>NW_006159762.1:2028755-2052103 GCF_000334495.1 Tupaia belangeri chinensis
TAAATGATTCTATAAAAAAAAGAGAGATGGATATAGAGCAAGAACCATACACATGTCTAGTAGACTTCCAAAAGGATAGAAAATGGAATAGAAGCAATGTTTAAAGGATAAGGGATAAGAACTTTCTAGAACCAATCTACAAATTTTGAAAGTCAAATAAATCCTAAACAAAACATCATTAATTCCACACCCATACAAATCAGTGTGAAACTATAAAAAACAGAAGAAAAAAATTTAAAAACAGCCCAAAGTCACACTACCTTCAAAGAACTTAGGGAGATGTACAGCTGACTTCTGAAAGGCAACAGTGGGAGTCAAAAGACAGTAAATATAGTCAATATGCTCAGAGAAAATAACCGTCATCAAGTAAAATTATATTTCAAGGATGAGGACAAAATGAAGGTATCTTGGGAACCAGCAGTTAGCGTAATGGCTATGTTGCTGGACTCCCACGTAGTCGACCACGGTTCGCGTCCCGGACCCAGTACTTAAACTCACGCCGGGCATGTGTGCGTGTGTGCCCAAGATCCCAAGAGGAGAATGGAGGAGAAGGGATTGTGGTGTGACCATTCCCCCTGAGGGGTGATTTCTCACTTTCTGTCTCTCTGTCTTTCTCTGTCTGTCTGGCGAGCACAAGCGCCCTATAGCAAAAACCTCTCCAAAAAAAAAAAAAAAAAAAAAGGTATGTTCAAACCTAAAAAAAAGAATAGAGCCTGTTTCCAGCAAACTCTCACTAAATTAGGAAATATGAAGGACATACTTCCTGCTTAAGGATAGTGATCCCAGATGAAAGGTCTGAGATTAAAAAAAATAATAAATTAAAGGGACCAGCAGATAGCGTAATGGCTACATCGCTGGACTCCCATGGAGTCGACCTCAGTTCGAGTCCCAGACCTGGTGGCTTAAACGCATGCCGGGTGTGTTTGTGTGCGTGCCCAAGATCCCAAGAGGAGAACGGAGAAGAAGGGATTGCGGCATGCCCATCTCCCTGGGGGGTGATTTCTCGCTTTCTGTCTTTCTGTCTCTCTCTGTCTTTCTGGCAAGCACACACGCCCTACAGCAAAAACCGAAACAAACAAACAAATTAATTAATTAATTAAATTAATAGTGAATGAAGGAGACCAGCAGATGGCATAATGGTTACATCGCTGGAGTCCCACGTAGTCGACTGCAATTCAAGTCCTGGACCCGGTGGCTTAAAACTCACGCCAGGTACATGTGTGCCCAAGATCTTGAGAGGAAAATGGAGAAGAAGGAATTGCAGTATAGCCATCCCCCTTGGGAGGTGAATGCACAGGGCCTATAGCAAAAATCTCTCTCTCTGAAAAAAAAAAATAGTGAACGAAGACAAAGTAGTTTGATTATGTGGATAAATCTAAACAAACCCTGATGCTAAAAAACTAAAACACTCTAACTTGTGTAGAAAGAAGAAAAAAAAAAAAACAAACCCAACAATCATAACTTAATTGTATGTGCATGATGTATAGTTAAACTGAGTTAAAATATCCAAAAGTCCTGTACTATTCAAAAAGAGGGTTAAGATATGGTCTAACATTGGATTGTGGTAACTGAGATATATGCACACTGTAATTTATAGAGTAATCAATAAAAGCATGGAAAAAAGTTTATAGCTCCCAAACTTAGAGGCAAAAAACAGAGTTAAAAAAAATATATATCCAAGGACCACGCCCTATAGTAAAATAGATGGCATAATGGTTACGTTGCTGGACTCCCACATAGTTGACCATGGTTCGAGTTCTGGACCCAGTGACTTGAAACTCATGCCTGGCGTGTGTGCATGTGGGCCCAAGATCCCGAGAGGAGAATGGAGAAGGGGTTTGCGGTGTGGCCCTCATTCCTGGGGGGGGGGGGTCTCTTACTTTTTTTCTTTCTTTGTCTCTTTGGCGAGTGCATGCACCCTCTAGCAAAAAATCTCTCTCTTAAAAAAATCCAAAAGGAGAAAAAAAAAAAAAACTCAGAAAATGCAGGACAACAACACACATACACAAAATAGGTATAAATTGAGAAAGCTGTAATGGAGATCGTTAGCCACGGATTTAGATACATTTTCTTCACTTCCATCAAATTGATTCCTATAAATCACAGAATTATACAATAGTCCAAAATCCTTTTAGTTTTTTCATTCACGTTGATAAATATTTAGTACACAGCTATTATATGCCAAGCACAGTAGGCACAAAATATAAAACAGACTTGGTCCTTCCTTTTACAGAGGATAAGAGGGGCAGTGTTCAGAAAGTTAATCATATTACTGCAAGTGTGATCACTGCTATCTTTTTCACACCATCAGGCACTCTTCTGTTCCCACATCTTACACAATGACTTTTCCTGAAGAAACTAATTAAAGAAACAGAAGTTAGGACTTAGCAACACAGAAACCTAATATGATGGTAAACCAATACATACCAGATATTACTATACTTAGTTTGATCTGCAGTTAGTAGTCTGTCTTGAAAGCTGGTTATTAATTCTGGAGCAGTCCACCGTAGAGGGAACATTTTTTTATCATCTGTTTCAATATAATCCTCCTGTTTTGTTAGAAAGCACAATTTTGAATAGAAATATAATTTTAGTGAGCGCAATGATTTAATTCACACAAGCCCAACCCCAAATTTAACAGAAAAAAAGTGGGCATGAAGAGAGACTTTCTGGGCAGGAGATGGGTGAGGAGTTTCTCTGAAACCTCCTGGGCTTCATGACTGAGCCATGAACACTGGCTAAGTCACCCTTCCTGGAAAAGGAAGGTACACCATGTCTGATGCACACAGCACAGACTCTGGGCAAAACATCTTTTAAGATAATACTGGGCCTTCTGCAATGCCCAGGGGAGTCATGCTGGTTAATGAATAAGAGCACAAGCTTTAGTACCTGACAGGATGGACTATAAGTCCTCATTCTACCACTTTCCAGCTATGTGACTCTGGGAAAGCAACAAATGCACACACAAAGACTTCTTCCTGATCTGTAAAATGAGTATCATACAAATCTCCCTATCTTTGTGATGAAGAATAAACGAGATAATGCAGACAAGTACTTCCTAGTATTTCAAGAAGACAGCAAGTGCTCAACATACGAAGGTTACCATATAGACAATGAAGTCATGTTTTGCATGATATTTGGTAAAAATGTTATCCCTTTGGTCTTCACAAGAACTCCGTAAGACAGAACAGACTAGGTCCTTATCTTTTATCATCTGGGGCACAGAATAAACTGTGCTCTCACACAGCTCCCTGCTGCTGGGGGCCTTGGATAAGTCACTTGACTACCATGAGTAGCAACGTAAGGATACTCCAATCTCGTTAAACTAGGCTACACAAACCTACCCACAGGTGAAAATCTCACTACTTCTACACTTATTTTTTTAAATTATCATCATAATCTTGTTTACATTACATTGAATCATATATATCTTTGCAATGTATTACATTTCTTTTTCCAGAAGGAATACCATGCATATTGGTCAAGACAAAGACATTAGTACTTCTTCATTTATTTTCTTTGGGGATACATTTATGACAGTTACAAATCCTTAATCCCAAGCTTACTGCATTTGAGGTAAAATTTTTACCAACCATGTAACAGAGAAGTATTTACATGATATGCACATTTTATTATACAGGAAATAATTATTATTGCTCAACTGTTCATTCTGAAATTTATCATGTGCCATCAGACTATATCAATTACACTATGTAGAAATCTTTTTAAACAAAGCATTTGGAAAGCTGCACAAAACCTTTGGCACAGAGCCACTGATTTAAAGAAACCTAACACCACGAGGTCAGCCAGTGAGGTGTGCTTAAGGTAGCTGGATCTCACATGGGCAGTTTGAGTCTCGGACATGAAGGCTTGAGGAACACACTGGGCGCATGTGCATACATGCCCCAAATTCCAAGATGGACGAGATTGCTGTGTGGTCATCTCCTTGGGGAGTGATTTCTCACTTTCCCTCTCTTTGTCTCTCTGTGTACCCTATAGCAAAAACTAAGCAAACAAACAGAAAACAATACACCAGACAGAAGCCAATACTGCCATTTAAATGATTAGGCAAATCCCTCTCCAGAAAGGCATTACAAGCAAGGTTCTAACCCAGTGGTATTTTGTGATATTGCAGCTTTGTGAATAAAATTAAGTTAGATTAGAGAGACAATATTTAAATTCCTGGCTTACCTTGTACCTGCTGAATCCTATTCCATAATCTCCCACTTTCACATTTAAGTCAGAGGTCAGGAAACAATTCCGTAGGGCTAAATCACTGAAAACAGAAAAAGTGAAATGAATATAACGAGGAAAATCAGTAACTAGGACAATGTTACAAGAAATTGCTATGGAAAAGGCTTTTCTAGGAATCATTTCAATACTGAATCTCTGCTTAATAATTAATGTCTTAAAATTCTTACTCACAGGGGACCAGCAGTTGGCGTAATGGCTATGTCACTGGACTCCCATGTGGTCAACCACGGTTCAACTCCTGGACCTGGTGGCTTAAACTCACACCAGGCACGTGTGTGCACATATGCCTAAGATCTTGAGAGGAGAACGGAGGAGAAGAGAATATGGCGTGGCCACCCCCCCCGAGAATGTGCGGTGCCCCCCCCCCCCCCAGGGGGTGATTTCTTGCTTTCTGTCTCTCTGTCTCTGCCTTTCTGGTAAGCACAGGTGTCCTATAACAAAAAACAAAAACTCTTCACCCCCTAAAAAAATTCTTATTCACAGAAAAATATTTATGCATATTTTCAAATACTAAATACAGAGATGATAACATTTTACACTGATCACATCTATACTACGGTCTGCATTCAACATTAAAACCAGATCGATGGCTTGTTTCCTAGTACCTTTTTTTTTTTTAATAGATTTTTGCTATGTAGCACGTGCGTTGCCAGACAAACAGAGAGACAGAAAGTGAAAAATCACCCCCCAAGGAGGGTGGCCACACCTCAATCCTTTCTCCTCCATTTTCCTTTCAGGATCTTGGGCACACATGCACAGGTGCCTAGTGTGAATTTCAAGCTGCCGGGTGCAGGACTTGAATTGTGGTTGACTACATGGGAGTCCAGGGACATAACCATTATGCAATCTGCTGGTCCTAGTTCTTAGTTTCTTAAGAGTGACCAAGATAGAATTCTAAAAATACCATTAGCACAATTGTTATAAAGATTGATAAAGTTACAATGTCAAGGATCAGAAAATAATTTACATTATTAAAAATCTCTTTTCCTTCTTTTCCAAACATCCACAAATACTATAACCTGGCCCTTTTCAAGTCAGTCTCATCTCTTCTAAACTCCACTTCTCTCTGAGGGAGCACAGAACATATATTTAGGACTTACTTTAAATAATTACTTACATAATTATTTTAAGAAACTTTAAAAAACAATTTTACAAAAAATTACTTTAACTAAAGGAACTCCTCATACAGAAAACAGATTAAATTTCTTGGATTCTGGCTTTACCCTTAGAATCTTTGCAATCATCCATTAACATACAAATAAAAAGCTACTAAAAAAAACCAAAAACCAGAAATGAATACCTAATTTACAGTTTTAAATAATGCACTAAAGATATCAATAACTGATGATGGCAACAGCTAACACTTATATAATTCAATAGCAGTTTAGCACATAACATTGATTCAATTATGTAAGGGTAGTTAACATTTACAAAGTACTTATTTATTTATTTTTTTTAGGTTTTGCCATGGTGGGGAGAGGGAGAGGGAGAGGGAGGGAGGGAGAGAGAAGGAAGGAGGGAGGGAGAGAGAGAGAGACAGAGAGAGAGAGAGACTCTTGAATTACCCCCTGTGGGGGTGGCCACGCTGCAATCCCATCTCCATTCTCCTCTTGGGATTTTTAGACATACATGCACATGTGCCTGGCATGATTTTCAAGCCACTGAGTATCAGATTTAAACCATGGTCAGCCACGTGGGAATCCAGCATCCTAAACACCACGCTACCTGCTGACCCCCAAAGCACTTATTTTACACAAGGGATTTCTCTAAGCCCTTCATATTTTCTTTTCACAAGATACCTATGAGATGAACATTATTATTTTCTCTATAAATAAACTAAGGCACAGACAACTGCAGTAACTTTGCTAGGGTCACAAAGCTAGCAAGTTATTGTTCGAGGTTTTCTCATACTTTTATCAATAATTGTCAATGACAACACATGTACAGCACTGTACCATGCACTTGGCTTGTTCTCGAGCAATGTGCTGATCTAAATGGACTCACTTATGTTAAATTACTCTCTAGACTTTCTACGATTACAAGTAGTGACATTAAAATCATGCTCCATCTAGAAGATTTCAGGCCTGTGGAGGTATTTGGGAAAAACCCTGGGACACCTCTAATTCCACTGTAATTAATGATAGGCTCTTCCAGTATTAGAAAGAGAACTGGTCCCTTCTGAAATTAAGGAGAGAAGGGAGAGAGGCAGTAATAAATAGTTTGAAGGCAAAAAAAAAAAAAAAAAGAAAGAAAGAAAATGCTTCTGAGTAGGCTGCTTTATCCACCGGATCAACAGCCGCAAGTGGAGTGTTGTGGGTTTTGCAATGAGCAGTTCAGTTACTGAGCACCACCACAATTTTTTTTTTTTTAATTTGCCAGAGGGTGCATCCATGAGAGAGAAAGAGAGAGAGAGAGAAAGCACTCCAATAGGGTATGGTCATGCCACAATCCCTTCTCCTCCATTTTGCTGTCCTGTTGGGACTTTGGACATGCAACCAGTATATCTTTCAAGCCCATGGTGCTAGGACTTGAAACATGCAGCTGGCCTCATGGACGCCAAGTCAACTACCTCACTCCTTCCTTCATCTCCCTACAATGTTTACTCTATGTCTTTAGGCACATCCAACGTGAAAGATAAACAACTGTACAGGCAGAGAACCTCTGGCTCTCATTATAACAGGCATTATAAAACTCTACTGCAGTCCAACCAGTATTCTTAGGGAAATATCTGAACCCCAAGGTAATACAGAGAAAACTGGTATGATGGGGTTAGAGACCTGCTCCCTAGCTCCAGCAACCCCAGGCTTCAGGGCACAGTGGGAAGAGCACCAGGCAAAACCAAGAGGCCTAGGGTTTGCCTTGTGGCTCCTGTTCCCAGGCTAATGCTGGGCAAGTCCTGTGTAGAATGGAGCCCGTGGAGCCCCAGCTTTCTCACAAAACAGGGATGTGCCAGAAACAGCTAACTACTCGCAAAGTAAAATAAAAATACAAGTGAAATGTTTTTGCAAACATTAAAATGCTATACAAATTTGAGGTAGTGATAAAGTTTAGTTTGAAATTGTTAAAAAAAAATATTCCCTGATTCCCTGTAATATGCAAAGCTAAATAACAGAACAACACAAAGGTGTCACTTAACAACAGAGGTAACTCTTGACGTCAATGGCCGCTTTGGTCAGGAAATACAAACACTCAGCCTGTACAATCTCCCTTCAAGTTGAAAAACAGGTCTAGTAACAGGGCTGCCAAAGGACTGGCCCTGAAAGATCTCAGAAGGCTCTGGCTTGGCCATCTTTGCTTGGCAGCACTTGCTTTGTCTCAGCAGACAGTGACCTTGTAAGGCCTTGTGAGTGGAGCCACAGTCAGCACTATAAGACTTTCCAGTCCCAGCCTCAGGGCAGCATCCCCGCGTGCGAGGCCTAGAGCTTGTCCCTCCTCAGAAGGGCCCTCTGATGTAAATATTTAGCCTGGCAGAAGCCATTTTCAAAATAATCCATATCTGTACTGTGTCAACTACTTACTTTCCTCAATTCCCGATAAAAAGAGTAACAAACAGGAAGCAAAATAACTGGAAGTTACTAATGTATTTTTCTGGGAGAGTGGTATACCTTATTATATCTTGACAACAGTACTTCAAGGTAAAGACAATCCTGTTTTGTAGAAGAAATAGGCCCAGGAAGATTAAATAACGAGGCTTATATTGGTAAAACTGATGAGCGGTAAATGGAAACTTGGACTCCAAAGTCTCTGTCTGTTCACCACACCACCCTGCCCTTGGCAGGCTCCAGGTTTAAGGTTCTGAAGAGACTCTGAGATGGGATGTGGAGGGACAAGAAGACAAAATTAAGAGGATGTTGATAAGGCACACAGAGGCCATCTTACTAGAGTCGCATAAGCCATATTTGTTAGTTCTTGCTACCTGAACACCATGTGCACCTACTGTATAACAGACACTTAACCAGGTTTTGAATGCAAAGAACTCTTTTTCTGTGAAATTTGAATTAGACCTTGAGGAAAATGACTACATGGAATGGGGTCCACCACTGATGGCTGGGTTTTAAGGGCTGGCAATTAAATGGGGATAAAGCTTTCAGTTTGAAACTGTGTTCTCCGTGGTGGGCAAAAGCTGACAATGAATATGTCAGTTAGGCGTTTTTTTCAAGTCACCAGGTCTGGGACTCAAAAGCACAGTTAGCCATATGCAATCCAATTGCCTTAACCACTAAAATGCCAAGATGAGAATAAAGAAGAAGGGATTGTGCCATGACCATCCTCTCTGAGGAGGGTGCCTTTTTCTCTCTCTCTCCAATGAGCACACATGCCTTATAGCAAAATTTTTAAAAAGCTTTCACGGTTATTTCTAATATATATTCTTAAGTTTTACTGCTTATATTTTCTATGGGACTGAGTAGGATAAAAGGCAATATATGTTTTAAACTATACAAGGGGGCTGGCCTGAGGCCTGGTGTTTAAGGGAGCTAATGATAGATCCCATGTGGCCAAATGTGTAGTTCAAATTCCAGACCAGGCAGTTTGAAAGACACACCAGGACATATGCATATATGCACAAATTCCCAACAGGATGAAGAAATGGAGACGGGCTTGGGGAGTGACCCCATTTCATTGGTGGGCGCTTTCTCCCTCCCTCTCCCTCTCTCTCCAGGGAACACACATGCTCTCTGGCAAAAAAAAAAAAAAAAGAAAAGAAAAAAAAAATACACACACACACACACACACACAGGGTCTTCAAAAAGTTCACGGGAATTATGAATTACAGAAAATCTATGCACAGATTGTTGCCCAATGGAGCTTTAAAAAATTAATTTACATGTAATATATGACATATATGCCATATATGCCAAAAACTTTCCCCTCATGTCCCTGCTAGCCATTCCTTTCATTGTTGTCAGTTACTTTAATCTGATGTCCCTTCTGAATTTGAATGCTTTCATGTTTGTTGTTCTGTTCACATTTTGCCCATATTTCTACAGTCATCATTTTTTCAACTTGTAAGAACTCATTGCGTATTATGAATATTAGCCCTTAGCTACGATGTACATTGCAGATGTACCTTCCCAACTCTACTGTCTACTGCCTTTGTTCATGGTATCTGTTGCTATGTGAAGAGTTCTTTTTTTTTTTTTTTTCTTTTAAAGAGTTCATTGTTACATAGTCAACCATGTCACCTTTTATTTCATAGTTCTTGGGGTTCCTGTCTTAAGATGGTCTCATTCCTGTGCTATACACACAGTCTTTAGAATTCAATCAGTAACACATTTGATTTTTATTTTTAAAGATGGGATAGTCTCAAGATCTAATCCCCCTACCACCACCACCAGGTTAACTAATTGTGCTAACATTTAATAACATTTAATAAATAAGCTATCTTTTGTTGCACTGACTTAAAATATCACTTTTGTCATATATTTGCTTTCTGTATGTGCTGTTTTGTCTACTCATCTATTATTACTTCTCTGTCAAAACCATCTGATTTTTACTACAGTGGCTTACTGTGTATTCTGATACCTGGTAAATGAAGGCTCTCCTTCTGTCCTAATATGAAATTTTTTCATAGTTTATGACTTGTCTAGATAATCATTCTTCTATATGAGGCTAAACAAAATTTCTCCCTTCTCTACCACACCAGCACCAAAAATATAAATCTCATTAGGATTATCTCTTTTTAAAATTTTGCTAGAGGGTGTGCATACTTGTAGGAGAGAGAGCATGAGACAGAGGGAAAGTGAGAAAAGAAAGCAGCCCCCATAGATAATGGTCACATCACAATCTCTTCTCCATTTCTTCCTCTATTTGGGATTTTGGGTATTTGGGTATACATGCACATGCCCCCGGCATGTTTTTCAAGCCATTGGATCCAGGGCTCAAACCGCACATGTGTGGTCATGTGTGATTCAGTCACATGAACCACCACACTATAGGCTGGCCCTCGCATTAAGACTCAAATTGGAATTCTTTAATTGACTTTCTATGTTAAATCACAGCACACCTTTTCATTTGTTCACTTTTTTTTTTTAAGGTTTCTGTCATAGGATGCACGTACTCACACCTGACAGACAGAGAGAGGGAAAGTGAGAAATCATTTCCCAGGGGGTTGGCCACACCACAATCCCTTCTTCTCCTGGGATTTTGTGATTACATATACATGTTCCCAGCATGATTTGCAAGCCGCTGGGTCCAGGACTTGAACCTCGGTTGGCCATGTGAGAGTCTAGAGCCTTAACCACCAACACCACTTGCTGGCCCCACATATTATTTTTATACACTTCAATAAGCTTTCATAGTTTTCTTTGGATAGTCTGTGTCTTTCTTGTATAATTTACTCCAAAAATAATTTATAATTTTAGCATTATTGAGAATAGGATTATTTTTTCCACCTTCATTTTTAGGTACTTATGTTTAGTTCTGAGAATAAAACTACTGACATTTGTATATTCATCTTATAGCAAGTTACAAATTTTCTTATGAATTTTTTTCCTTACTTTTTGCTATAGAGAGGGAGAGAAAGTGAGAAATTACCACCATCACTACCCAGGGGGATGGCCATGCTACAATCCCTTCTCCTCTCAGGATTCCGGGTCTGCATGCACACTGCTTGGCCTGATTTTCTAGCCAGTGGGTCTGGGACTCAAATCACAGAATCAGTCATATGGGATCCAGCTGCCTTAACCTCCATGCCGCCTGTTGGCCCAATTCTATTTTTTTTTAAAGTATTTTTTCTTTAATTTGCCACAGGGGGTGTGTACTCATGAGAGAGAGGACACCCCACCCCCTACCCCGGGACATGATCATGCTGCAATCTCTTGTCTTCCATCTCTCCCTCCCTTCAGGATTTTGAGCATGCACACATGTGCCCAGTGAGTTTTTCAAGTCATCAGCTTGGGGACTCAAACTGTGCATCTGATAATGCAGGATCCAGTTGTCTTAACCACTATGCCAGCTGGCACTTATTAATTCTAATATTTAGAAGAAACAATAGTATCTTGGCTTTTCTTGATTATAATAAGTATCATCTCACCAGTAAACAAGGGAATATTCCCTTCTTTTCCAATGACTGTTTAGTGTAGGTTAGTGTCTAAGAGTGTGTGGGCTCTGGAGTCAAAGGATTTGAGTCTGAATTCTAGCTCTGTCACCTTCCAGTTGTGGACCCTGGACAACTTAGTACACTTGTTGGTGCCCATGTTTCCCCATCTGCACCCTGGAGGAAAAGAACAGCACCTGCCTCTTAAGAGTTGGTGTTGGCATAATGGCTATGTTGCTGGACTCCCACATAGTCGACTGTGGTTCGAGTCCTGGACCCGGTGACTTAAAATTCACGCTAGGCGCATGCACGTGCGTGCCCAAGATCCCGAGAGGAGAGGGGACTGCGGCATGGCCATCTCCTCAGGGGGTGATTTCTTGCTTTCTGTCTCTCTGTGTCTCTCTGTCTGGCCAGCACACGTGCCTTACAGCAAGCCTCCCCCCCAAAAAAAAGTAAGAAAAAAAAAAAAAGGGTTGCTGTAAAGATGAAATAAGGATCTGCTGGATCGAACATGCCAACCACGTGATACAAGTCCTGGACCCTGCAGTTTGAAAAGCACATGAACCATTTGTGTGTGTGCTCCCCAAATCCAGAGAGGAATACAGGAATACAGAGAAGGGATTGCGGTATGGTCATCCCTCCTTGGGGGTGCTTTCTCACTGCCTCTCTCTGGTAAATGTGTGCCCCCATGGCAACTAAAAGATTTAGGGACCAGCAGTTAGCATAATGGCTATGTCGCTGGACTCCCACGTAGTCGACCGTGGTTTGAGTATCAGAGCGGGTGGCTTAAACTCATGCCGGGTGCGTGTGTGTGCGTGCCCAAGATCCCAAGAGGAGAATGGAGGAGAAGGGATTGCGGCGTGGCCATCCGCCCAGGGGGTGATTTCTCGCTTTCTATCTCTGTCTGTCTGGCGAGCGCACGCGCCCTATAGCGAAAACCTCTCCAAAATATATATATTGAATGCTTTCTAGTACCCGCTATTATTCTGAGTGGTGCATGTGTATTAACATAGTTTACCTTTTTTTTCTGGCTATAAGGTGCATGTGCTTGCTGGAGAAAGAAAAAAAGTAGGCAGAGGGAGAAAGCAACCCTAACGGGGCATGTTTGTACCACAATTCTTTCTCTGTTTTTCCAACCTGCCAGGATTTTGGGCATGCGTGCACACACATCCAGTGTGTTTTTCAAGCCACCAGAGCCAGGATTTTAACCTTGGTTGGCCACATGAGACTGACTTCCTTAACCACTAAACTATGGGGCCAGCCTGCATTCAATAAATCTTAACTATTAAACTGATAATATTCTCGTTTGTATTCACTAAGAAATGTATTTCAAAGAAATGTTGAAAAATGATGGAGCTAGTGGTCATCTCTGTTTTCCTGAGAGAGGGAGACACAAAGACACACACACACACACACACACACACACACACACACACACACACCATAGGGTCTTCCCACAGGGATCTTCTTTCCAACTTGTAGCCAGTCAAGGTAACAGGCACCCAGCATGTTCAGGCAGACCTGGGATGTGAACCTTCCCACATGGCCTCCAGCATCATGCAACAGTGACCCTACTTTCTTGGGCTGAGTAAGTCTTGATTTTTTTTGTTTGTTTTTGTTTTTAAAAACTATTGGATACAAATTGGTAGTATTTGTGTCTATATTCATTAACAAGGATCATTTGGTATTTTTTTGGTACCATCTCTTGCTACTACTATTTTGGATTCATAAAATATGTTCTAGAAATTTACATTTTTAGGGCTGGCAGGTGGCATTGTGGTTAAGGGCGCTGGACTCCCACATGGCCAAGTATAGTTTGAATCCCAGAACTGGTGGCTTGCTTTCTTACTTTCCCTCCCTCTCTCTCCCTCCTGCTCTGTCCTTCTCTGGTCAAATTTAAACAAATAAATAAATAAAGTTAAATAAAATAATAATTTTTTAAAAAAAGAAATTTCCATCTTCTTTAGACTGGATTCATTTAAATACATTGGACTCATCTGTTCTTTAAAGGTTAGACAGAAGTCAACCATACAACCTTTACCTGGTACTTTTAAAACGAAAGCTCTTTAATCACCTATCCAGTGCGGTCACTGGACAGACTTAGTCTCCCCTTTCTTGGATTCAAATGCAACTTAAATTGGTTCCTTTCCCCTGATGCTTTCCCTCGTTTTTATGTAAAATACATCATGGGAGATACAAAGGTAAAGAAAATCCAACTCCTGCCTTCAACAAACTCCCCCTGTAGAAGGGGAAACAAAAAAACATTCATGGGCAGAGGCCACATATGAATTCCCATTCGGATCTCTTTTTTCAGTAGGTGTCTTCACTTTCCAAACCACCCTAAGCAGTACTGCAAATTACACACGCATGCATACATGCACACAAAGTTCACAGGATATGCCTACAGAATAATGCTAGGAGGTCTTTTCTTGGTACCAAAGTCTTACCCAACTGGCTTCAAGCTATGTGTCTAGTCTTATCTTCCATTATTTCTTTTTGTGCATCTGGTGTTTTAGTTAAATTAGACTATCTGATATTTCTAACTCTGTCCTTCTGCTGTTTCTCCCCCACAAGCGTCATCTTTCCACCTCATTCTCTAGCAATTTCTTAATCTCCATCCTCCAACTTATGCCCATTCTTCAAAGATTACTAAAATGCCAACTCCTTCAGAGAACCTACCTCATTTCCCCTAGCCAAAATAACTTCCCTGGTATAAATAACTGCATATGGGGTCTGTTTTTAGGTTCAAATCGCTCACCAAGTTAGCAGTTGAGACAGACAAACCCATCACCACTCTGAGCCTCTTACTCTGTTGTGTAAAACGGGATTAATAGCAGCACCTGCTTTATGCCTCGCACAGTTATTTGGAGGATCAAATAACTACCCGTGGAATGTTTTACAAATGCTCAGAGCACAGTGAGTACCTTGCCCAGTGTGAAACGTATGTTTTAGCTGTCCTGCTGGCCTGTAGTGAGCAAGATGGGAGTATTTTGCATTGATTTTACATATATTTCTCTGTCTCTCACCACCGAGCACTAAACTTCGCGGACTGTAGAACATCAATGAACATCAAATTAATGAATTTTACATTGTTTTTAACTTAACATCAAAACAAACGTGAAAAAGTAAGAAAACTTAATTTTTTTTAAAAATAATTTTATTCATTCACTTATTTTAATTTGACCAGAGAGAGATAGAGAGAGAGGGAAAGTGAGAAAGGAAGCCACCAGGGCCAGGACTAGAACTCGAACCTTGGCTGGCCATGTGGGAGTGTCCAGCGCCTTAATCATCATGCCACCCGCTAGCCCCAAAAACTTAAAATTATTTTTTTTTTTGGGGGGAGAGGTTTTTGCTATAGGGCGCATGCGCTCGCCAGAAAGACAGAGAGATAGAAAGCAAGAAATCACCCTCCCAAGGGGGGATGGCCACACCGCAATCCCTTCTCCTTCTTTCTCCTCTCGGGATTTTGGGCACACACGCACACACAGGCGCCCGGCTTGAGTTTAAGCCACTGGGTCCGGGACTCGAACTGCGATCGGCTACATGGGCATCCAGTAACATAGCCATTATGCTAACTGCTGGTCCCAAAGCTTAAAATTCTTAAAAGTAAGGAAAGGCTCAGCCTCATCCATCATCATCTCTCCTGATTTTCCTTCCTCCCCTTATCTGCTGCCAGGTGAGATAATATACCAGGAAATCCAGGATTTCATCGGCTCCTCATAGTAATAAAACTATGCTCTATGAGACCAACTCACCCGGGGAGGTTCTGGGTTCATGTCTGGAGACCTCCCAGTCACACATGTATCCATGATATGGGAGGTGGATTATGACATTGAGATCCTATTGGGGACGTAACGTGTCTGCATGCCTCTCTATTTCTCTCTGTCTCTTTGCTCAAGGAAGAAACAAACTTAAAAAAAAAAAAAGAATTTAGCACTATTGTCACCATTCTACTAGTGAAGAACAAGAGGTGAAGCCAGGCTTATTTATCCTTTCACCTCTCATATCCTCACTGAGTGCTGCAGTCTGATTCCAAACGATGTTTATGAGAAATCCTCAGGTTTTTCACCATAAAAGCAAAATGATGTTAGAGGTATAGTTTTTTTTTCATCCAATGCCATTATGTGCCAGGCCCTATCTGTGGCTCTGATTTAAAGTTAACTATCAAGGGACTAGCAGATGGCATAATGGTTATGCTGCTGGACTCCCACCTTTGTGGAGAAGGGACGGCAGTGTGGTCATCCTCCCTGGGGGGTGAATTCTCGCTTTCTGTCTCTTTGTCTCTCCAGCAAGTACTTGTAGCCTATAGCAAAAGTCTCTCTCTTAAAAAAAAAAAAAAAAAAGTCATATTGATAGCTATATATATATTTTTTCCCCTTAAAGACCAATATTTAAAATACTGAACATGGGCCAGCTGGTGACATGGTGGTTGAGGTGGTTGGATCCCACATGGCCAACTGCTCAGTTTAAGTCTTGGACCCAGCCACTTAAAAAACACACCAGGCCAGGATCAGCAGATGGCAAAATGGTCACATTGCTGAACTCCCACATGGCCAACTGTGGTTCAAGTCCTAGACTTGGTGGCTTGAAACTCATATCAGGCACGTGTGCCTGTGTGCCCAAAATCCCGAGAGGAGCATGGAGAAGGGACTGTGGCATGACTATCTCCCCAGGGCGTGATGATTTCTCACTTTCTGTCTCTCTGTCTCTACGGTGAGTGCACATGCCCTATAACAAAAATTTCTCTCTCTAAAAAAAACCACACCAGGCAAATGCCCAAATCCCAAAAGAGCAAAAAATGGAGATGGGATAGTGCTTTCTCATGCTCCCCTCCATGTGTCCTCTGGCTAAATAAAAACATTTTAAATAAAACAGTAAACATTACAGATATTTTAAAAACTACAATCTAAAGGTTTTACAAACACATAAATTAATAAAAATTCTTAATAATACACTGAAAGAAACACTCAAGCTAGAGTTGTGGTACGAGCTAGTTAGTGACCTGCCTATCTAAGTTTTACCAGTGTGGACACCCACAGGACAATTGTAAGGAAAAAATAATGTAGGAACTTGCAGCTGGTGTAGTGGTTAAAGGTTCTGGACTCCCACATGGCCAACCATAGTTCAGGTCCCAGACCTGGCAGCTTGCCTTCTCACTTTCTCTCTCTCTCTTATTCTCTCCCTCTCTAGTCAAATTTAAAAATAAATAAATAAATTAAGTTAAATAAAATAATTCTCTAACATATATATGTACAAAACAACACCTAACACCCCCCAGGGTAGATGGCCAGGCTGCAATCCCTTCTCTATTCTCCTCTGTCACCAAGGGCTTATTTATCATGCCCCTATAACACTTGATTAACTGATACTTTGAGGGGGGAGTAAACTCAGTAACCTGATGTTTCTCCACAGAAAGTAACTTTAAGGATAAAACTAGCAACTCCTAAAGAGGCTTTCATGCACAATTAACACCTGGGTACTCCCCAGGCCACCACCAGCAGTATGGGCCATTGTGAGGACACACGCTGCCTGTTGGCACCCTCTGCACTGAGCTCATTGCAATGATCTGAGACCTGATGGCATCTCACTGCAGAGCTGCTCCGAAAGACTCAGAGACAGGGACAGGAAGTCCCAGGCTCTGGGCCAGGATGGCACAGAACGGTGAGGAAAGGTAACAAACTGGCAGCACCTGCTATCTACATGGCCTCTACAAACGCCACGCACATAACTTCAGAAATGCAGGCTCCTCAGGCCTAAAGGCTCTTCTAAAACAGTAAGTAAAAATTACAGTCAATTGGGGGTGATTTACTAGATCAGTTTCCAAACATAGCTAACAACTTTTAGTTGAACATGTGGGCTATTCTATTTCAACCTACACAGAAAGTCCTACTTTGAGTCAACCAAGAAACATTCTAAATTCCAACTTTAAAATATGCTACCAACAGTAAAAAAAGAAAAAAAAAACACAAAATTTTGTCTCAAATGAAAATTATATGTAAAATATGACCAATTTTGGGGCCAGCAGGTGGTGTGGTGGATAAGGGTGCTGGATTCCCACATGGCCAACCATGGTTCAAGTCCTGGACCTGGTGGCTTGCTTTCTCACTTTCCCTTTCCCTTTCCCTTTCTCTCTCTCTCTCTCTCTCTCTCTCTCTCTCCCCCCCTCCCTCCCTCCCGTCAAATAAAGGGGGGGGGGACAGTACAAATGGAAATAAATAAATAATTCTTTTAAAAAAATATGACCAATTTTATGGGAACCAGCAGTTAGCGTAATGGCTATGTTGCTGGACTCCCACGTAGTCAACCGCGGTTCGCGTCCCGGACCCGGTGGCTTAAAACTCACGCCGGGCGCGTGTGCGTGCGTGCCCATGATCCCGAGAGGAGAATGGAGGAGAAGGGATTGCGGCGTGACCATCCCCCCTGGGGGGGTGATTTCTCGCTTTCTGTCTCTATGTCTCTCTCTGTCTGTCTGGTGAGCGCACGCGCCCTATAGCGAAAATCTCTCTCAAAAAAAAAAAATATATGACCAATTTTAAAGATAAAATGAAATCACTGTCAAAAAAGGATTTTCTTTCTTTCTGTCATTTTTTTTTTTAAATGTTTTTGCCATAGGGCACATACGCTCACTGGAGACAGGAAGAGAGAAGGAAAGTGAGAAATCATTCCCCAGGGGTGATGTTCACACTGTAATCCCTTCTCTTCCACTCTCCTCTAGGGATGTTGGGCCCACACACAGGTGCCTGGCATGATTTTCAAGCTGCAAGTCTGAGGTTTGAACCGCAGTCAGCCATGTGAGCACCTTATTAACAAGAGATTTTCTTTACTTTGAATATTGGTATTTGTAAAAAAAAATCATATGATTTAATTTATCATCTTTGTTTTAAAATTAGCTCAAGAGTTTCAAATTAAATAAAACTTTTTTTTAAAAGATATTTTTTGCTATAGGGTGTGCGTGCTTGCCGCAGAGATAGAGACACAGAAAGCAAGAAATCACCCTCCAGAGGGGATAGCCACACCACAATCCCTTCTTCTCCATTCTCCTCTTGGGATTTTGGGCACGCACGCACATATGTCTGGTGTGAGTTTCAAATCACCAGGTCCAGGACTCAAACTGCAGTCAGCCATATGGGAGTTCAGCAATGTAATAACCATTATGCTCTTGCTGGTCCCCCAAATTAAGTAAAACTAACTTGAAGAAACTCAGAGGAAAATATTATTTACTCTGACATTTTTTGTCAATTTTTAAAATACAATAGTAGTAATGTACTTGGGACTTTTACATAATTTATAGCTGTAATAACTTTGTTACTCTTCTCTTCTCTCCTCTCCTCTCCTCTCCTCTCCTCTTCTCTTGTAAAGGTTTTTTAATACCACAAGGTGCACGTGCTTGCCAGAGTAAAATAGAGTGACAACAAGAGGGAAAGTGAGAACTCACCCTCCAATGGGAATGGTCACACCACAATCCCTTCTCTTCCCTTCTCCTCCTGGGATTTTGGGCATGCATGTACACATGCCTGGTGTGATTTTCAAGCTGCTGGGTCCAGGACCCAAACTGCAATTGGCCATGTGGGAGTCCAGTGCCTTAATCACCATACTATCTGCTGGCCCGTGTTGCTGATTCTTGTATGATGTTCTCTCTCTTTCTTTTTTTTTTAAGATTGATTGATTGATAGATTTAAATTTGACCAGAGAGGAACAGAGTCACAGGGAGGGAAAGTGAGAAAGCAAGCCACCAGGTCAAAGGATTTGAATCCCAGTCAGCCACGTGAGAGTCCAGTGCCCTCAACCACCAAACCATCTGCCAGCCCCCTTATATGATATTCTTTTGAAATGTTCCCTTCTCTGAAATTTAAAAATTTCTAAACTGGGGCCAGTAGGTGGCATGGTAGTTAAGGTGCTGAACTCCAACATGGCCAACTGTGGTTCAAGTCCTACACCTGGTGGCTTGCTTTCTCACTTTCCTTCTCTCTCTCTCTCTCTGTATCTCTCTGGTGTGCATATGTGCCTTATAATAAATTAATGATGATAATAATAAAAAAGGAATAACTAATTCTTTAAAAATAAACAAATAAACCTAAACTGAGCAAAAGCAGAAACAAGAGTCTTCCTGGCATCCCTGCCCACACATTGTACACACTGATTGGCACACGCACAGCAGGCACAGGTGTCCTGAGGAAAAGAGCAAGCGGAGAGCTGGGGACCCACCAGGCTGAGTCAACCGAGTAGCCGGCAACCTAGCCCACAATGACCCACACTCCTGAGACTCAGCCACTCCTCGCTAGCCAGTGTCCTTGCCACCGTCCCTGACCCACGGTGCTGAAACGGATTCAGAAAGAATGAAATGATCTACAATATGACCCACCTGCTGCCCACGGTTCAACTGGACCTGTGGGAGATAACCTGTCTCACCAGCAAGACATCACTGTATATTTCCTGACAGACCATCCTTTTAAACCACTAGATTGCTTCCACAACCAAAATTTACCAGCCAACATAAGCAGTATTGGAAGTTTTAGTCCTGATATCCTGAGGTCAAAGTGGTCACCAGCTCTGACTGTGTCACAAGTTTCATTGGCCAAACGTATTATGCTTTGTGATCCTAATCCAGGTGACCCCTTAGCACCAGATACTGCATAAATCTAAAAATTAAAGAAAAATACCAGATCGCCGGAAGTATTTTTCTATGCAAAAATGCGTCATGACTTTTCCAATGACCTAATGTAAATATATCACTCTGAAACCTGCTTCTAATACTTCAGACATCCTTTCAAGTCAGGACACACAGGTGTGTTCCTTTTCGGGTCTTCAGATTTTTTTTTCTTTTTCTCTTTTTTAAAATTTGCCAGAGGGCACATGCACTTGCGAAAGACAGACAGAAAAGGCCAGAGAGTGGAAAAGTGATGAAGCACTCCTCATGGGGGATGGTCACGCCCCCTCTCCTCTATTTCTCTCTTCTGTCAGACTTTTGGGCACACACCCCCGCATGTTTTTTGAGCTGCCAGGTCTGGGATTCAAATCACGCAGTAGGCCATGTGAGATCTAGCCTCTTAACCACCATACCACCTGGCCCGTCTTTGGATTCTTATGAGTTAAATGACTTATTATTTAATGTCAACCAAAAAGGCACCAGCTGGTTTCTTGGGAGACCTAAGAAATGATATAAACATATTTCAAACTTAGGCCAGCGCTCGAAAGCCTAGTGAACAAACAGAAAGCTCTTTTTGTGTTTCTCGAGAAGAACTATTATCTGAGATAGGACTCAAAGTCCTTTGTTGTCTTAATTAGGAAAATCACCATCAATGATCTAAACAAAAGATGATGCTCTGAAGAACTACAGCCATTGAGGCTGGCCCTGAAAGGCTTGATGTGGATCACTGTACTGCATCCAGCCCGCCTGCCTGTCTACCCCACAGCCACAGGTGCAGGCCTCTTCAGGTCAGACCCTGTAACACCCTTAGCTTTGGAGCGTGCACCTTAAGCCAGCCCTTTAGTTGGCTAGAAACCAACGACAGGACATTTCACAACAAGATGCTGTTAGTCGATCACATTCTCTCAGAAATGTGAACTGGCACACTCTAGGAAACCCGCAGACAGAATCAGAAGCCTAAAGCTGACACAAAGGGGATGCAACAAGCAAGATGTCATGGAGCAGCTGACTGGGACTGTTTACTCCCCACTCTGAAGAAAGAACATTTTTTTTTAACATTCTTTGAAATTCTGAAAATAATTTCTGGGCCTTAGGCTGTATGAAGATATTTTGCACCCCACCGTCAGTTTAAATGAAGTCCAACTCAACCTTAACCTTATTCAGAGTCTGAGACGTACAGCTCAGCTTCTACTTGTGTAAGCGGGAGTCCAGGCTACAACCTTTCCTTCTTCAGGTCTGTGTAGCACCTTTTTAAGGACTGAAGATCTGTTCAGGCCGTCACACCAGTCAGGTGTGAGGAGCACCTCTGACTAGACAGACCCACCTGTGCAGGAAGTGCAGCTTGTGCATGGCCGCGAGCCCCGCGGAGATCTCACACGCCATCCTCTGCAGCAGCATGGTCTGTGAATCCCCCCGCAGGTGCTCCTGCTCGTTGCGCAGATAAGCTTTTAGATCGCCCTGCAAAAATCAGTCTGCTTTAGTTTTCAAAAGTGGACAATATGAACATGCACCTTAGCTGACATTAACTATGACATTTCCTTACTAGGAATTACTTAAGTTTGCATTTAATTAAACCTCAGACTGAACAAGTTGCAAATTATAAAAAGGAACTTCAATCCAATATCTCAAAAGTATAGAACACTATTAGGCTTTCAGGGCCACTCTAACTAGATTAAATGTGAGTTTATTTTTCTTATATAAACACACAGAAAACAGTAATTTCCCAGATAACAAAGAGATGGCACAGAGAATAAGAGAATTGGTGACAATTACACTGCCTATTTTAAGGATTCTAGGAGACACTCACCAGTAAGCACCTTGCCACTAGAGTCACATGTCTGATAAGACACTGATGAGCAATGGTGAAGAGAATGACAGAAAAATAGGGGGAAATTCATTTGGTGCTTAACGCCTGCTCAAGACTCTCTGAACTTTCCCTGTGATACCCTGAAACTATTATGAGAGAGCATTCCAAACCCTCTAGGAAAACTCGAAGTTCATAAGCCTATTCAAATGAGAAGAGATTGAACAAGAAAATGAACACATTTACATTCAGACTCTAATACGCATACATTCACACACCGGGCTCCCTAGTTCCTTCTGTGTGACTTCCTTATGTTGTCTTGTATTTCATGACTTTAATTTAGGACTGTATGTTTTTAGAGGCAGGGTTCACAGAATACAGTAGCCCCCCCACTTATCTGAAGTTTTACTTGCCATGGTTTCAGTTGCCTGTGATCAATCAAGGGCCAAAACTATTAAATGGAAAATTCCAGAAATAAACAATTTTAAAGTTTTAAATTGCACACTTGTGGTAAAATCCTACACCTTCCTGCCTGAGATGTGAACCATTACTTTATCTGGTGTATCCGGGCTGTATATGCTACCTGCCCGTTAGTCACTGGGAAGCCTCAGTTATCAGGTAGAAGATCCACAGTGTACAGTACCATCTGCAGTTCCAGAAATCCACGGGGATCTTACAACATGTCCCTTGCAGATAAAGGGGGAGTACCGGGGGAAACAGTTTTGAGAAAATAACCCTTTCCATAGTCTTTCCACCTGATTAAATATTTATTGATGTGATTCAATTCCAAATTAGAGCGTTCTATAATCAGTTAATAAAATTTAGAAGTTTCTTTATATGTGAGTCAAAAAAACACTCCAAAGGGAAATTTCCTTGACCTATTAAACACATTTCTTATAGCTGTTACTGATGATAGCTAATTTATAAAATCCCTCCCCTTCAAAACACAATATTTCTTTACAAGCATCTGTCTACATCTAATATACTAAATATATCCTAATGTAACTTCTAGGTCCACTCCAAGAATCTTAATTTGCTTCTATTTTCAGTTTCAATGATCTTTCTGTGGATAATAATTTAGTGCTGTTAATAATTACTTCCATTTGAGCTTTTGAGCACTATGTCAAGCATTGTGCTAAAGGGTTTTTCTCTTGCTACTGCAAATACTTCTCACAATTTGAGATCATTTCCAGATATGAAACTGAGGCTTAGGGAGAATACGAAATTTGTCCACGGCCACAGAGCTAGCAAATGGTGGGGCTATAATTCTACTTTTAGTTTTACTAATTAGTCAGGAGAACGCTAACAAATGAGTTAAATTAGTATGCAGATTAAATCAATTTATTTAATAAGAATGAGTGCTAAGTAATTTAAGGTCAATTGTATCGATCTGTAGAATTCTCCCGTGTTAACAACATCTGTGCCAAAGAGGCAGTAACTTCCCCACAGCACTTGTGTGCACATTCTGCCACCATCAGTGTCTTCCTCAGATTTCTTTCCAAACACTGCACTTTCTCCTTCTGTTCCCACTGGAATAATTAACAAACTCACAGGAGAAATAGGTTTTTTTTTTTTTTTTTTTTTTTTTTTGTGCTCGTTCCCACTGC
>NW_006159762.1:2055571-2064681 GCF_000334495.1 Tupaia belangeri chinensis
GTTTGAACCGCAGTCAGCCATGTGAGCACCTTATTAACAAGAGATTTTCTTTACTTTGAATATTGGTATTTGTAAAAAAAAATCATATGATTTAATTTATCATCTTTGTTTTAAAATTAGCTCAAGAGTTTCAAATTAAATAAAACTTTTTTTTAAAAGATATTTTTTGCTATAGGGTGTGCGTGCTTGCCGCAGAGATAGAGACACAGAAAGCAAGAAATCACCCTCCAGAGGGGATAGCCACACCACAATCCCTTCTTCTCCATTCTCCTCTTGGGATTTTGGGCACGCACGCACATATGTCTGGTGTGAGTTTCAAATCACCAGGTCCAGGACTCAAACTGCAGTCAGCCATATGGGAGTTCAGCAATGTAATAACCATTATGCTCTTGCTGGTCCCCCAAATTAAGTAAAACTAACTTGAAGAAACTCAGAGGAAAATATTATTTACTCTGACATTTTTTGTCAATTTTTAAAATACAATAGTAGTAATGTACTTGGGACTTTTACATAATTTATAGCTGTAATAACTTTGTTACTCTTCTCTTCTCTCCTCTCCTCTCCTCTCCTCTCCTCTTCTCTTGTAAAGGTTTTTTAATACCACAAGGTGCACGTGCTTGCCAGAGTAAAATAGAGTGACAACAAGAGGGAAAGTGAGAACTCACCCTCCAATGGGAATGGTCACACCACAATCCCTTCTCTTCCCTTCTCCTCCTGGGATTTTGGGCATGCATGTACACATGCCTGGTGTGATTTTCAAGCTGCTGGGTCCAGGACCCAAACTGCAATTGGCCATGTGGGAGTCCAGTGCCTTAATCACCATACTATCTGCTGGCCCGTGTTGCTGATTCTTGTATGATGTTCTCTCTCTTTCTTTTTTTTTTAAGATTGATTGATTGATAGATTTAAATTTGACCAGAGAGGAACAGAGTCACAGGGAGGGAAAGTGAGAAAGCAAGCCACCAGGTCAAAGGATTTGAATCCCAGTCAGCCACGTGAGAGTCCAGTGCCCTCAACCACCAAACCATCTGCCAGCCCCCTTATATGATATTCTTTTGAAATGTTCCCTTCTCTGAAATTTAAAAATTTCTAAACTGGGGCCAGTAGGTGGCATGGTAGTTAAGGTGCTGAACTCCAACATGGCCAACTGTGGTTCAAGTCCTACACCTGGTGGCTTGCTTTCTCACTTTCCTTCTCTCTCTCTCTCTCTGTATCTCTCTGGTGTGCATATGTGCCTTATAATAAATTAATGATGATAATAATAAAAAAGGAATAACTAATTCTTTAAAAATAAACAAATAAACCTAAACTGAGCAAAAGCAGAAACAAGAGTCTTCCTGGCATCCCTGCCCACACATTGTACACACTGATTGGCACACGCACAGCAGGCACAGGTGTCCTGAGGAAAAGAGCAAGCGGAGAGCTGGGGACCCACCAGGCTGAGTCAACCGAGTAGCCGGCAACCTAGCCCACAATGACCCACACTCCTGAGACTCAGCCACTCCTCGCTAGCCAGTGTCCTTGCCACCGTCCCTGACCCACGGTGCTGAAACGGATTCAGAAAGAATGAAATGATCTACAATATGACCCACCTGCTGCCCACGGTTCAACTGGACCTGTGGGAGATAACCTGTCTCACCAGCAAGACATCACTGTATATTTCCTGACAGACCATCCTTTTAAACCACTAGATTGCTTCCACAACCAAAATTTACCAGCCAACATAAGCAGTATTGGAAGTTTTAGTCCTGATATCCTGAGGTCAAAGTGGTCACCAGCTCTGACTGTGTCACAAGTTTCATTGGCCAAACGTATTATGCTTTGTGATCCTAATCCAGGTGACCCCTTAGCACCAGATACTGCATAAATCTAAAAATTAAAGAAAAATACCAGATCGCCGGAAGTATTTTTCTATGCAAAAATGCGTCATGACTTTTCCAATGACCTAATGTAAATATATCACTCTGAAACCTGCTTCTAATACTTCAGACATCCTTTCAAGTCAGGACACACAGGTGTGTTCCTTTTCGGGTCTTCAGATTTTTTTTTCTTTTTCTCTTTTTTAAAATTTGCCAGAGGGCACATGCACTTGCGAAAGACAGACAGAAAAGGCCAGAGAGTGGAAAAGTGATGAAGCACTCCTCATGGGGGATGGTCACGCCCCCTCTCCTCTATTTCTCTCTTCTGTCAGACTTTTGGGCACACACCCCCGCATGTTTTTTGAGCTGCCAGGTCTGGGATTCAAATCACGCAGTAGGCCATGTGAGATCTAGCCTCTTAACCACCATACCACCTGGCCCGTCTTTGGATTCTTATGAGTTAAATGACTTATTATTTAATGTCAACCAAAAAGGCACCAGCTGGTTTCTTGGGAGACCTAAGAAATGATATAAACATATTTCAAACTTAGGCCAGCGCTCGAAAGCCTAGTGAACAAACAGAAAGCTCTTTTTGTGTTTCTCGAGAAGAACTATTATCTGAGATAGGACTCAAAGTCCTTTGTTGTCTTAATTAGGAAAATCACCATCAATGATCTAAACAAAAGATGATGCTCTGAAGAACTACAGCCATTGAGGCTGGCCCTGAAAGGCTTGATGTGGATCACTGTACTGCTCATACAGCACTCCTGACTGTCTACACCACAGCCACAGGTGCAGGCCTCTTCAGGTCAGACCCTGTAACACCCTTAGCTTTGGAGCGTGCACCTTAAGCCAGCCCTTTAGTTGGCTAGAAACCAACGACAGGACATTTCACAACAAGATGCTGTTAGTCGATCACATTCTCTCAGAAATGTGAACTGGCACACTCTAGGAAACCCGCAGACAGAATCAGAAGCCTAAAGCTGACACAAAGGGGATGCAACAAGCAAGATGTCATGGAGCAGCTGACTGGGACTGTTTACTCCCCACTCTGAAGAAAGAACATTTTTTTTTAACATTCTTTGAAATTCTGAAAATAATTTCTGGGCCTTAGGCTGTATGAAGATATTTTGCACCCCACCGTCAGTTTAAATGAAGTCCAACTCAACCTTAACCTTATTCAGAGTCTGAGACGTACAGCTCAGCTTCTACTTGTGTAAGCGGGAGTCCAGGCTACAACCTTTCCTTCTTCAGGTCTGTGTAGCACCTTTTTAAGGACTGAAGATCTGTTCAGGCCGTCACACCAGTCAGGTGTGAGGAGCACCTCTGACTAGACAGACCCACCTGTGCAGGAAGTGCAGCTTGTGCATGGCCGCGAGCCCCGCGGAGATCTCACACGCCATCCTCTGCAGCAGCATGGTCTGTGAATCCCCTCGCAGGTGCTCCTGCTCGTTGCGCAGATAAGCTTTTAGATCGCCCTGCAAAAATCAGTCTGCTTTAGTTTTCAAAAGTGGACAATATGAACATGCACCTTAGCTGACATTAACTATGACATTTCCTTACTAGGAATTACTTAAGTTTGCATTTAATTAAACCTCAGACTGAACAAGTTGCAAATTATAAAAAGGAACTTCAATCCAATATCTCAAAAGTATAGAACACTATTAGGCTTTCAGGGCCACTCTAACTAGATTAAATGTGAGTTTATTTTTCTTATATAAACACACAGAAAACAGTAATTTCCCAGATAACAAAGAGATGGCACAGAGAATAAGAGAATTGGTGACAATTACACTGCCTATTTTAAGGATTCTAGGAGACACTCACCAGTAAGCACCTTGCCACTAGAGTCACATGTCTGATAAGACACTGATGAGCAATGGTGAAGAGAATGACAGAAAAATAGGGGGAAATTCATTTGGTGCTTAACGCCTGCTCAAGACTCTCTGAACTTTCCCTGTGATACCCTGAAACTATTATGAGAGAGCATTCCAAACCCTCTAGGAAAACTCGAAGTTCATAAGCCTATTCAAATGAGAAGAGATTGAACAAGAAAATGAACACATTTACATTCAGACTCTAATACGCATACATTCACACACCGGGCTCCCTAGTTCCTTCTGTGTGACTTCCTTATGTTGTCTTGTATTTCATGACTTTAATTTAGGACTGTATGTTTTTAGAGGCAGGGTTCACAGAATACAGTAGCCCCCCCACTTATCTGAAGTTTTACTTGCCATGGTTTCAGTTGCCTGTGATCAATCAAGGGCCAAAACTATTAAATGGAAAATTCCAGAAATAAACAATTTTAAAGTTTTAAATTGCACACTTGTGGTAAAATCCTACACCTTCCTGCCTGAGATGTGAACCATTACTTTATCTGGTGTATCCGGGCTGTATATGCTACCTGCCCGTTAGTCACTGGGAAGCCTCAGTTATCAGGTAGAAGATCCACAGTGTACAGTACCATCTGCAGTTCCAGAAATCCACGGGGATCTTACAACATGTCCCTTGCAGATAAAGGGGGAGTACCGGGGGAAACAGTTTTGAGAAAATAACCCTTTCCATAGTCTTTCCACCTGATTAAATATTTATTGATGTGATTCAATTCCAAATTAGAGCGTTCTATAATCAGTTAATAAAATTTAGAAGTTTCTTTATATGTGAGTCAAAAAAACACTCCAAAGGGAAATTTCCTTGACCTATTAAACACATTTCTTATAGCTGTTACTGATGATAGCTAATTTATAAAATCCCTCCCCTTCAAAACACAATATTTCTTTACAAGCATCTGTCTACATCTAATATACTAAATATATCCTAATGTAACTTCTAGGTCCACTCCAAGAATCTTAATTTGCTTCTATTTTCAGTTTCAATGATCTTTCTGTGGATAATAATTTAGTGCTGTTAATAATTACTTCCATTTGAGCTTTTGAGCACTATGTCAAGCATTGTGCTAAAGGGTTTTTCTCTTGCTACTGCAAATACTTCTCACAATTTGAGATCATTTCCAGATATGAAACTGAGGCTTAGGGAGAATACGAAATTTGTCCACGGCCACAGAGCTAGCAAATGGTGGGGCTATAATTCTACTTTTAGTTTTACTAATTAGTCAGGAGAACGCTAACAAATGAGTTAAATTAGTATGCAGATTAAATCAATTTATTTAATAAGAATGAGTGCTAAGTAATTTAAGGTCAATTGTATCGATCTGTAGAATTCTCCCGTGTTAACAACATCTGTGCCAAAGAGGCAGTAACTTCCCCACAGCACTTGTGTGCACATTCTGCCACCATCAGTGTCTTCCTCAGATTTCTTTCCAAACACTGCACTTTCTCCTTCTGTTCCCACTGGAATAATTAACAAACTCACAGGAGAAATAGGTTTTTTTTTTTTTTTTTTTTTTTATGCCCTTCCATCCAGTCTAGGCTCTATCCAGGCTCTATTTCACAGGAATAATGAAAGATTCAGGCAACAATTAAACCGACCTAGAAAAATTCCAGCAAAAATCTGTAGGTCCATGGGTTAATGAGATTCTCACAAAATAGCACATGAAGAAACTGGCATGAAAACATCTTAAGTTTACTTACATTACTAATTAATAGTTATTTAAATTCTTTTGCCTAGTCCCTTTACTACAATATCCACCTAAGAAAAAAGTCTTCTTATGAGAAATTATGATTTTGCTGTGCGTATCTGACCAATTTGCAAAAATGACAGGGCTGTCGGCACAGCTACCACCGCATAGGTGACTCTGGCCATGATGGCAGAGGAAGAGCAGCAGTGGTGTGATTTCCAAGGTCATCCAAAGAATATCCATCACCACTCACTCTTCTCAAGTGTCTATTCTCCTCATCACAACCCCCAAATTTCACTAGATGGTGGGATATAATAAACAGAAAGGGATTTGACTGGAAAATAGGTAATGTTAGCACAATCTAGGCAAAAGGTCTTTAACATAAGAGTACGATATAAAAAAAGGAATAAGAAATTAACACAAAAAATTACTGAGACGCCTGATGACTGTTAGTCATGGGTGAAATGTTATAGATTATGTAGGACCCAAGGCTACTTCTATGTCTGTAAAGGTCCTGAGAGCTCCAGTACCACACTTCAAAGAAAATAGTAGGGACCTGGTGGTGGCCTAGTGGTTGTGCAATCGGACCCACATGGGAAGGTCCGAGGTTTGCAGCCTAGGACATGTGTGCATGTGATGCTAGGACCAAGGATAGACTGTGACATAAAGACACTTTTGGGAGTGCATATCAGTGTGTGTCTCTCTCTCACAGAAGAAACAAAGAAACTTAAAAAAGACAGACAAAAATTAAAAATTGGCAGAAAGTATTTAATTACTATATATATGTGTATATATATATATATACACGTATACATACACACACACACACACACACACACACACACACATATATTTTAGAGAGAGAGATTTTTGTTATAAGGTGCATGTGCTTGCTGGAGAGACAGAGATAGAAAGTGAGAAATCACCCCCTAGGGGGATGGCCACACCACAATCCCTTCTCCTCCATTTTCCAGTGTGAATTTCAAGCTGCTGGGTCTAGGACTTGAACTGCAGTCAACTACGTGGGAGTCCAGTGACATTTACCATTATGCCATCTACTGGTTCCAACAACAAATATTTTGATATTAAGTACTAAAATGGATTTATTCTGTCAAAGACAGATCATCTTATTTAGATATCTGATTTATTAGGTTGTTGGAAGAGTCATGACATTTTTCTATGTAAAAATGTGTCATGATTCTCTTGATGAACCAATATTTTAGAAATTCTAATGGCATTGACTGAGTAGATGTGGATTACTACTTTGGTCTATTATTAAAACCCCAAGAGGAACAATTTAGGGTCAGCACCCACTGCACAGTGAGTTAATTCTTGGACATGTGGAACCCAATTCAACATGGACAACCAAGGTTCAAATCCCAGCTTAGCAGCTTGAAAACACACCAGGTATTACGTGTGTGTACATATACCCAAAATCCTGATGGAATGGAGAAATGAAGGAAAAAGGATTGAGATGTGATCATGCCTCACTGAAGGATATTTTCTCTTTCTCTCTGGCAAGCACATGTACTCTCTGACATTAAAAAAATTAAATAGGGGCTGGCAGGTGGCATGGTGGTTAAAGACACAGGATTCCCACATGGCAGACTGAGGTTCGAGTCCTAGTCCTGGTGGCTTGCTTTCCCCATTTCTCTTTCTTGGAACCAGTAGTTAGCATAATGGCTATGTCGCTGGACTCCCATGTAGTTGACCACAGTTCGAGTCCTAGACCTGGCGGCTTAAACTCACGCCGGGCATGTGTGTGTGCATGCCCAAGATCCCAAGAGAAGAATGGAGGAAAAGGGATTATGGCATGGCCATCCCCCCTGGGGGGTGATTTCTCGCTTCCTGTCTCTCTGTCTTTCTGGTGAGTGCATGCACCCTACAGGAAAAAAGCCTCTCAAAAAAACCAAACAAACAAAATAAATAAATAAAAGGGTTCAGCTTGTGGTGTGATGGTCAACTTCTTGTTTTGTCCAAAATCCCAAGAGGATAATGGAAGAGAAAAGATTGTGGCGAGGCCATCTCACCAGGAGATAATTTCTCACTTTCTCTCTCTCTCGCTCCCTTTTTCACTGGCAAGTTTAGAAAACTAAAAAATACTACCCCCCCCCATTAAATTAATTGAATGAATGAATGAGGGCCAGCTCTGTGGCCCAGTGGTTAAAGGAGCTGGATCTCACATGCCCCACAGCACGGTTGGAATCCCTCCCTGGAGGCTAGAAGATAACCAAGCATACACACAGGAGCATGCACAACCAGAGTCCTGAGAAGGTAGAGAAACTGGGATTGCAGCAAGACAGTACCCCATTTGGGGTTGTTTTCTCCCTTTCCCTTTCTCTGGCAAGTACAAGTCCCCACTGACAGAAAAAAGAGAGAGTGCGCAGTATATTTTGAATTAAAGTGTCCTTTATTCAGGTTTCAAAATTTTGTTTCTTCCCAAAACCCTCCCCCCAAAAAAACTCCGAAAGAATCATTTGTCACTAGATGGCAGCAAAGTGCTACTCTAACAACTCCAGTAACAGAACGGGTAACCTGCGAGGACTTCTCACAATAACAAAGACCCATAAAGGGATTCTCAAAGCATCCTCCTAAATCAAACATAAATGGTCAGAAGGGACTAATCCAGTTTTCTTACAGGACATCCACAACAATGAACTAATGTTGATGCAATGTAAAAGCTCAACAAGTAAAAGCTTTCCTACTGAAAAGCTAGTGATCTGTATATTTAACAGGATGACTTTTGGGGGAAATTTATGATTTCTCATTAAAAATATTAATGAAAGGATAAAAGAATAACAGCATCATGCCCACCCTTCTGCTGACGAAACGTGAACATGCAACCAAAGCCCAGTCACACCTCTGTGCACCAACGCCATGCCTGCCTCCTGGAACTTCCGTGTGTATCTATTCTGTCTCATCACCATTCAGGCTCCTGATTTCCTATGTCATTTTCTCTTTTGTTGTTATCAATTATTCACCCTAGTGCCCGCCCTTCTAAGTTCAACCTCCTTCTGAGTCCATCTTTTCTCTCTCCTCCAAGGCCCAAATACCTCAGGTAAATCCAACAAAAAAACCCAAACAAGTCATCCTCTACCTCCACACTCTTCTCCTACCATCCTTTCTCTCTTTTCTTCATGGGTAAACTTTGCAAGCATGGTGTGTTCTTTTTATTTTTTTTTGGAGAGGTTTTTCGCTATAGGGCGCGTGCGCTCTCCAGACAGACAGAGACAGAGAGACAGAAAGCGAGAAATAACCCCCCAGGGGGGATGGCCATGCCATAATCCCTTCTCCTCCATTCTCCTCTCAGGATCTTGGGCACACACGCACATGCGCCCGGCGTGAGTTTTAAGCCACCGGGTCCGGGACACAAACCGCGGTCGACTACGTGGGAGTCCAGTGACATAGCCATTACACCAACTGCTGGTCCCAAGCATGGTGTGTTCTGAGTGATGTCACCTCTTTGCCTCCTCCTCTGTCATGAACCCCTCAAACATGCTTTCACCTGCTACATGGTTGTAGCTGTGCCCATGGGAGCTACCAATAAATAACCATCTCTGCAGAGGCCCCTCAGCTGCATCTCACCAGCATGACAAAGTACTGGGTCACCGGAAAAGTCATGCCGTGTTTTTCTATGTACTTCTATGCAAAAATGTGTTATGACTTTCCCT
>NW_006159762.1:2064712-2066229 GCF_000334495.1 Tupaia belangeri chinensis
ACCCAATAATAGGACTTTTCGTTCCTTCCTTAAACTAGGCTCCAGCACAGTATTTCCTTCCTTCCTTCCTTCCTTCCTTTTCTCTTTTTTCTTTTCTTTTTCTTTTCTTTCACAATGACCACTCCTTCTGGGGCCCCTCCAACCTATGGGTAAGGGGCTGGCATGCCCCAGGGCTGTCCTTTGTCCTTGGCTGCCCAAGGGATTTTACCAACACAGTTTTCAAAACCAAGCCTCAAATATCTCTCTGGCCCAGGCCTCTCACCTCCTTACTTGCCATACCGCCTTGTTTATATAAAAGGTAACTCAACCCTAATAGATCCAGCACAAAACTATCAATTTGCCCACCTCAGGAAATGGCATCACGGTTTTCCCAGTGGATGAGACCAAAAGCAAAGATGTTAGCTGTAAGGCTTCTCCTTCTCTAGACTCCCACATCACCTCATCACCACGTCCTAGATCTATTTTCAAACTAAATTCAAACCAGATTACCTTTCACTGACCCCACTGCTCTGTGATAGTCTGAGCCACCACCCATTTGTGGACATCCTGCAACAGCCCCAAGGGGCCTCCCTGCTTCCACCTGAACAGGCAGTCTTAAACGGAAGTCATACCTCTTGGTTCCTACATGATATCTTGTCTACTTGTCTGTCTCTCCCACCAGAAAGTAAACAAGATGTAGCTGCATCTGGACTCTCGACTTGTTCACCACTGTCCCCAAACCTAGAACAGTGCTGGGCACACAGAACCGCTTCAGCAAATATTTGCTTAGTGAGTAGAAAGGAAAAAAGTGCTAAAAAAGTTCTACATGACATCCTCCAAATTGAAGTTGGGGCAACCATTTTCCCAAAGTAGCACCATTCTAGCATTTCGATGAACAATCTAATAATGAACTTGGGAGTAAATCTATAATTTCAAATTTTTATTGGACTTTAAATTTATTTTATTATTTCATTACTCTTTATTAAAGCTAGTCAAATACCATTCACTTAGGAAAATAATATTTTAATTGAAAGTTTATTTCAATTAGTATATGCAATAGGTTTCTACTTCAAGAACATGGAGTCTATATTACTCTAAAACTCACTGAAGGTACAATCACTTAGATTTCAGAATGTTTCTCCAGAAATACATTATAAACCAGTGCTGTCTGACAGAAATAAAATGAAAAGCGGATATATTATTTTTAATTTTCTAACAGTAATATCAGAATCAATCATAAAAAGAAATAGATAAATGTGGGACCTGCAGATAGCGAAATAGTTATGTTGCTGGACTCCCACACAGTCGACTACAGTTCGAGTCCTGGACCTGGCAGCTTAACACCGAGTGCATGTGTGTGTGTGGGTACCCAAAATCCCAAGAGAAAGAACTGTGGCATGGCCATCCCAGGGTGGGGGAGGTGATTTCTTGCTTTCTGTTTCTCTGTCTTGGTCTTCTGGTGAGTGGATGTGCCCTATAACAAAAATCTCTCGGCCCCCGGCGTGCAGCGGTGGGGGCAGTGGCAGCGGCGGCAGCAG
>NW_006159762.1:2066659-2117375 GCF_000334495.1 Tupaia belangeri chinensis
GTTCAGCTGCCTCTCCAGGGCCGGCGTGTGGCCTTTGGACCAGCAAGCTGAAGCGGAAAACAAGGTCTGAGAACTTGCAACTTGAGAAGATGATGGTTACCAGCCCTGCATTGCCTCAGGGAAGAACAGGAACTACTCTACCATTCTTGAAGTGAAGGTACTTAATGAGAATAGGACAGTGTGGAATGGGGTAAGTGAAGAGAAGAGGATAGAGAAAGATAGCAAGTGAGCAATAGAGAGACAGGACGTCAGTGAGAAACAGATAGGGTTTATTAACTGTTGATGATGACATGTATAGAATTCTCAACTGGATTGGTCTGAGAAGTGTTTCATGATGGGCAAAGTATTTTTACAAGCAAAACGAGAAATAGCAATTGACTGTTTTATAAAAATAATTAGAATAATAAAGATAATGATTGGGGAAAACAGAAAAGATATGGAATGTTGAAGTGGGGAGATTAATGTCTCTGTACTGACTGACGTGCATGGCATTCCCTTTTGAAGAAACAATGTAATACACTGTAAAGTTATATGTAATCCAATGTAATATGAAGAAGATATGATGATAAAAAATAAAAAATAAAAAATAAATAAATTAATTAAAAAATAAATTTAAAAAAAAATCTCTCTCTCAAGAAAAAAAGAAATAGATAAATGTAACTTCAACCATATGTTCTATTTGACCCAATATGTGATACCCAAAATGGTATCATTTCAACACATACCCAACATTTTTAAATTATTAAGATATTTAACTTTCTTTTTTGTACTAAGTCTTCAAAATCTGATATGCACTTTATCCTTTACAGTATCCCAATCCAGACTAGTCACATTTCCAGAGCTGAGCAGTCACACGCTACCTGCTGGACAGTGTAGTTACAAGCAGTGATGAGGCCCCAGTCGCCCGCTCCAGCACCACTCAAGGGCACCAGAAAGACCACACCACGAAGACACTGCTGCTGTCTCATGTCTCTCCTGCGCTCCAACTCCAGGTCTGCACCAATGCTGTAGGTAGTGACACACCATCATTGCAGGGACCAGAGGGAGAAGAAAGCATCGAGGGGCAGGGTGGCCACATCAAGCAGGGAAGAGAAAGGTCAGTGGAGAAGGCCAGGATGAGCTGAACCGGCAGCGGGGGTGTGGGGCAGCCTGTTGGCATAGAGTCAAGGTTGTGGTGTTGGCAGCAGCAGTCAGGCACGGGGAGGGAAAAGGTGACTGACAGAGGCCCAGAACATAAGTATTCCCTCTGCTGGCTCTAGTCAGAGACATTATCCCATTGTCTTGTGCCCTTCTTATGTTTGTTCCACTGTGACGCGATGTTCCCTCTTTTCTTCATGAGTTCTGCAAAGGTAGGGACAGGTCACTCCTATTTGTACACCCAGCACCTCGGAGAGCCCCAGCATACGTGGCTTACTAAAGACTCCATTTACAGGGCTGGCCTGATGACCTAATGACTAAGGGATCCAGATCCCACATGGCCAACCACATTTGAAACATGGCCTTGGCAGCTTGAAAACCACACAGGGCATGTGTATGTGCATGCCCCAAATCCCTACATGATGGAGAAACAGAGAAGGGATTGCACTGTGACCACATCCTCTAGGTACAGTGCTCTCTCCCTAAAGAAAGGGAACAATTACATTTATAGGGCCAGACATTGGCACAGTGGTAAAATGGGACGCTCTGAGGCAGACCCACATTGGACGGTTACCCGTTCACATGCAAAGACCTTCCTGAGCACACTGGACATACATGTGCACAATCTAGGCTGGCTGAGGCTGGGAGTAGATCACCGTGTTGGAGCCCTGTTGGGGATGCTGTATCTATTCCTCTTACTCATGGAATAACCAAACATTTGTTTAAAAGGACTACACTGGGCCAGCAGGTGGCACGGTGGTTAAGGTGCTGGACTCGCACATAGCAGCTGCAGTTTAAGACCTGGGCGTGGTGACTTGTTTTCTCACCTTCCCTCTCTCTCTCTGGTCAAATTAAAAAGTAACAAATAAAATTAAATATTTTTTTAAATGGACTACATTTATAAATAAAAGATATCAATTAATTTGGCATCTTCCATATAAAAGGCCCATTTTAAAATAGAGGTTTCCATTGGTGGTGGCAGCCTAGTCCCCAGAATAAAACCAAGCTACCTGTAAAAATGACCACTTTGGCATTAGAAAGTTATGGTCCCTCAGGCAAGTTCAATGGCTGCCCTAAGACAGAACGAACTGGGCTTCACTCTTCCACAAAAGCCTTCCTCTCTCTCAGCCTCAGTTTCTATGTACAATGAAGGTGCTGCCCACTACTTCACAGGCTGTCAGCAAGACTCCCAAAATTAGTAAGAACTGCCAAGTGCCCAGCACAAGGCCCAGCAGAGATTAGACCTTTCCCCTTCCTTACTCTAGTGGGAGCAGCAGCCAATGTTCCTTCCAGGCTGAAGAGCCAATGGTCCAAGCTCCCAATGAAGTTGACCACTCAAGCCATCTACTCTTCAAGAGAGACCAAGAAAGCAAATCCCACAGGGAAAGTGTTGTACTTCAAAGAGTACTAAGGCGACTTCTCTTCCATTCTCACTTGGGCATTGCTAATTGCTTTCAGAAAGTCACTCACTGCTCTACTGACTGAGTACAGCAAAGGATATCCGCACACTATATTCAGGAACATACCCTGCTCTGGAGTCAGGTGATGGAACTGAAGGAACTGTTGACTGATAAGAACAGTTAAGAGGAGCAAAGTTGAACCTATTAACACATTCTTCTTTTTCTTACTTCAGCTGGTCTCCAGCATAGTTTGTCTCCTTGCCTTTCACTCTTCCACAGCTCCAAACTGTCCTTTCCATCGTAGCACCAAATCTCACCCCAAGTCTCCACACTTCACACACTGGATCACCTCTTGTTCCTGCACAGGCAAGTGCATTGTGATTCTAAGCCTGGTTCTCACTGTTCCTGCTATTCTTTTCTACCTAAAGAAAGTCCATCTACTCAGTGTTTCAACACTCAGATCAAATGCCATTTCCTTCGTAAAGCCCAATGATCCTAGTTGGAGTTCCTCTATTTCTTTCTTTCTTTTTTTTTTTTTGAGAGGTTTTTTTTGCTATAGAGCAAGTGCGCTTGCCAGAAAGACAGAGAGAGACAGAGAGACAGAAAGCGAGAAATCACCCCCCCCCCCCAGGGGGGATGGCCACACGGCAATCCCTTCTCCTCCATTCTCCTCTCAAGATCTTGGGCATGCACGCACACGTGTCCGGCATGAGTTTAAGCCACTGGGTCTGGGACTCGAACCACAGTCAACTACATGGGAGTCCAGCGATATAGCCATTATGCCAACTGCTGATCCTGGAGTTCCTATACTTCTATCCACAATACTCAAACCTTAATTTAGTAAGTAACTGTAGCCAATTAACTTAAGTAACTAGAAATAACTATCACTCACTGAAGACTTTTTATGTGCTCAGTAATTTAATGTATTATCTTATTTCATTGTAGAAAGTTATTATCCCCAGGGCCAGCAGGTGGTGTGGAGGTTAAGGGTGCTAGACTCCCACATGGCCGACCACGGTTTGAGTCCCAGATCTGGCGGCTTGCTTTCTCACTTTTTTTCTTTCTCTCACACTGTCTCTCTCTGTTCAAATTAAAATAAATAAATAAATAAAGTTAAATAATTAAAAAAAAAAAGAAAGTTATTATCTCCATTTTACAGAAGTCTAAACTGAAGCTTAAAGACGGTATTTTTTTTTTGAAAAGCAAAGTATCCCTTTCATTATAATTTCTTTTTACATAACCATTTCAACCTAGATTCAGGTAACTACTTGTCTGTCCCATCAAAGGAGAAGGGTCCTGCACAGTATAACAGGAAAAAAAAGGTTTCAAGAAATAAAATACTTAAAATTGATCCATTACAATTTTTCAATTTTCTTGAGTACATTGGAAAGTGGGGGAAAGACAGAGGAGGAGAAATGTTACTTCAAACAATCAGAGTGTAATAACCTCAGGTTGACAGTATACTCTGTATTTTTTCCTCCAAATAGGTACAAAATAAAGGAGGTTTCAAGTGCTTTAGTGGGTGCTTTTTTATACTATAGTAATTTTTTTTTTAACTCCCAGTACTCCTGACCAGTGTTTGTCTAAACTCTCTGAAGCATATTAAGGAGTCTTAATTATGCAAAATAATAATCTAGGCAACCAAAAAGAAGGGGAAGTATATTTCCCAGAAATATTAAAGAGTTATGTATTAACTATGTTATCAGAATTTAGAACTGCCAATACAAGATAGAGAATATACAGTAGGAAGTTATCAAAAAGTAACAGAATTTGGGACCAGCAGTTAGTGTAATAGCAATGTCGCTGGACTCCCACGTAGTCGACCGCGGTTCGAGTCCTGGACCCGGTGGCTTAAACTCACGCTGGACGCGTGTGCATGCGTGCCCAAGATCCCGAGAGGAGAATGGAGGAGAAGGGATTGCGGCGTGGACATCCTCCCTTGGGGGTGATTTATCGCTTTCTATCTCTGTCTGTCTGGCAAGTGCACGCACCCTATAGCGAAAACCTCTTCAAAAAAAAAGTAACAGGGAACCAGCAGTTAGCGTAATGGCTATGTCGCTGGACTCCCATGTGGTCGACCGCGGTTTGCGTCCGCGTGTGCTGGGTGCCCAAGATCCTGAGAGGAGAATGGAGGAGAAGGGATTGCAGCGTGACCATCCCCCCTGGGGGGTGATTTCTCGCTTTCTGTCTCTGTCTCTCTCAGTCTGTCTGGAGAGCACACGTGCCCTATAGCGAAAAACCTCTCCAAAAAATAAAAAAGGTAGCAGAATTTAAGAGTCCAAAACGCCAAATTTTAAGATTTAAAGAGCTCGGGACCCAGCAGTTAGCGTAATGGCTATGTCGCTGGACTCCCACATAGTCGACCGTGGTTCGCGTCCCAGACCCGGTGGCTTAAAACTCACGCCGGGCGTGTGTGCGTGCGTGCCCAAGATCCCAAGAGGAGAATGGAGGAGAAGGGATTGCAGCGTGACCATCCCCCCTGGGGGGTGATTTCTCACTTTCTGTCTCTATGTCTCTCTCTGTCTGTCTGGCGAGTGCACGCGCCCTATAGCGAAAACCTCTCCAAAGGAAAAAAAAAAAAAAGACTTAAAGAGCTCCACAGAAGAGAGATGATAAGTAATTTTCCAGGTGATAAACAAGTGAGTGGCAGAACAAACATTTATTTATTGGATACAATTTTTAAAAAATAATTATTTTATTTAACTTTATTTATTTTAATTTGACCAGAGAGAGACAGAGTGAGAGCACAAGAGAGAAAGCAAGCTGCCAGGTACAGGAATTGAACCATGGTTGTCCAATGCCCTTAGCCACCACACCACCTGCCGGCCCAGCAGAACAAACATTTGAAGGCAGGACAGCCAGGCTGTGCAGGCAGGCAAGACAGGGATCAGGGCTTATTCATTTCTGGCTTCCATAAAGCAGAGAGCACTAAACATGGCTCTCTGTACTTTATACATGCTCAAAATGTTGTTGAATGAGTGGTTCTTAACCCAAAGACAGCCTCATGTAAGAGCACTGTGTACCTGCCACGGCAACAAGTTATATAAAATACCCTTCAGTAATCTCTCAATTCATTTCATAAACATCACCACCATCAGCATTACAAATCGGTGCCTGTCTTCCAGCTACCAAACACTCAGAAGAGTGTTTTCACTTACTTTCAAAAAAATTCTAAGATTAAGTACTTTTAAAAATCAGGCTGGTAATTCCATCTTACAAGGAATTACTTAAATCAGTGCAAAAATATTCTCTCCTTTCTCCTTGGAAGATGTTATCGTTGAGCACAATAGCTGCATAGCGATGACTGAAAAGGCCAATGTTCATTCAATCGCTCTTGACCTAGTAAGAACATGTGAAGATAGCTGGTCCTTTCACTGTGACTGCAGCTGCTTATGACTAAGCCTGGGACCATTGCCCTGTCAGTCCTTTGGGCCACTGCCAGCCGGCAGTTCCTGCCTTAGATTGTGCCCCTCCACTCAGACTGGCCTGCTTCTAGGGCATCCAGGCTGGAACCAGCACCCAGAGTCTAAGTGAGGCTTTGTATGAGCCGGGCACAACCCTGTGGTCCATGCGGATGGATGCCCTCTTTGGCTCACTGTGCCGATGCTACCTGACCACTGCTGCCACTGGGTCCTACACAAACTGAGTACAGAGAAGTTGGACTTTAGGGTCAGGGCCCCTATCAGCACCAGTCCCTGTAGCTTGAAAACCTTTTCCGTCTGAAGTTTACTAGGTTAGTGGCCTTTACTTTGATAAGAGAATGGCCATGCCAAGCAATGACCAAAACTTTTCCAAAAGCATCCTCTCCCTAGTATAGGTAATGCCTAACAGCACCTTAACTAGCAGTACATAATTAATTATTTTTTAAATTGTGATAAAAATGCGTACCATAACATTTACCACATTAGCCATGTGTAAGTATACAATTCCATGACGTTAGGTATATTCACACTGCTGTGCAACCATCACCATCTCCAACACCTGTTTGTCTTATAAAACTAAAATTCTGTACCCATTAAACAACAACAAAACACTCCCTACCCTCCCTCCCCACAGCCAACTACCATTTCACTTATTTCTATGAATTTGACTACTCTGTCCCTTTCATAAGTAGAACTAAGCATATTTTGTCTTTTGTGATTGGCTTATTTCACTTAGCCCAATGTCCTCAAGGTTCCATGTATATTACAGCATGTGTCAGAATTTCTTTCTCTTTTTTTTGCTATAGGGCGCGTGCGCTCGCCAGACAGACAGACAGACAGAGACAGAGAGACAGAAAACGAGAAATCACCCCCCAGGGGGGATGGTCACGCCGCAATCCCTTCTCCTCCATTCTCCTCTCAGGATCTTGGGCATGCACACACACGCGCCCGGCATGAGTTTAAGCCACCGGGTCCGGGACGCGAACCGCGGTTGACTACGTGGGAGTCCAGCGACATAGCCATTACGCTAACTGCTGGTTCCCAGAATTTCCTTCTCTTTTAAGGCTAAATAATATTCCATTATATGAACATACCATACCTTATTTATCCATTCATCCACTGATTGACAGCTGGGCTGCTTCCATCTTTAGGTTACTGTGAATAATGCCACTGTGAACATGTGTACGCAAATATCTGTTTCAGATTCTGCTTTCACTACTTTGCAGTATGTCCTCAAAAATGAAATTGCTGAATCATATGGTAATTTTATTTTTAATTAAAAAAAGAATCATTCACTGGACTCCCACATAGTCGACTGCGGTTCCTGTCCCAGACCCAGTGGCTTAAAACTCACACTGGGTGCGTGTGCATGCGTGCCCAAGATCTCAAGAGGAGAATGGAGGAGAAGGGACTGCGGTGTGACCATCCCCCCTGGGGGGTGATTTCTCGCTTTCTGTCTCTGTCTGTCTGGTGAGCACACGCACCCTATAGCAAAAACCTCTCAAAAAAAATAATAAAAAGAATTATTTAATTTTATTTATTATCATTATTTTTAAATTTGCTATAGGTCACATGCATTCACCAGAAAGAGAGAAACAGACGAAGGGGTGAGGGAGTAAGAAAGCAAGCCACCAGGTCTAGGACCCAAACCATAGTCGGCCATGAGGGAGTCCAGCACCTTAACCACCATGCCACCTGCTAATCTTCTTATTTTTAATCCTTTAAGGCACAATGATTTGAAAAAAAAAAAAACTTTACTGTTGTTTTAAGTTTTAAGTTGTTTTAGACCAGTGTACCACCGTTGGGTGGTACACTGAAATCAGGAACAGCTATTAGCTTTGCATTGCCGATGGAGGCTTCTGGTGGGGAGCAGAGCTCTTTTAGATGTTAGGTGGATGACAAAAAAATATGTTTCAAGAAATCACATTTGTTAACTCTAGAGAGTTGTATGCATAATCTTAATCCCAAAGTATGAAAGCCAATCCAATTTAATTAAATTATCACATTTGTTAACTCTGGAGAGGGTTGTATGCATAATCTTAATCCCAAAGTATGAAAGCCAATAAAATTTAATTAAATATGCTTTCAGTTCACAGTCTAAGTATTTGGATAATACATACTTAAATCTGAGATCTAAGAGTATTGGAGAAAAAAGTTTAATACTGAGTTAGCAAACTCAACATTATTTATTATATTTTCAGAGAAACAATGTCTATACGATGACAAATACACAACAGATAGTCTAGGATCTTATCTATAACTAGGTTATTTATAGTAATGGTAAAGGAGTAATTTGTGTATTTATATTTTAGTGTTTTTTTATAAATAGGTTAAATTACTACTCCCCCCCAAAACAGGCAGTTTCACTACAATATAAAATGGTACTAAAACAAAACTCATCTCCTGAACCCCTTCAGAAGAAAACATTAAACTGAACATCTAACGTCTTCAAGTGGGACCAGCAATTAGCGTAATGGCTATGTCACTGGACTCCCACGTAGTCGATCGCAGTTTTGAGCCCCGGACCCGGTAGCTTAAACTCATGCCGGGCGCATGTGATTGTGTGCCCAAGATCCCAAGAGAATGGAGGAGAAGGGATTACAGTGTGGCCCTTCCCCCTGGGGGGGGGTGATTTCTCGCTTTCTGTCTCTCTGTCTTTCTGGCAAGCGCACACGCCCTATAGCAAAAACCTCTCCAAAGTAAAGTCTTCAAGCACTCCAGGAAAAGAAAAACTCTACAATATCATCTAATAAAACTTTCAGGAGAGAACACAGAAGGATAAAGGAGAATAAGAGAATGCTAATATACGTGATAGCTTTATAAACCACCTTGACTAACCCAGAATAAGTGGCATTTCAAGCAGATGCTGATGCCTGATGTATTGTGTTCACTTACAAAAAGTACATTTAAATAATCACTATCAGGAACTTAGGGACCCAAAAAGTGCAACATTAAACATCTCGGAAAAGTGAACTTAATTTTTATAAGAATTATTTCATTTAAATTTGTTTGTTTCCATTTGACTAGAGAGGGACAGAGAGAGATTGAGTAAGTGTGGCAAGGAGAGTGTGAAAGCAAGCCACCAGGTCTAGAACTCAAACTGTGGTCGGCGAAGTGGGAGTCCAGCACTCTTAACCATACAACCTGCCGGCCCCAGAAAGGTGGACTGCTGACAAGGAGACTCATCACATGAAAGTCTATCTGAGTGTTGTATCTTCTTTTTCTCAACGCTGTGTCAGCACTAGAATAACCTATAATATCGGCCACCTAGACTTAGACTAAAACGAAGTTATTTTCACACCACAATAACCTAGGGCCATACATAGTATAACTCTAATCATACTGAGATAATCAAACAAAATATAATATACAATAAAACTATCAGAAATAAGAACTCCTTCCTCTTAATTTTCATGCCTCTACTAAATACTGAACATATTTGTCCCTTTACCTCAGAGCCTAAAGAAACAATGACACGTTTTATCTCTGAATCTCAACGGTGCAGCAGGCAGCCGTACTACACTAAGTGTTCAATAAGAAAGCACCTTCCACCATGAAAGAGAATTCAGAGAGCACTCTCCACAAGCCTCTTTCCTCAAATTCCCCATCCCATCAGGATCCTGGGTATGCACACATATGCCTGATGTGTTTTTCTTTTTTGTTTTTAAGAGAGATTTTTGCTATAGGGCACATGCACTCACTGGAGAGACATACATAAAGCGAGAAATTACCCCCCAAGATGAATGGCCACACTGCAATCTCTTCTCCATTCTCTTCCCGGGATTTTGGCCATGCACGCACACACATGTGCACCCAGCATGAGTTTCAAACCGCCAGGTACAGGACTCAAACTGCAGTCGACTATGTAGGAGTCCAGTGACGGAATCATTACACCATCTGCTGGTCCCACCTGATGTGCTTTTCAAGAGGATGGGTTGGAACCTAAATGCTGGTCAACCAAAAGGGATCCAACTTCCTCTAACGTAGCACCTGCTACAGGGCTGGTCCAAGGCTACTGAATTTAAATTAAGAAAAAAAAGCATGTAGTTTTTTAAATACATACATGTTATAAACCTTTGCAGCTTTTAAAAATTGACAAATCGCAGGTACTCTGTCTAACTGAAGTTACGACTTAGACTCTGAGTAAGTGCACACCTACAGCCAAGCTTTGCTTCAAATACAGACCAGGATTTCTTCATCTCCCTAAGCCTTATTTTAATCATATGTAAAATATAGAAAAGTATTAGTACCTAATTCAGGGATTTGTTATGAGTATATGTGGTGATGCAAGGAAATTAGCTTATCACAGGGACTGGAGAATAAAAAAATACTATGTATTTGTCAGTTAATACTATCACCAAAGGTAATAAATTAATACATCACACAGTTCTTCAAATGAGGAACAGAAATGAAAGTGATCCCTCGCTCACCATCTTTATCTGCCCAAAACACTTGGATATGACCTTTCAAATGCTTCAATTTGAATTTCTATTAAAAACTTACCAAGTCACAGAACTCAAACACCAGAAGATAGGGAATTGCTTCTACACATTGTCCAACACACTGAAGAACATTTGGATGTTGAAGAATACTGGGGAAAATAAAAAATAAGTATTGCTTATCAGGGAGCATTCTAGTAAAACTGCTCAAATGGTAATCTAAATCTTAACATTCATAATGATTTAAATACGACAAACAAAAGATCACATTAAGATGCTACTTAGTTATCCAATGATTATATAATTCAAAGCCAAACAGGTAAACATTTTTACAAATTAAAAAAGAACTCCTAACAGAATAATTTTTAACCTTCAATAATTTCAGATTAGAGATAACATTCTGAGGCAGCATTTAAAAGAAGGAAGGCAGACTATATACGTGTGTATATATGTGTGTATATACATGTGTGTATTTTATATACACACACACACACAAATGTACAAATTCAAAGGGCATTTTAATCAAGATATTAAATAACTCAGTTTCTTTCAGACTATTTAGCTTATATACTATTTCCATAGTATAAATGAACTCTTTTTAGAAAATATTTTAAAGATAAACAAAAAGTATGCCAAAATTGATTCAAAAATAATTTGTGGACCAGCAGACAGTTTAATGGTTACGTTGCTAGACTCCCACTTGGTCAACTACAGTTTGAGTCCTGGACCTGGCAACTTAAAATTCATGCAGATGCGTGTGCGCCTGTGCCCAAGATCCTGAGAGGGGAATGGAGGAGAAAGGACTGCAGTGTAGCCACCCCCTGGGAGGGTTATTTCTCACTTTCTGTCTGTCTCTGTATCTCTGACAAGTGGTCAGGCTCTATAGCAAAATCTCTCCAAAAAAAAATTATTTTGGGGCCCGTCAGTGGCGTGGTGCTTAAGGTAGCTGGATTCCACGTGACTGAATACTTTTTTTTCCCCTCTTATCTCCTTTCATTCTGAAGTATCTATGATTTAAACATTAGACCTTTTATTATGGTCCCCCATGTCCCTAAACAATTTTTTTGTTGTTGTCTTCAAGTCTATTTTCTCTCTTTTATTAAAATTGCACATTATTTATTGTTCTGTCTTGAAGGTCACTGATTTTTTTCCTTTGAACTCTCCAGTCTACTGCTGAGAGCTCATCCAGTGAGGTTTTTTTTTTTTTCAGTTATTATATATTTAGTTCTAAAGTTTCCATTTAAGTCGTTCTTATGTCTTTTATTTTCTTGCTGAGACTTTTTACTTTTTCATTCGTTTCAAGTGTGCTGTAATGACTATGGAAGCATTTTTATGATAGCTGCTTTAAAATCCTAGTCAGGTGATTCTAACACCTCTGTCATCACAGTGTTAGTACATACTTTCTTTTCTTATTCTAAATTAATTCTCCTGCTTCTTGTAATGTAAGGGATTTTCAACTGAAACCTGGATACTCCAGGTCTTATGAGATTCTAGATTTTATTTAATAATGTATTCTGTAGGCAGAATCTCAAAGTAAACACTTGATTTTCAACAGACCACAGACTGCATTTATAGAACACATGTTAAGGTTTACTTACTAATAAGGTTCTCCATTTTTCAAAAAAGTATCTTCTTCCTTTGGGCTTGCACTTGCTTTCAACTCCTTCACAATGACTCTTGCCACACTAGTACCTGTGTAAGTCTCTCCAAGGAGGACCTAAAGCCAAAGAGCAGTTTTTTGTTGTCACTTTTATTGAAATAATAAAGTAGTATGTTTCATTTACAAGGAAATGAAATACAAGAATACAAATTAATTATAGAGTACAATAGATAGCCTTCTATTAGTTTACAGTTTAACTCGCAAAAAGCTTGGAAAACTCAAATATTTTCATCAACAAATGTGCCACTTTAAACTATTCACCAGATATTTACCTCATTCACATGTTTTCATAAGTTTCTATTTATCTTAAAATGTATTACAATTTCACAGAAATTAGCCATAACATTACAAAAGAGCAACTTGTAAGCACAGTTCAAATATAACTCAAATGTTTTTCAAAAATACTTCAACTAAGTTTTGTTATTTAAACTGCTGCACATATGAGATTGTAAACTGACAGCCAGTACGTAATCACTGCACTGAAACTTTAAAAATCCACAGCATTCCAATGATACCAGGCCTTTATCTCATACCAAAACTTCAGCCAAAACACACAGAAAAAAGCATTCCACTGAAAGTAACAACACAAAATGAACGAGTTACCTCATGTAAGAACTAGCTTCAGGCGAAATATAATAGAGCATGCAAAGGCATTAAAAATGTAATATTTAAGGTGAAATGATGATGAGGTAAAGTTGTTTTTTCTTTTTATAAAAACTTATCAAAAATATGACTTCCTTTTAAAATAGAGCTTTGTTTTTTATTATTATTTTTTAAGAGATTTTTGCTACAGCACGCATGTGCTTGCTAGAGAGACAGAGAGAAAGTGAGAAAGTCTGAGGTATATTAGCTTAGCCAAACCTCACCCCCTAGCCAGGATGGCCATGCTTCAATCCCTTCTCCTCCATTCTCCTCCCAGGATATTGGGCACATACACATATGAGCCCAGCATAAGTTTTAAGCCACCAGGTCTGGGACTTGAACTGAGATCAACTACATGGGAGTCCAGTGATATAACCATTATTCCATCTGCTGGTCCATGTTATTTATTTTTATTTAAATAAAATACATTAATTGTAATGCCCTGGAGTAAGAACCTGAACAGAACTCAATGTGTTTATCAGCAATATAAGGGCAGAAACAAGAAGAGAACAAGAAATTCTAATAATCAACTAGATCATATTCGTTGTTTCAAGTAACTAGCTTATCATACACAGTAAGAATAACAGCAGGCTACTGCAGCAATCTGGCTCCACTTGCTTCTCTTCACCACCATTAACATTCTTGGTTCCCTGGTCATTAGTAGCCGCTGCAGGACAATTTATTTAACACCTGGACCTCCCAGTTCCTTTTTCTCACTTCCAGTCATATTTTCTATGATCTCAGCAACCACTTCCATGGGTCTAGACCTAGCCAATGATTATCTTACATCCAAAGTCTTTTTGGCTTCTCCTTCTCAACTACTCCCTTTACTCCCTGCTCACTTCAACACTCTAACCCAGCAAGCGTCCAACTTGCCCTCCAAGTACATCAATGGTACCCTCCTCCCTATACAGGGCCTTACTCCCTCCCTGGACAGCTCAGAACCTCTGCTCTCCTTTACTATGACCACTCCCTTACCCTGGTCTGAGGTATATTAGCTTAGCCAAACCTCAATGACAGTTAAATTTAACTAGCAGCCTATAAGAAAACACTAAAAGTAGAGAAAAACATACTTGATGGCTGGTTTCATACTAAATGTGTAAGGTTCCTCAGTGCTGCCCACTCTTGACAACTCTTTCACAACTTCTCCTGCTCAAACTTCCAGAATGTCTTTTCACTCCCTTTCAAGTGAGGAATTGGCCCGCTACTCACTGAAAAAATGATCAGAAGTAGCTTCCTCATAAAAAAAGAATTGTTTATTTAATTAATTCCATTTTTTATTGTTATTGTTATTATTTAACCTGACCAGAGTAAGAGAGAAAGGGAAAGTGAGAAAGCAAGTTGCCAGGTCCGGGACTCAAATCATGGTGGTCCATGTGGGAATCTAGCACCTTAACCACCATGCCACCTGTCAGCCCCAAGCTTCCTCATTTTACCTCCACCAAATCCACCTGTACCTATATCTATACCCATCTCTCTCATTTCTTAGCTACTATGTCAAGAGAGAACTATCTCTGCTCTTAAGGCCTCTATCAATTGACCCCTGACCTCCTGTTCACTAAGGACCTTGCTCATAAAACATGCTGAAATAGCTCTTAAAAAATTAAATAAACAAAAATCTCCCTTAGGCCTTATCAATGTTCCCAAACAGGTACAACTCCATTTCTCTGCTCCTTTTTAGAGTAAAATTCCTCCAGCGAGCTGACGCCTCTTTCTCTTGAACCTGTTCCACACAAGGATTTGCTATCACCATACCCCCACACAGCTTCTTTAGAGGGCAGTAAGGACTTCACATTGCTGAATCCTAATTCTCCCAGTTTTCATCTTAATTTGGGAACTGCAGTATTTACTACAATTAATCTTCTTGGAATTCTTTCTGCACCTGACTTTCAGAATACTCCTCTAGCTCCTAGATTTCTGGCTATTCATGTTTGATTCTTCTCAGTTTCCTTCAGGGGTTCTCCCTGGTTATGCTGATTTCTTCCTATTGCAGAGCCTTGGGGTTCAGTCCTTTTGCCTCCTCCTGATCTCCATTTGGAAACTCTTGATGATTTCATCAAATCTCATACTTTTAAATACCATCTTTTTTTTGGGGGGGGAGGGGGACAGATTTTTTGCTATAGGGCACGTACGCTTGCCAGAAAGACAGAGAGAGACAGAGAGACAGAAAGCGAGAAATCACCCCCCAGGGGGGATGGCCACGCTGCAATCCCTTCTCCTCCATTCTCCTCTCAGGATCTTGGGCATGCACGTACACATGCCCGGTGTGAGTTTAAGCCACCAGATCTGGGATTCGAACTGCGGTCGACTACAAGGGAGTCCAGTGCACAGCTATTACGCCAACTGCTGGTCCCTAAATACCATCTTTATACTGAGGCCTCCCAAATGGCTTTCTCTGGCCTGGAACCTTTCTCTTAAACTCCTGATTTGTATTTCCAGTTCCCTACTTGATAACCCCACTTAGATATGTAATCTCATACCTAACATATACATAGGTGAGCTGACTTCCTCCTCCAAGCCTGCCTTCTCTGTTGTTTCCTTACATTTCAGTTGAAGGCAACTCCATTCTTCTAAGTTAATCAGGCCATAAACAGTCATCCTTTACTGCTCTCTTCCTCTAGATTCCTTATGGAATCCATTGTAAGTCCCATATGCTTTGACTGAAAATCTAATCTTGAGTCCACCATTTCTCACCACCTCCACTGCAATCACCAGGGTTCAAAGCCTGCCAGTATCTCTCCCTAGATGATTGCAGTAACCTTCTAATCAAGTTTCTTCCTTTCACCTTGACATTGTACAGGGTCACTGCTAGAGTGATTACTCTAAAAGGTAAGTCTGGGCCAGTCAGTGTGTGGTGAATGGGAAAGCTGGATCCCAATGGCTAACTGCATGGTTGAGTTCCGGACCCAGCATGCTGGAAGGCCATGCTGGTGCATGTGTGTGCATACCCGAAATCCTTAGAAGAATGGAAGAAACTATGGTGTGGCCATCCCCTCTGGGGGGTGCTTGCTAATTTTCCCTCTCTCTGTCTATCTCTAGCAGGCACATGTGCCCTATAGAAAAATTTTTTAAAAGAAAAAAAGGCCAAATTTTGAAATTCTTCACATATATATACATACATACACACATACATATATGTAAGATTATGTCACCCTTCTCTCACCCACCAGAGTACTTTGGAGTAAAAGTCAAGTCTCCAGTAGCACACAGTATCCCACATCATCTGGTTCCCCTAGACCTCTTGTAGCCCTCTCCTATGACTGACTGGTTTTTTACAATCAGTGAACACTTTTTTGACTGACTCTCCCAACTAGAAGTTTAGGTAGGGTGATGACAAGGATTCTATCTTTGCTGCTATATTCTCAGCTACTACATTCATAGCCTGGGACTCTACCCATCTTGCTCCACGTCACACCCCTAGCACCAAGACTAATGTCTGATACATATTAGGTTATGCTAAATGGCTTAAAAAATGTAGTAATTAATGAAGTTTGGAAGATATTACTGACAGCTAAATCTGGATGGGAAAATGAGAAGCATAAGATGGTTGGCTACAAAGTAAAATGCATCTTCTCACCTTAAACTTCCACTTATGATACAAGTATTAAGTAACTATAAACCTTACAGGGAATGACTGCTACTCTGTGCAAATAGTTGTGTAAGATTATCCCCTCTGAACTATCTAAGGTAAAAAGATCAACAAAGCACTGTTACTACAGGTCACCTGCCAGGCTACAAGAAATAAGGACAGTTCTTTACAAGGACTTTCATTTAAATAAGACTCTATATTTCTAAAGTAGTTTAAGTCCTGTACGGACAAAGAGGAAAAGAAATAAGGGAGATAGGAAATAAGGGGGAGAAGAAAAAAACAAAATTCTTTAACTGGAGGAAGATTAAAAGCTTCTAAAATACTGTTCTTATGTTAACAATGATAAAAGTCTCAGATACAATTAAAAAAAGACCTTTGCTATGATCTGAATTTTTGTGTTCCCTCACCTCCAAATTCTTATATTGAAACCTACTCATCACTGTGACAGTATTAGGAGGTGGGACCCTTGGGAGAAAATGGGATTACTATCCTTATTAAAGAGGCTCCAGAGAGCAGCCCTGCTTCTTCTACCATGTGAGAATACAGCAAAATGTCACTTATGAACAAGAAAGCAGGCCTTCACCAGATGCTAAATCAACCATTGTCTTGATCTTAGACCTTCTCAGTCTCCAGGATTGTGAGAAATAAATTTCTATTGTTTTTAAAGCACCCAGTTTAGGGTATCTTGTTACAGCAGCTTGAGTGGACTAAGATAACCTTCCTGGAAAAAGTTACACAGCCAGGGTTGTTGCATTCCAGGCAGATGTAGAGGACCACAGGGAAATTCAATTAGTGCTATGCTGCCTACAGAGAATGATGAATGCCACACAACACAATTCTTGATCGATTTTAAATTCTAAACGGTATAATTAGGAAGGGAAAAAATGAAAGCAAAGAATATTTTACCTTTCCAAACCAGCCATTTCCAATTTCCTGTATATAGTTTAGACTGTGGCGTGCAACTTGAGACTTCAAACCTTCTGGAGTGAAAAGAACATTAAAAATTAAATATAAATACCTAACTAAAATAAGTATTAAATACATGACATATAAAGTACAAACACCAACATAAATTTAACGCTTATGCTAATAAAGGAAGAATTAAATACATAAAACGTCTCTTCCAAAGTAATGCCAAAACAGTTTCAAGTTTTAAAACTGATCATATTTTTAAAAAATTTATGGGGCCAGTAAGTGGCATAGTGGTTATATCACTGGACTCTCACATGGCTGACAACGCTTCAAGTCCTGGTCCCAGTGGCTTGAAACTCACGCCAGGTGTGTGTATGTGCCTAAGATCTGGAAAGAAGAGTGGAGAAAGGATTGTGGCATGGCCATTCTCCCCACTCCCCCGGCCCTGGCGTTGATTTTTCACTTTTCCTTTCACTGTCTCTTTCTTTCTCCCCAGCAAGGACACACGTCCTGAGGCAAAAACCTCTACAAAAGTAGTAACAATAAAATTTTTTTAAATAAAAATTTATTTCAAGCCAGCTGTTAGCATGGTAGTTAAGGTGGCTGATCCAACATGACTGACAGCCTGGTTCAAATCTTGAATTTGTGGCTTGAAAAACACACTGGGTGCATGTGCATGCATGCCCAAAATCCCAAGAGGAAAAATGGAAGAAAACAGATTGTGGCATGCACATCCCCAATGTACAGGATCCTTTCTCGCTTTCCCTCTCTCCCCAGCAAGCATGTGTGCCCTCTGGCCAATTTAAAAAATTTCAAAAATTAATTATTGGCATAATGGTTACATTGCTGGACTCCCATGTAGCTGACTGCAGTTCAAGTCGCAGACCCAGTGGGTGCATGTGCATGCATGCCCAAAACCCCGAGAGAAGAATGTATGAGAAGGGACTGTGGCATGGCCCTCCCCCATGAGGGTTATTTTTCACTTTCTGTCTCTCCATCTCTTCAGTGCATGCACACATCCTACAGCAAAAATCTCTCTTAAAAAAAGTATATATTTCTTCCATGAGAGAGACACAGAGAGAGAGAGAGAGAGAGCAACAGACAGCCAGCCAGAAAGACAGAATCCCCTGGCAGAGCCTTCACAATGCACCCACACAACCAGAATGCACATGAAACCTTGGGGTGCAAACCCAGGACCTTCCCATATGGCCTCAGCATCATCACTGTACCACTAGCCAAAACTGGTAATTTTTTAATAAATATGCTACTGTAATTCTTCATACCTTGTTACTGTTTTCCAATGGATGGCCTTCATTTAGTCCTTTTATTTATTTTTTTTTTCTCTCTAGTAGTTTACCTGGCTATAGTATTAGTCTACTCTCCCTTACCCTTTTAAAAATGGCTTTCTTGAGATGTAACTGATACACAATGAGAATATTTAAAGTATATAATTTGATATATTTTGATGTATGTATGTGCCTGTGAAACCATCACTATGATAAAATACGAACACCCCATCACTTCCAAGAATCATTGCATGCCCCTTTGTAATCCCTCCCTCCTGTCCTCACCTCTAAACAAGTATCCATGTTTTCTAACATATAATTTTCTACCATTTATGAAACTGGAATCATACAGTATGCTTATATAAATTACCTTAAGAATCAACCAAGTTTTGGGACCAGCAGTTAGCATAATGGCTATGTCACTGAACTCCCATGTAGTTGACTGTGGATTGAGTCCCAGACCCGGTGGCTTAAACTCATGCTGGGCACGTGTGCATGCATACCCAAGACCTCGAGGAGAATGGAGGATAAGGGATTGCGGCGTGGCCATCCCCCCTGGGGGGTGATTTCTCACTTTCTGTCTCTCTGTCTTTCTGGTGAGCACACACGCCCTGTAGCAAAAACCTCTCCAAAAAAAAAAAAAAAAGAATCAACCAAGTTTTTACAGGTAACAAGAGTTGTTTTGTTTTGTTTTGAATCACCAAAGAGTTTTCTACTGAACAGATAATACCGCTGCTTGTTTATTCATGGTTAATAGACATCTATATTGTTTACAGGTTGGGGCTATCACAGAGTTGCTAAGAACACTTGTTTACAAGTCTTTGTATGGACATATGCTTTCATTTCTCTTGAATAAATAAGAAGTAGAATGGCCAGATCATATAGAGGTGCATATTTAACTTTTGAAGAAGCTCTCAATTACTTTTCACGTGAACACTATAAAACAGAAGACATAGGGGCAAACCTACATGACCTTGGAATTGGCAATGGCTTCTTAAATATGATATCAAAAGCACAAACGGCAACAACAACAACAATAACAATTAACTGGACTTCATCAAAACTAAGAACATTTCAGGCCAGCAAATGGCTTGGTGGTTAAGGCAGCTGGATATCATAGGTCCAACTACACAGCTGGGTCCCAGACTTGGCAGCCTGAAAGACACACCAGCATGTGTGCGTGCACACCCAAAATCCCAAAAGGAGAAATGCTGGAGGAGAAGAGATTGCTGCATGGCCATCCTTCATGGTGGGTGCTTTCTTGCTTTCTCCATCTCTCTCTGGCAAGTGCACACACCCTCGACATTTAAAAAAAAGGAAAAAATATCTAAAAATGTTATGTATGAAAGGACACTGTGAATACAGAGTGAAAAAAGAATCCACAGGATGCAAGAAAATATTAAGTTGTTGGGAAAGTCATGACATATTTTTCTATAATTTTCCTATGCAAAAATGCATCATGACTCTCCTGATAACCTGATATTTACAAATGTGTACATTATATTATGAAGCTATTATAATTAAGACAGTGGTCCTGGGACAAGGAATATACGAATTAAAACAAGATAATTAATGATGCGGCCGGCAGGTGGTGTGGTGGTTAAGGCGCTGGACTCCCACATGGCCGACTGATTCGGACCTGGTGGTTTGCTTTCTCATTCCTCCCCTCCCCCTCTCTCACTCTGTCCCTCTCTGGTCAAATTAAAAAATAAATAAGTAAATAAATAAAATTAAATAAAATCATTTTTAAAAAAACAACAACAAATTAAGTAGTGAAAGAGAATAAAGGGCCAGGAGGCACCGTGGAGGTTAAGGCAGCTGTATCCCACATGGCTGACTCTGCGGTTTAAGTCCTGAACTCGGGAGGCTTGAAAATTATGCTGAGTGCATGTGTATGTATGCCCAGCATCCTGAGAGGAGAATGGAAGAGAAAGGATTGTAGCATAGTCATAGCCTCTGGAGGGTGATTTCTCATTTTTCTTCTTTCTCTCTCTGTCCCTAAAACAGACCCATACACATACAGAAGTAGAGAAGAAAGAAGGATCAATGAATGAATGAAGCTGAAAAAATAAAAAGCAATCTATATAGAAAACTGAACTTGGATTTCCTCCCAATATTATACTCGAAAATCAACTCAAGATGGGTTATGATTTAATAAGTAAAACCTTAAAACATTTTTAAAAGGAGTATTATTTGGGTTACAGTACAAGGAAAAACTTTTTTAAAAAATTATTTTTAATTGACATGGAACAACTATACATATTTATGAGCTACCATGTGACTTTTCAATATATGTAATGATCAAATTAGGGTAATTAGCATATCTATCATCTCAAATACTTATCAATTCTTTTGTGTTAAAAATCATTAAAAATCCTCTCTTCTAGATATTTTGAAATGTACGGTTTTTTTTTTGAGAGAGAGAGATATTATGTTTTTTTGGCTATAGGGTGCATGCACTTGCTGGAGAGACAGACAGAAAGTGAGAAATCACTCCCATGGGGGATAGCCACGTTGCGATCCCTTCTTCTCTGGGATTTCAGGCACGCACGCACGTGCACCTAGCGCTGAGTTTCAAGCCACTGGGTTTGATACTTGAATCGTGGTTGGCCATGTGGGAGTCCAACCATTATGCCATCTGCTGGTCCCGTAATAGATTGTTATTAACTATAGTCATCCTATTGTACTGTAGAGCACTAGGATTTATTCTTCCTATCTACCTGTACTTTTGTATCCATTAACCACTCTCTCTCCTTAATCTCTCTTTCTCTCTTCCCCCTCTTGGCACGAGAGAGAGAGAGAGAGAGTGAGATCAAAAGCAAGCTGCCAGGTCTGGGACTTGAACCGTAGTCAGCCATGTGGGAGTCCAGTGCCCTTAACCACATCACCTGCCAGCCCCAAGGTCAATTTTTTTTTTAACCTTTAGGGAAGGAGGGATTTTTTGTTTGGTTGGTTTTTGTTTTTTAATTTGCTAGAGGATGCTTGCACTAGCTGGGGAGACAGAGAGAGAGAAAAGGAAAGTGAGAAACCAACCCCAGAGGGGAATGAATAGGCTGCCAACCCTTCTCCATTTCTCCTTTCAGGATTTTGGGCACACACACACGTATGTCAGTGTGTTTTTCAAGCTGCTGGATCCAAACCTTAAACTACTCACTCAATCAGCCATGTGGGATCCAGTCACCTCAACCACCACACCACGCCACTAGCTAGCCAGGGAAAAAAAAAAAACAACCCCAACTCTAAAAATGACTGTTAAATTTTGAACTCTAAAAATGACTTAAATTGGTTATACTAAAATTAGGAACCCTGTTCATCAAAAAAAAAAAAAAATCCTTTTTTGTGTGTGTATGATTGATTTTTTTTAAAGCATACCATTCTGATTCCCTCTCATTTCCTTTTCTATATTTTTTTAGTGGTTACCATGGGGATTACAGTTAACATCCTAAATTTATAACAGTTTGAACTGATACCAACTTAGCTTCAAAAGTAATAGCATATACCACTTGACATTCAACTGGCAGGAATATAAATTGGTACAATTCCTTTGGAAGGTAAATTGGTAATGTCCATCAAGATTATAAATGAACACCCTTTGTCCCACTTTACAAGTTTTATTCTACGAATATACCAGCACAACAACATGCAAAACAATACAGGTACAAGCTTTATTTTGTTTTATTTTTGTTTTGTCTAGGCTGGCCTTGAACTTGAAATTTTGCTGCGTTGGCCTTTTAAGTAGCTAGGATTATGGGCGTGAGCTACTGTGCCCAGCCACAAGCTTTATTTTTAATAACATAAGCTTAGAAACAACTTGGGCCAGTAGGTGGCATGATGAGTAAGGTGCTAGAGCCCCACATGGCCAACTCCAGTTAAAAGTCCCAGACCTGGAGCTTTGAAATCACGCCAAGCACTTGTGTGTGTGTGTGTGTGTGCCCAACATTCCAGATAAAAAATGAGAAGATGGTGGAGTGGTCATCTCCCTAGAGGATGATTTTTCATTCTCCCTCTCACTATCTGTCTGTCTCTCTCTTTCCAGAACACATGCACCCTAAAGAAAAATCTTTAAAAATAAAGATTAGAAACAACTTAAGTATCTATAAACCATACTCATCTGTCAGTATTCAATGCAGAGAAACTTAAAATTATTTATTCCCATTTTTTTTCAAGTTTATTTATATATCTGACAGAGAGAGAGAGAGAGAAAGACCCTAAACAGCACCTTACCACACATTCCATTACCTTCCAACTAACCAGGATCACAGTTGCATCTACCACATTCCAGTCGACCCAAGATCCAAACCCTGGGCCTTCCATCTGGCTCCATTAACGTACAGCAGTGCCCTACCACCTCTGCCACTATGGGTGTACTGATTTCTTATTATTTACAGGGACTTTAGAATATAGAGCCTCAGTGAACAGCAAAGGGCATGTATATAAACAAAACTAGGATGGCTGCCCAGGTCACTACAATTTCTCTCAGGCCCAAGTCTGCCTGTGCTCTCATCCATCCCAATATATCTTAAAGAGAAGCTGCTGGTTTCTTGTCTGTCCTCATGTTCCTGCCTATAGTGATGGTTCTTGATCATGTGACTCAGGTGAGGCCACCCAGAATGCCTCACCAAGGTTTTTCTTTCTGATCTTTTCCTCTCTAGTTGTAAAACTACAAGGATAAGGACCTGGGGTTGCTAGCATTATGCTTCCCACTGAGGAGAGAAGCCATTTGAGAGAGTAAGAAGACATGTGAAAAGAAAAACTGAGGAGTCACTGTAAAATTCCGACAGGGTTCAAGGCCCTGACTCCAACTACCTCTAAGGTCAGCATCACCCCTACTCCTTCCATGGTCTGGGTCTATGTGTCAGAAAATGCCCTTTTCTATTCCTGTTTACCTGAGTTTAGAGTCTGCTAATTACAATTAATTAAAGAGTTTGGGAGTATATGCCTATGAAAGTCCTGAGAAGAATCTCAGGGCTTTCCTTAAGTAAAAGGGAAAAGAAACGATCAAATAAGCAATGATAGAACAGGGTATGTTAGACTTCTTTCTTTCTTTTTTAAAGAGGTACAATACAGGTACAAGCTTTATTTTGTAAATAAAATATATTCGCCAGAGAGAGAAAGTGACAGAGAGACAGAAAGCAAGAAATCACCCCCTAGGGGATGGCCACACCGCAATCCCTTCTCCTCCATTCTCCTCTCGGGATTCTGCACATACATGTGCCTGGTGTGAGTTTTAAGCCACCAGTCTGGGACATGAACCATAGTCAAACTACATAGGGGTCCAGCGATAAAACTATTACACCATCTGCTAATCCCTAAACTCCTTTCAAACTTCACTGTTTTTACTGAAGTAATTTACAGGAATTAAAGGTAAATATATGTCTTGTCTTTTTTTTTTGAGATGTTTTTGCTATAGGGTGCGTGTGCTTGCCATAAAGAAAGAGAGACATAGAGACAGAAAGTGAGAAATCACCCCCCAGGGGGGATGGTCACGCCGCAATCCCTTCTCCTCCATTCTCCTCTCGGGATCTTGGGCACACACGCACACGCGCCCAGAGTGAGTTTAAGCTACCGAACCATGGTTGACTACATGGGAGTTCAGTAACATAGCCATTACACCAACTGCAATCCCAATATATGTCATTTTTAAAACATTGCAAAATCCACAAATAATAAATAGACCTTACTTTACAAATAATGGTGTATAAAATGCATCAACTGTGTCATGTTTTATATTTCTTTTTCCTTTCAGTCATGCATGCCTACAGTAAATATAATCAACTCTTGGGTTTACGCTGCCCTAAACAAACCCCACAAAGTATACAGTACCATAAAAGGCAGGCTTAGCACCTAAAAAGACATATAACCTTCTTTTAGCAGTCTTTAAAACCCTACCTTCTTGAACCACCAGCCCTATTCTATTTTATAACAAGAAATTAATTAGCATCTGTTTAAAGATCTATCTTAAGAAGCTTATGAATAGTCAAACTGATTAACATTATCCAAATATACCTCTCTTCCCCAAATGCAGGATAACCAGGTAGAAGGTAACAATGTCTACTGAGCAAAACAAGCAGTGTCTGGCCTAGAAGAGAAACCAGCATACCAAACAAGAGCCAAAAGCTCTGTTTAAATATTCTATTTCATAATCAAGCAGACCAGTTTTATTCTTACACCAGACCCAGGCTCCAGAAAAAAAAAACACTGGACTTTTACAGGAATGAATGGACCTGACCACTAGGACTCAGCTTCATGGGAGCTCTTTCTTCCTAAAGGCAGGAAGAGAAAGAAAAAAGCAAAGAAGGATCTGGAAAATTCTAATATATTAAGATAGCAGCAAGGTTCCCATTTTTACTTCTAAAAAATAATTAATGAAAATAATGACATTAGGATGTAAGGCCTTACCTACAGAAGGCTGGAATTGTGATGGAGCTGGTAATGAAATATTTGGTACTGAAAGTGTGAAGACCTCTGCTGGGGACTGAACAGAGGGAGTATCTTCTGCTGGTGGTGTGAAATCTATCTCGTCATCAAAATTATCTTCAAATTCCTATAATCAAAGAAAGCAAATTTAAAACCATTAGGTAACACTTATACACTGATTTGGAACATGCTGTTGTAGCTTCCCCCCACCCAAATTTATACTTACAAGTAACAAGCATTTGAATTGTGTTATCCAATCCCAAACAGCAGAAACAATATTTGAAAATAAACTACACATATTTATATGCCTTTTTAAAGCATTTGAAGTTATATGCAAAATTTTTCTGTAATGACTTTGCAACTTAACATGGAAATATTCTTCTTATGCAAAAGTTTACTCTGAAATGACTACGGTTTAAAGCAATTCTTTTAAAATTATTTGCTTACACAAATTTCTTTGCATTGAATCAAAGCAAATTTATTTTTTAATTATATGTGCATTTGTAATTGCAATATGATTTCTATCAAAATGAAGACTGTTAAAAAAGTCAAAACACATTTTTTTAAAGAATTATTTTATTCAACTTCATTTATTTATCATTTATGTCATATTAATTTGGCCGGAGAGGGAGGGAGAGAGAGAGAAAGTGAGAAAGCAAGCCTCCAGGTCTGGGACTCGAACCACATTCAGCCATGTGGGAGCCCAGCACTCTTAACCACCACGCCACCTGCCACCCCCCCCCCAGAATAAATATTTTTAAATTGGGTCTTATTTCTCTGAAAAGAGCAACAATGAAAAAATTACTAAACTGATTAGAAAAATCACTCAACTCTGAAGCAGGAAGGTCAGTATCAAACTATGTAGCACCTAAGCATAATCAACACACAACTCTTATTTCTAAGGGTGACAACTTTAAAGCTGAGGATGCACCAATAAACTGTGGGCACCTTTCAAATGATTCTTTGGTAGAAAACGATCTGGATTCTCTCTGCCGTCATCCTAATGAATTGAGTGTACCGTAATGTCCATGTTTATTTAACAAAGATACACATGAAATCATTCATTCATTCATTTATTCATATAACTAACAAGTATCACTTCTTTAGAGACCTTAATAGAAGCTGAGAATAGATCAGTGAACAAGACTGTTTTCCATTTTTCTGTGAACATTCTTCTTTTCATTTTTCACTTCTACCAACTCCCCTTAACTCCTATCAAATACAAGAAAGAAACTAATAGTAATAATGGTACTTCTGTAACATTCATAGTTACACATGCATGTAAGAAGATGTTATTTTCCTATATGTCATCTATGTTCCTAAATACATTAAAGAAAAGCATTACTATTTGTATGGAGGTAAGGGGCAACGGAAGAATGAGGTACTAAAACCTCACTTTGTGAGGGCCCTTCTGAAGAGTAGAATTGTTCAATTTTCCTTTTGCATATTCCAAAAGGTTTTCTCAGTAAAGACTGTTCATCACTCCTGCCTAAAAAATACTACTCAAAACTTGGCAGCAACATGATATAATACTAGATATAGCAGCAGATGATTCTAAAGATTCAGAGAGGTAATACAATATAATAAGAAAAATGTGGACCTGCCAGAGGGGTGATGGTGGAGGCAGCTGGATCCCATGTGGCTGACTTCATCAGTCCCTGACCTGGCAGCTTGATGGACACACCAGGCACATGTGCCTGCATGCCCCAAAATTCCATGAGAATCAAGGGGAAGGGATTATGGCATGGCTGTCCCCTCTGAGGGGAGTTTTCTCACTTTTTCTCTTTCTCTTCCTCTGTCTGTTGAGCACATGTGCCTTAAGACAAATTTTAAAAAGAAAGAAAAATAAGATAAGACTGAGTCACTTTTTTTGTTGGAGATTATGGTGTCAGAATCACCTGGGGAAGCTTGATAACAAGACAGATTCCAGGGTCCTGCCTTGGATCTGCATCATAATAAACTCCTTCATTCAATACGGAGATTCAAGAAGGTTACAACAAGGAAGGCAAGAATGAGGTATCATGAAATGTGAGATAGAAACTGAACTTCAGTATCAGCAACATGATCAGACTTTGTCCTGAAATGGCCAGGTTTCTGTGCAAAGTGTCTCAGCAAGACTGCCAGTCAAGGGATACAGATTCTCTTCCACCAACTGTGCCCTGAGTAGTTTAGTCACCAACTCCCCATAAAGTGTGTGCAGTGATTGTACAGTTTAGGGGCTGACATCGTGAATAAAGCCCTATAGGCCTGAGGCCAAATCTCCTCAAGAAAATGACCCTTTTCCTACCACCTTCCTCTGTTCTTGGCCTTACATGGGGCTAATGCTTGGTGAGTCACGAGGATGGTACCTCTCCTTATCTCCTAAGTGGGGCCACCGGACTCAAGGTAAAAAGAACAGAGAACAACAGGAATAAGCTTCTAGAAGTCAGGTCCACATGTCCAGTGAAAAGAAGATCCTTAGAAGACCACTTTCTTCTTTTCTCAATTTCTTCTTTTTAATTATTATTTTATTTAACTTTATCATCATCATCATCATTATTTTCTAGTATGATCAGAGAGAAAAAAAGAGGGAGGGAAGGTGAGAAAGCAAGCCACCAGGTCTGGGACTTGAACCATGGTCAGCCATATGGAAGTCCAGAACCTTTAACCACCACACACACCCCTTGCTGGCCCCTCTTTTCTCAATTTCAATCAGTGGCCCTCAGGACTTCTGGGCTAGCCCTAGCACAGTTAGTAGGGCTTTAAGAGACTATTTTCTCTGCAAGCATATATGTATGTGTGTGTGTGTGTGTGTGTGTATACACACACACACACACACACACACACACACACACACACACACACACACACACACACACACACACACACACACATATATATATAATTTTTCCAGTTGTGTATTCCTTTTTAACATGTATTTTTTGAGCCCTAATACATGCCAGTAGGCATGAAGCAAATTCGACAGCAGGCATGTAGCAAATTTTAGAACAGGGTTTCCCAGCTGGCTTAATGGTAGATTAAGCTTAATTGCTGCTGCAATGCCAGCCCATCTCTACTATCCCTCTCTGGCCAGGATTTTACAATCAGCAGCATTATTCTCCCTTTTGGGGAACTCAATTTCAAGGTAAACCTGAGGTTTCAATGCTCCTCCTCATACACAAAACACTGGGAGTCCCCTCTGTCTCAGTAATCTTTACAACCAAAATTTCACTAGCCTACAGAAGTTTGGGTAAACGAAGATAACAAAACCAGTCTGCTCTTCCTTGCAAGCCTTATGGCAAGTAAATTCAATCATCATGCGTTATTCCTCACCTAGCAAAAACAGAAATTCACCAAATTGGAGCATGGGATAAATCCAAGCCACCTACTTTTGTAAATAAAGTTTTACTGGCAAAAAGCCATGACCATTAGTTACGACAGTGTCTACCACTGATGTAGCACTAGCACGGCAGAGCTGAGAACTGAGTAGTTGTTTAGAGACTGGCTGGTTCACAGATTTACTATTTACTATGACAACAGTCACTATCTGGACCTTACAGAAAAGATTTTCCAAACCCTGTTGCCAAGGGACTATGACATTCAGCTTTCTATTGATAAACATTTAAGAAGACAATTTTAAATATTTCTCCATCTGTGCTCACCTTAAAGTCTATTTCTGGGTCCTTACAGCAGGATACACAGTTTGCAATTAACACGATTAATACCATTAAACTGCACACAGATAGGATCACAAAAGATGAAGAAACTTCTGCAGCAGGTGCCTCTCCTGGAAAGAGAGATAAATAATATTAAAAACATGTACACTGCAAGTCAACTTCAATTAATACCCCAATATATTTTCCTCTAGAAATAAATGAGACAAAGGGTTAATAAAATGTTTAATTGCTCATGATAAAACTGGTAACCAACTTAGTCATCAGATTTTTAAATCTTTATTTTGAAATAATCTTACATTTATGGAAGAATTGTAGAGACAAAACAGAGTTCCCATATACACTATGCACAGCTTCCATTAATGTTGACATCTTACATTGCCGTGGTTTATTTAGTAAAACTGGGATAATAACATGGTACGATACTATTAACTGAACTTGGATTTTACTGTTTTCTCCACTGAAGTTCTTTTCTGGGATTCATTCCAAGCTACTAACATTACATTTAATCCTGCTCAGTAACTATCACCAACCTCTGACTTGTTTCTCAGTCTTCCAATGTTTCAGAACATTGACCTTTTCACAACTTTTGAAGAGTATTGATCAGTTATTTTGTGTAATGTCCCTCAACATGGGTTACTTGATGTTTGCTCAGGATTAGACTGAAGATAGTTAGGAAGAATCTAGAATACCACAAGGGTAAACGGTCTTGCTCCTGGTATCACATCAGCGGAACATGACTTACTCCTGGTTAAGGTGAGTTTTGATCACATGACTGGTTTCTGCCAGGTCTTACCACGCAAAGTCACCACTTCTCCTTTATACAACCTACTCCTTAAGAGTGAGTCACAAAGTCCACTGCATACAAACAGGGGAAGGAATTAAGTTGTACTTCCTAGAGGAAAGAATGTTAAAGCATTTGTAGACTTATGTTAAAAACATGAGAGTAATTAATAAATATTTGGGGGAGATACTTTGAGGCTATGCAAATACTCTGTCTCTCAATGTTTTGCACACCAATTTTCACATGTCAGCACACCTTGCCTACAAGCAATTAATACTGTGATATTTTAATGATGATTTCCCTCATTCCTTCTACATTTCTTTTTTCTGCCAGAGGTGCATGTGCTTCCCAGAGACAGACAGAGAGACAAAGCACGCCCCAGTAGGGCATGGTCACGCTGCAATCTTTTCTTCCTTCATTTCTCCATGCTTTCAGGATTTGGGAACGCAACATACGCATGCCCAGTGTATTTTTCAAGCCACTAGGGCTGGGATCTGCACCATAGCCCACCACGTGGGGTCCTACTCCCAAAGCACAGCACTTATTCTCTGCACTACAGGACCAGCCCTTGAACCTTTTCCCTGTTGAAACACAGTTAAGTCTCAGCTACTGAAGCTTTACTAAGAAAGAAACTTTTCTTTAAAATTCTTATCTATGGATAAGTTTTCAAATGTATCAAAGGGAAGGCAGAAAGACAAGCTAATAATGCCACTATTTTTTTCTTAACTGAAGCTATAGTATTTGAAGAAAAGAAAAATTAACCCAAACTCTTCTATGAGCAAAAACATATTCTTCAGTGTAAACCACCTCAGTGAACATTAGGAAAGCCTACCATGAGCTGCGAGTAGGACTAAGCTCTTTTGCAATGATGAAAGATCTGTCTGTGAAAGCAGCGCTGAAGCACCATTGTTACAAGTAGGAGTCAGCCTCCAGTGGAAATCTTCCTTAAGTCTGTGTTTAAGAATAATAGTTAGCATAATGGCTATTCACAGGACTCCCATGTAGTCAACTGTGGTTTGAGTCCCGAACCCAGTGGCTTAAACTCACACCAGGCGCGTGTTCATGAGCGCCCAAGATCCCGAGAGGATTGCAGCGTAGCCATCCCCCCTGGGAGGTGATTTTTTGCTTTCTGTCTGTCTCTCACTGTCTTTCTGGCAAGCGTACACGCCCTATAGCAAAAACCTCTCCAAAAAAAAAATAAATAAATAATAGTTAACCAAGGGTCACTAAGAACCTACAAGTTCTAAATCAACCAAGTCAAAAACAAAGTACAAACGAGATAACTTGTTAATTCCTCTCAAAACCAATCTAGAGAAATCTACCTTAAGAATGAGAATTCTCCTACTGGGTTGTTGGGAAAGTCATGACACATTTTTGCATAGAAAAACATGTCATGACTTTCCTGACAACCTAGTATATACAGACTTGCAAACACTTGGAAGACTAAAGCGAGAAGCCCTGGCCACTGAAAGACATTTTTCTAAGAGATCACTTCCTTCTCTTGCCCTCTGCAACTATCTGCTCTCTAATCCAGTTTGGCCTGTGCTTCCTGGCTGGCACCTATCCTTAATAACTCTACTCACTCCCCCACTCACATAGTAACAATTAAATAAGACTCCCGGGGATTATATAGCAGCCCACTTTCACATACACTGTATCTTACTTTTTTTTCCTTCCTTTTTTAGTTTTTTTTGCCATAGGGCACATGGCACTCTAGGGGAGGGAGTGGGGGGGAGAGAGAGAGAGAAAGAGAGAGGGAGAAGGCGAGAGAGGAAAAGTAAAAAGTCACCCCCTGGGGGGATGGCCACACCACAATCCCTTCTCCTCCATTCTCCTCTTGGGATTTTGGCACACACACATGTGTCTGGCATAAATTTTAAGCTACCAGGTCTAGGACTCGAACCATGGTGGGCCATGTGGGAGTCTAGCGTCTTTTAAGAGCTTCTTACACTTGAAACGAAGTTATTAACAGTTTAATTGGTGGCATTTCTTCTTTTTAATGATACAAGAAAAGGGCATGACATACAATCAATTGTATCTGAGACACAGTATCTCTTGGGTAATAAAACAGATAAAGAAAATGATTTGTCTAGGTACCCCAGGTGGGGAAGTGGCAGAAATGGACTCCAACTTCTGATTCTGAAACAAAAAAAAATCTTTCCTTGATTCCACAATGTTCTGTCGTAACACAGTTAACTTTTAACACCTAAAAACAGCCTGGTGTACTTTGAACTTGAGCCTAGCACTGCTAATTAAGTCAGTTTATATTTCTGAAGCTCTGCTCCCAATTCCACAAAGCCGGTATGTTAAGTTAGTTTTTCATTTCTTCTCACCCATAGTTTTGTTTAATCATCACACACTATCTATTTATTATAAAACTGGATCAGGACTGCCCAAAGGCCAGCCCAATTATCAGATTCATGAAACTATCTTCCGTGAGTCATTGGGGAGACATGAAAAACCATACCCATGTGAAAAACAAAGAGCTATGCCAATTTTTTCCTACCTTTACACAGTACTTATTTCTATTATGAGACTGTGGTAGGTATCTGCTCTCTCTTACTAGATTTCCTCAATGTACACGTGTATTCAACCTCAATGTCGCAGTCCCATAACAAAAAAGAAAGAAATCACTACCTGTAAGATTTACTAGGTAGTCTCAAGTAGACATCGTTACAGCTACCACTTCTAAAAGCTATCGTATTTTTCTTTTAATCAGTCCAAACCACAATACTTTAAGCAACTCTTATGAACCCCTGACAGAAAAACTTGCATAAAATGAGAAATCAAACCACAGGCTAGTAAGGTGGTTTACACAAACCACAGAAAGGAAGTAAATTCTAGACATGAGGAACCACAACTGAAATCCCCAGGCTCTGATAGTCAACCTAGAAGCCAAGCCCCGAGAAGAGTCCTGAGTGCAACTGTTAGAAAACTATGAAGGGAGGTAGTTTTCCTCTAACATTCTCAATCTACAGTGTTCAGGGGGGATGAAGAAATCAAACCAAACACTAATAAAGAAACCCACCAATCGAGAATGACAGGAGTGTTGCTATACATTTAGGCACCCTCACCAATTCCAAACCAAGAACAAGCAGGCTTCCCCAAGACACTGATTTAGAAACACTTGGCATCTCTATAGCACATTCTGTTGAGTTTTTATTTTATAGTTTCCAAAGCATTTTAATGGTTATCTAGCACTTGATTTAATAAGCAGAAAACTTGAGAAACTAAGAGGGAAGTACATATTATCTGTTTTACAGACAGGTAATTTGGAGAATGCAATTTCTCCATAATGACTCAGAGCAACTCAAATGTAGGACCTGACTATTAACTCAAGCATTATAAATCCAGCCCAATTATCCAAATCATGATACCTGGAACTAGCAATAGAACTTGGACACATATGTAATTAACTAAAGAGTTGCCTGAGAATTTATTTTTGGATTAAACTTAAAAATCTGGGAACCAGCAGATGGTGTAATGATTACGCTGCTGGATTCCCACGGAGTTGATTGCAGTTCGAGTCCCAGACTCGGGGGCTTAAAACTCACTCTGGGCACGTGTGTATGCATGCCCAAAATCCTGAGAGGAGAACAGAGAAGCAACTGCAGCATGGCCATCACCCCTGGGGGGGAGGGGGTAGATTTCTTGCTTTCTTGTTTTCTGTCTCTCTGGTGAGCACACATGGCCTAAGAAAAAAATCTCTCTTAAAAAAAAAAAAAATTCTAAAGGTTCACAGGTATAAAGAAATGATGATCGACATTTAGATATATTAGGGATTACAAAATACTGATAATTATAATTTTGTCATTCCTTTTTTAAATTAATTCAATTTTTATTTATTCATTCATTTATTTTAATTTGACCAGATACACACACACACACACACACACACACACACACACATACGGAGAGAAATCAAGCCACCAGGTCAGGGACTCAAACCATGGTTGGCCATGTAGGAGTGTCCAGGACCTTAATCACCCCACCTGCTGGTCCCATTGTCATTCCTTGAGTTTCATTGTCATTCTGGCTGATACACTGTTAAAAAGAGAAGTTTCCTGGAACCAGCAGATGGCATAACAGTTATATATCGCTGGACTCTCTTGTAGGTGACCATGGTTCAAGTCCTGAACCCAGCAGTTTAAAACACACACTGGGCACGTATGCATGCATGCTAAAAATCCCAAAAGGAGAATGGAGGAGAAGGGACTGCAGCATGGCCATCCCCACTGGGGGTGATTTCTCACTTTCTGTTTCTCTCTGTATGTCTGATGATCACACACATCCTATTTAAAAAATCTCTCTCCAGGGACCAGCAGTTAGCGTAATAGCTATGTCACTGGACTCCCATGTAGTCGACCACGGTTCAAGTCCCGGGCCCAGTGGCTTAAACTCACGCCGGGCACCTGTGCGTGCGTGCCCAAGATCCCGAGAGGAGAATGGAGGAGAAGGGATTGTGGCGTAGCCATCCCCCCTGGGGGGTGATTTCTCGCTTTCTGTCTCTGTCTCTCTCTGTCTGTCTGGCGAGCGCACGCGCCCTATAGCAAAAAAAGAAACCTCTCCAAAAAAAGAAAAAAAAAATCTCTAAGAGAGAGAGAGAGAGAAGTTTCCTTATTTTTATTATTTAGTTTTACCCAGAGGTTCAAGTAATAAGAGAACGAGGGAGGCTACATATTGAAATCCTCTTCAACATTTTTTATTTTCCAGAGAGTATTGGTTCATGAGCTTTCTCTGGCAGTACCAGTTAGAAGTGCTGCCGTTATTATTTTACAGTATCATTATAAACCAAAGGACTTAAACTACCTAGCAAGTTCCTATCCACTGCGGTTACTCTTACTGACATTCAAATGGTCCCATCTTTGGCCAGCAGGAGCTCTGAAAGGTTTGCTCCCAAGCCCTTTGACAGGATCCTGTCAGTCTTAGATTATGTCCTTGTTTCCTGGTAATTTTCAGCTTTTCTTTTATATTTTCTAATTCAGAATGCATATTGATTACTTCCCAGGGCCAGCCATGGTATGGTGGCTAAGGAGGCTGGATCCCACATAGCTGACCACACAGTTTGAATCATGGATCCAGCAGCTTGAGAAATAGGCCAAGCATGTTTACATGCATTTCCAAAATGCCAAAAGAAAGGAGAGATGGAGGAGAAGAGATTGTAGTGTGACCTTCTGGCAATTAAAAAAAAAGTGCCCCCTCAGCTTTGATTTCTTCTAGAGTGAACTACTTATTTATTAAAAACAAACAAACAAACAAACAATAAAAAACCTCAGTCTCAGGCAGTAGAGCTACTTATTCACTGCTGGTGTTAAACAATATTAGAAAGTATTTGGCACTGTATTGTAACACTGAACTTTGGTATCACTGTAGTCTAAGCAGTTTTCCCTCTTCCATAACTACTCTAGAATAGGGATCAGGAAAACTGTGGCCTGTGGGTTATTTTTGAAACTATTCCTGCAAGGTAGGAATAGCTAAGAATTTACATTTTTAAATAATTGAGTTTTTAAAAACCCCAAATAATATTATTTCATGACACATGACAATAGTTGACAGTGCAAAAAGAAAGACATGATGGAAAAACTACCTACAAATAGCACTACCCAAAACAATCAAAACAAAATATGAAATCTAAATATTATCCAGCCTTGGGACCAGCAGTTGGCATAATGGCTATTCCACATAGCCAACTGCGGTGCGAGTCCCACACCCAGTGGCTTAAACTCATGCCGGGCACATGTGTGTACATGTCCAAGATCCTGAGAGGAGAATGGAGAAGAAGGGATTGCGGCATGGCCATCCCCCCCCCCCGGGGGGGGGGGTGACTTCTCGCTTTCTGTCTCTTTCTGGTGAGTGCATATGCCCTATAGCAAAAATCTCTCTCCCCCCCACCAAAAAAAAAAGAATATATTTTTTATAAATATTACCCAGCCTCTAAATCCAAACACCAATGTACAGAAAATACTGTTAATATAGAACATGTTAAATATCACCACAAAAAAAATTTAAGCAGCAAAGTAACTGGCTATGATAAACACTTGGGGAGAACCGTGATGAACTGTTAAATGAGAGAGACAGGGAGACAAAGAGAGAAGACTGACATTAAAAGAAACTTTAAAACGATATCAACCAACTGCTATGTATAGATGTTATTTAAATCATGATTCAAACGATGACATTTGAGACAATTGGAAACTTGAACACTGAATAACTGACCACACTAAGGAAGTATAACTTGTCTCTCCTAGGAGTAATGGTAATGTGGTTATGTTTTTAAAAGTATCTGGCCCAGCCCAGGTGGTACAGTGCACAGTGTACTGGACTACAGGGCTAGAAGTTACATGGCTAACCACTGGTTTGGATTCCAGAACGGTCAACCTGAAATGCAGCAGGTACACACACCCAAGATGCTGACAAGCTGGAGGGCTGGAAGAAGGGGAGTGCAGGGACCAGACCCTGTCAAGGGTATTTCTCTCCCCCTAGAACTCTGTGAATAAATAAACTTAAAAGTACTTCCTATCTTTTAGAGATAGTGACCTATTTAATGACATCTGGAATTTATTTCAAAATAGTATGATAGGTAGAGGGAATAGATGGTGGTAGTATGAAAAAAGATAGGCCTGATGACTATTCAGGCTGGGCGAAGGATGTGTGGGAATTCACTACAGTATATGTCCAGTTTTGTATATGCTTGAAGTTCTTCACTTACTTGAGAAATTTCCTTTTTATTTTAGTTTCTTGCTATAGGGCACATGCATTCACCAGAGATGGAGAGAGAAGGAAAGTCAGAAATCACCCTCCATGGGGGGTGGTCATGCTGCAATTCCTTCTCTTCCATTATCCTCTCAGGAATTTTGAGAATGCACACATGCTTGGTGTGTTTTTCAAGCCACTGGGTCTGGGACTCAAACCACACAGTTGGCTACGAGATCCAGGGCCTTAAGTACCACGCCACCTGCTAGTCCCACATCTATTAAACAAAAAGTTTAAATAGGAAAGAAACAAGTAGATTTAAAACATCTTAGAATCTGCACTTAATTTCTTAATGCATGTATCATTACTACAGTTATCATAATGAAGTATTACAAACTGGGTGGTTTAAACAACTAAAATTTAGTTTTGGAGGCTACCAGTCCAAGATCAAGGTATTGATTCCTTCCGAGTACTGTACAGAAGGATTTGTTTTAGGCCTCTCTCCTTGCTTCTAGTAGACAGTTGTCTTTTCCTTATGTCTCTCTCTCTCTCTCTTTTTCATTTTTTAGTTTTGCTGTGGGGCATGTGCACTTGCCAGACAGAGAGAGACAAAGTGAGAAATCACCCACTGAGGGGATGGTCATGCCACAATCCCTTCTCCTCCAATCTCCTCTTGGGATTTTGAGCACGCAAACACATATCTGGCATGTTTTCCAAGTCAACTGGTCTGGGACTCAAACTATACAGTCAACCATTTGGGATCCAGGTGCCTTAATCTCCATGCCAGCTGCTGGTCCTTTTTAAAAAAAATAAAATAAAATAAAATAAAATAGGACCAGCCATACTGGATGAGGGCCCACCTTAATGATCTCGTTTAACTTGATCGCCTCCAAAGACACTACCTTCAAATAAGGTTGCGTTTTAAGTACCAGGCGCCAGGGCTCCAATCTACAAATTTGGGGGGAAACGCAATTCAAGCCATCTCTAAGATAAATGTTTAAACAAAAACAAGAAAGAAAAAAATAAACGGACAAAGAAGAAAACGTAAAGTATGCACACAATGCCACCATTTGGCAACAGTGGTTATCTATAAGAAGAGTAATACAGTGTCTGGGGACAATGACAGGAGGTACTACTAGGTCACTGGAAAAGTCAAGGCGTTATTTTCCTGTTTTGTTTGTTTGTTTATGCAAAAATGCATCATGACTTTTCTGACAACCTGTACATCCTTTTAAATATCTTGAATTTTGTACCCGTTTTTGCTTCTGCCTTTAGCCTAATGTCCAAACTCCTTCACAAGGCTTAGGGGCCCTTGTCACACATCACCTCTCCAAACCTGAATCTCATCACTCTCCCCTAACTCTCTACTGGAGCTACAGCAACTCTTGTACTTACAGACAAACCCTCTGTAGCTTCAGTCTTATCATTTCCCCTACTTGCAAAGTCTACCATTGATAGCACCCACCTGTTATTAACTCATCCTCACCAACCAGATCTCAACTTGGAAACTATCCTTGAGCTCCCACAGTTAAAGTCCCTACTTTGGACTCCCAACTTCCATTTCCCCATCACAGACTTTACCACTCTTTATATCAAACGTCCGTACATTTTTATTAGACTACAAGCTAAACAGGGTCAGGGACAGGCTTGTACAATCCATCCATGTCTCCTCAGAGCTCAGCCTAGGCCTGACATTCAGATAGAAGTTGGGGTAGGAGAAAGAGGAAAAAGTGAGAGCAACAGCAAATAAAGGGCACAAGGGAGGAAAGATAATCATAAGGATGCAGGGGAAATAAAAAAACAGGCAAGAGAGAAGCCCATAAGTAATCCGTCAGTTAACAAAAAGCACTTACATTTTCAGGGTTAAACAATTAAGACTATAAAAACAGCACTCCTTCAGTAATTGTATGCTCTTACCTGGCAAGGGTTTTCTGTTATTAACATACACTGTCTTGGGTGGTTAATCACTTACTCCCCAGGTCTTCAAGAACTCCCACGAACAGTATTTACCCATTTTGCAATTCCCATTTAGCAGTATAACAATTAATAAACTGTTTTCTTTTAAAAAATAGGTCTTCTTAAAATGTAGCTTTCCCCAACTTATGTTCCCCTGCAATAATGGGTATTTACCCACACATACCACGTTAGTGACAGTCTCACTTCACTGTAAGCCATCAGAACAGTTCTACTCTATGCTGGCAAAGAGAGAAGTCAAGGGTACCCTCTTCTCCATGGGAGCCCCAGAAGATGCTAGACTGAAAAGAAAGCCCGGCACATAAGCATGGCCCCTGTACTGATGAACCAAAGCCCTTGCACCTCTACTCTGGCATTCGAAAAAATATTACACACACACAACTCAATTGATATCATCTAAGACATGATTCTAAATTTGGTTTAGTCTGAATACTGCAGGTATTAGTTTGGTATGGTTGGGAAAAAAAAAAAACACCACCACCACAGACTGGGCTCAGCCATGGTGACACACATTGCTAACACACTTGTGCTCTGAAGGGCTAGGACCACATGAAAGGCTCGGTTGATTCCTAGTTCGACCTAAAGGCCAGGTGTGGTGGCATGTGACTTAATCCCAACAACTCAGGAAAACTGAGAGTTTGAGACTGGCCTGGCCAACATAGCAAAGAAACCTTGTCTGAAAGAGTCAGTCCTGGTTACAAGTGTCTGTGGTCCCAACTACTTAGAAGGCTGAGGTAGGAGGATCGTGACATAGCAAGATGCTATGTGAAAAAAAAAAAAAAAAAAAAAAACAGACTGCGAGTGACTTATGTAATAGAAAATTATTTCCTCACAATTTTGAAGACTGAAGTCCAAGATCATAGGCTAGTTTTTCCTAATGCCTCTCTCCTTGGCTTCCAAACACCTTCTCACTGCATCCTAACGTGGTCTTTCCTCAGAGTACACTACACACATCCCTGGTGTCTCTTATCCAAATTTTCCCATCTTATAAGGACTCCAGTCAAAAAGGATTAGCACCCCCCCAACTACCTCATTTTATTTTTGTGGGAAGAATTATGCATTTAACTTTATTATTATTATTATTTTATTTGACCAGAGACAGAGAGAGGGGAAGTGAGAAAGCAAGCCACTAGGTCCGGGACTCAAACCATGGTTGGCTATGTGGTAGTTCAGGACCTCAACCACCTTGCCATCTGCTGGCACCAATGACCTCATTTTTAAAAAAAATTGTTTTATTTAGGGGCCAGTAGGTGGCATGATAGTTAAAGCACTGGATATTCCCACATGGCTGACCACGGTTCAAGTCCTGGACCTGGTGGCTTACTTTCTCACTTTCCCTCTCTCTCTTTAGTCAAATTAAAATAAATGAATGAATAAATAAAATTAAACATATAATTCTTTAAAAAATAAATTATTTTATTTAACTTATTACTATTATTATTTTCTAGTTTGATCAAAGAGAGACAGAGGGAGAGAGGGAAAGTAAGAAAGCAAGCAACAAGGTCCAGGACTAGAACCGCAGTCAGCCATGTGGGAGTCCAGCGCCTTTAACCACCACACCATCTGCCGGCCCCCCAATGACCTCATTTTAACTCTATCTCTTTAAAGGTCCTATCTTCAAATACAGTCAGCCTGAGGTACTAAGGTGGAAGTGGTGGGATCAATTCAGTCTTTTCATAAACTTGTGTACATTTGTTAAGAACACCATCCCAGCTGGTAGGGGATCCCTCCTAGACAGTACCAAGAATGAGCACACACTACCTTCCTCCCTAGGATCTGGTTGGATAGGAACGAGAAAGAACTGCAAAAGTGCTACAGCGAGTATAGCAGGTGTCCGGTACTTACACACCACTCAACTGTTTTCGGTTTCCCAGATGCTCTCACACAAGAAATTCACATGAGAGAATTATGTGCCTACTTGAGGATTAAAACTGGTGGATATTGGGCTGAGAGATGAAGAACTCCATAGACCTATGGGAAGCTAAGAACCAGGCATCTTCCACATTGGTCCTGATAGAAAGTCCCCCTCTAAAATGCAGTGTTGGTCTCTTTCTTTTAATCTTTTTAAAGCAGGTTAGGACCAGTAAGTCCAGCTTCCTCTTCTAACACTCTGACAAACAGCTTTGCATCCCAGAGACCTGGTAAATGAATCATCATCACACTACTTGGGGGGAAAAATACAATCACTGCAGATCACACATTTTCATTTAACACCTCAAAATTCCAAACCCTCCTATCACAGAGGTTTCCTGTACACAGAATCTCAAGCCACTAAATGTTTTCCTTGCCTCTTAATGTAACAATACATCTATTTATAATAATATTAAATACTCTAGAATCTCCCTAATGTATTCTAATATTAGAAAGGAAAGGGGAAATGAAGCATAGTGCTAAATATACTCAACCACACAGAACAGTAAATAGTGCATTGATGATCTAGTTGATGAATCAGAGACTAAACAAAGACCCCTAAGCCAGAATATCAACAGCCCAGAAAAACAAATCATACTGTGTGCTAATCAGAGTAAGTGCTCCTCTTGTTCAAAAGTGATTCTCAAGGTCAGCCAACCCAAATGCTCTCACAGTTAGAAAGGTTATATAATTTGAGTGCTGACTGAATACCTGTGAATGAGATCATTTTATGTGAAGTTGTTGGTTCCTCTCAGCCTATTCCATTAAAATTTGTTATCAAAGTGTCATTTTGCTCTAATTTTAAGAACACTAACTAGGATGAAGACTACCACAAAAGACCTCATCGAAAGTGGCAGAATTTGGCCAGGAAAATATCAGACGTGGATGGCTTCTGTCAGACTACTGTGCTCCCAACCCCAAGAAAATGATGAATGAATATTTTGTGAACTAGAACTTTAATTAAGATGTAGAGTAATCCACAATGCTTAAATGCTTGTTAACAGCCTGGAGTCTGAATCTTCCAGAGTCCACAAAGTCAGCTGAGGAACAAGAAGCAAAATCCCAGATGGAGAAACTCAGAGTCAGTTTCCCAGTGTTCAGCCCCTTCCCCCGTCTCCTCCTCTCCCCCCATAACTTGCCGCCAATGTTTGGGGAGAGATATTCTGGTTTTCTACACAACATCCCACTGAAACCTATAGGGATATAAGTAGGTTGATGGCAGCATTAGGTTCACAACCCTTAGCCAGTACAATTTCTGCACAATACAGCTGAAAGGACAAAAGGGATGACTGAAGTGTATGATCCTTAATTCCCAGATAGGGCAAACTCTAAAGATCCTAGAAAAACATGTTGACCTTTTCTTTAAAATTTCTTACAGGGCCAGGCAGTGACATGGTGGTTAAGGTGGCTGAATCCACATGACCAACTGCACAATTCATGTCCCAGGCCAGGCAGCTTGAAAAACATGCAGGGCACATGTGTACCCAAAATCCCAAGAGAAGAATGGAGAAGGGATTGTGGTATGGCCATCCCCCACCAGGGAGGGGGAAGGGTATCTTCTCACTCTCCTACCCTTTTTCTCCAGTAAGCACACATGCCCTACACACACACACACACATACACACACACAATAAAACTTTCTACACCTAATAGAATCCATATTCTCAGAACTCTTTCAGCTTTCTAAGATCTAACTTGCTAATGTAACTTAAATGTATTTTTATACAATGTGTCCTTACAAAGTTCTCTCTTCAGGGGCCAGTCCTTGAAATGGAAGTTAAGGCACTGAATAATCATGCAGTTCGAGACTCAGGCCCATTAGCCACATTTTAAAATGGAAAAAACTGAGCCACAGAAAGGCAAAGAAACTTACCCAAGGTCACGGCCACTATATGGCAACACTTAGCATGCATACTCTTGGAGGGCTTAGGAGGGCAAGAGCAAGCAGTGCCAGAATTTGTTGGCGAAAAAAAAAAAAAAAAAAAAAGAATTTGTTGGCTAATGTGAGGTGGAGTATGAGGGAAGAGTCAAGGAGGAAAACCTCCTGTCCAAGTTTAGTTTTGTTTTAAGAGAATTTTGCTTTTAGGGCACGTGAGCTTGCCAGAGAGACGCAGAGACAGTGAGAAGGAGAGTGAGAAGTCACTCCCCAGGGATATGGCCACGCTGCAATCCCTTCTCCTCCATTCTCCTCCCAGGATCTTGGGCACGTACACACACACGCACACACACATGCCTGGCATGAGTTTCAAGCCACCGGGTTCAGGACTCAAAACATGCTTGTCAGCCATGTGGGAGTCCAGTAACGTAACCCTTATGCCATCTGCTGGCCCCTCCCATTTATAATTTAATCCTTTATTCTTAAACATGAGCAGACTTTCAAAGACTATCTGATATTTGAGAAAAGTATTTTAGGTAAAGCATAGTGACCTACACTGACAAAAAGGAACTTGAGGGAAATAAGAAAACAGGAATTTTTAAAAAATTTTAAAAACACTAGGGACCAGCAGATGGCTTAATGGTTCCGTCGCTGGACTCCCACATAGTCGACCGTGGTTTGAGTCCTGGACTCAGTGGCTTAAAACGCGTCGGGCATATGCATGCCCAAAATCCCAAGAGGAGAATGGAGGAGAAGGGATTACGGTGTGGCCATCCTGCCTTGGGGTGATTTCTCACTTTCTGTCTCTCTGGAGAGCACATACTCCCTACAGCAAAAATCTCTCTTAAAAATAAATAAATAAATAGAAACTACTATAGGGACCAGCAGATGGCATAATGGTTATGTCACTGGACTCCACATGGCCAACTGAGGTTCAAATCCCAGACCCAGCAGCTTCAAAATCATTCTGGGCACATGTCCATATATGCCCAAGATCCTGAAAGGAGAATAAAGGAGAAGGGATTGTGGCATGGCTACCTCCCCCCCCTCCCCAGGGAGTGATTTCTCACTTTCTATCTTTGTCTCTCCAGTGAATGCATGCACCCTACAGCAAAAATCTCTTTAAAAAACAAAAAAACTAAGGGCCAGCAGGTGGCATGGTGGCTAAGGGCACTGGGCTCCCACATGGCCATCAGCGGTTCAAGTCCCAGACCTTGTGGCTTGCTTTCTCACTTTCTCTCCCTCTCTGGTCAAATAGAAATGAATGAATAAGTAAATTCTATAAACTATAATTAGTATTTGCAGAAATAATAAGAGATATTACACTTATGAGAAGAAAGTTATTTTAAAATGAAAGAAAGGACTTCCTGGAAATCACATGTGACAGAAATATAATTATATTGATAAATAATAACTAATAAATAACAAATAATAAATTCTCACATGTAGAACAGACAGAAAGATCAACAGAAGTAAAGGAAAAACTCATTCAAGAAATCCAACAAGGAAAAGTAAGAGGTGGTAATTTCCCCTCCAAAAAAGTGTGTGTGTATGTGTATAAAAGTTTTCAGAACTGAAGCACACAACATTCAAGATAAAAAGGGCCCACTGAGTATACATGCTAATGAATGGAGAAAGACTCACACCAGAGCATACCTTTATATCTTTCAAACTGTAAAGTCTTAAAAGCATTCAAGGAGTGGGAAATAGAGTCTTCATAGGGAAGGCCCCAGATGTCTCAACAGAACACTGGAAGAGAGCCAGAGAGTCACCATTCCAAGACTAGAACAGGGAACACAAAGGACTCCAGGACAGATCAGCCAGACACAATGAGAGATTCAAACTCCCACTGAGGACAGCATGAATTAATGACATGTACAAGAAAACTAAAAAAATAATAATAAAGGGCAAGACCAAGGAGAACAACATAAAACAAATACAATCATTATGAATGCTAGAAGGTCAGCTATGAATAATATTTGCAGTCCTAAACATACAAATAATGACTAGTGAATTCAATTTAAGCAACTGCAGTGAGAATAGGAAGAATATAGGCAAATATGAGTGATTATATAAATCCACTTCTTCCATAGCAGAAATTCACTATTTAATTAAACCAACAAATAGTAGTACAAGTATGTTAGTCAGCAATATGACTATAACAGCTGAAGCAGTAAGGATGGGGTGGGATGGGACAGGGGCCATGATTCTTATTATAAGCCCTGGAAAACACTTAACTTTTTTTTTAAGAATTATTTTATTTAACTTTATTTATTTGTTGATTGATTTCATTTTAATTTCACCAGAGTGGACAGAGCGAGAGTGAGAGAGAAAGAGAGAGGGAAAGCGGGAAAGTAGGCTGCCAGGTATGGGTGGTCAGCCAATATGGGAGTCCAGCACCCTTAACCACCACGCCACCTGCCAGCCCAAACAGTTAACTTTCAAAACTACTTACATGTTCTAGCTGATAAATATTATAACTCATAAGATAGATAAAATGAGAGGGGAGAAGAAAAGAAAAAAGGTCAAAGAGATAGGTAATGACATTTAAGCAATGGGACAAAAACCAGATCTGATAGGACATTGGAAAGACAATGTCATCAAGGCAGCAGGAAGTACTCTGCCACTGAAGGCAAAGGAGGAGATCTGACAACTAGTAGCGAAATAGTCATAAAATTGATACTTTTTAAAAAGCCATTTCTAACCATTTATACTAAAAGGTTATTTAAAAACAGAATAAAACAAGAAAAAATATGAGAGGATCTTCAAAAAGTTCATGGTAAACATGTACTATTAAAAAACTGCATGAATTTAAATTCTTTTTTTTTTTTTTTTGAGAGGTTTTTGCTATAGGGCACGTGCATTAGCCAGACACACACAGAGAGATAGAAAGCAAGAAATCATCCCCCAGGGGGAATGGCCACACCACAATCCCTTCTCCTCCGTTCTCCTCTCGGGATCTTGGGCACGCACGCACACGCGCCCGGCATGCGTTTTAAGCCACCGGGTCCAGGATGCAAACTGCGGTCGGCTACATGGGAAGTCCAGTGACATAGCCATTACGCTAACTGCGGGTCCCTGAATTTAAATTCCTAAAATTATTTTCACAAGACAGAGACAGAGAGAAACTTTCAGAATCTTCACATTGATATCAACCCAGATCACAGGCACACGTGCCAGGTGTGCATAGGGAGATCCTGGGTCAAGAACCATGAGCCTTCTGATAAGAGTCCAGCTGCCTTACCACTGTGTTCCATCTGGCCTCAAGAGTGTTCTATAAAAGCTTTAAGCAATTCATTGTAGTGAACAGGGTGGTTAGATGTTAGGCGCCTTCATCCCAGAATTGGATTTGCCACTAACAAGTAGTATGAGATTTAATGCACAACTAACTTCTTTGGGCTTCAATTATTTTATCCATAACCTGGTATTTCAGTTCTAAAACTGTAGACAGACTTTATAATTCTAAAATGTTATGAACCTATCATGTGCCAATACGATTAATATAAACTCTTTTATTAAAGTTAATACTATTTTCTCTAAAGAAACTAAGTTAAATTACAGATTTCTGAAGAATACTGCTACAGCAGTCCTCTGACAGTGTTCCCTGGGGACTATTTTGGTAAGTTTGTTATTTTTCGGTGCCTTACTAGCAATCAGTGTCCGGGTGTTGCATTTTAATAATAGTCTGAAGGAAGAGTCAAGTCCCTAACTGACAGGCTGTATCCCTGGAAAGTAACAGTTGCTGCCTATACAGAGAACCCTTTGCAGAGGCAAATTGCCAAGTAGAAAGAGAGGAATTATTTCCTTTTGAAAAGAGCAGATTTTAATTTATTGAGAGTTCTAAGGAAGAATTTGCAATGTGAAAAATATTTTTAAATTAAATTTAGTGGCTAATAAGAGACAAATAGATCGTAACACTTCAGTTTAGCAATAAAAAGCTGAAACTACAAAATTATATAATTATGAGCTGGTTAAAAAGAGACTTTAAGTGTGTAAAAATGATGACAAGTTCATCCTCCTTTACCTTCTAAGTCCAAGCTGTTTTAGAGATTTACTTCCCATAATTAAAGGTTGCAATTATAGCATGTTAGACTCAATCAAGATTCCTCTTTAGGATAGCAAAAACAGAGAAAAGGACATTTTGGGGATGGACTTAGAATATGAAGGAGAAAAAAGAAGTAAACCTTATAAGATTAAATTACAGTGGAGGGGCCGGCAGGTGGTGTGGTGGTTAAGGTGCTGAACTCCCACATGGTCAACCATGGTTTGAGTCCCAGACCCGGTGACTTGCTTTCTCACTTTCTCTCTCTCTCCTCTCTCTAGTCAGATTGAAAATAATAATAATAAATAAAATTAAATAATTATTTTTAAAAAGATTAAATTACAGCGATTTCATTTTTAAATAGGAGCGACTTCTCTCTCAAAAGTGACTAGCATAGATGCTTGTAACTAAATTAAATTTCTCCCACCCAAAGTATTTATGTCGGAAAAAAAAAGACCCTGTATTAGCATATGAGCTTAAGATGTTCTTAATCAAACCCAAGTGATCACACAATCATTATAACGTAGCAGTTTCTGATATAATTAGCTTTCTTTCTTTAGCTCATCATATGAATATTTTATACATTCGATACATTCACAGCAAACATAAAAATATGACTACCAGCTAAAAAAATTAGACATTTAACTACTGAAAATATGAAATAAGCTACAAATGCCAGGCTATAGCAAAATGAATTAGCTCAGAGCCAGGCCAGCCCGCAGTGTGGTGATTAAGGCAACTGGATCCCACATGGCCAACTGCATGGTTCGAGTCCTGAATTTAGCAGCTTCATATACACACCAGAAGGGAGAAAGGGAAGAGAAGGGATTGAGGCATGGCCATTCCCCACAGAAAGTGCTTTCTTGCTTTCCCTCTTCCCCTCTTTGTGTCTCTCTCCAGTGAGTGCATATACATCCTCGGGCAAAATTTTAAAAATAAAAAATAAAAAATAAATTAGCTTAGAAAAAGAAACTTTTGGGCCAAGTGGTGGTGTAGTGGTGTAGTGGTGACGCACAGGGGATGGTCATGGGTTCCTATCTGGGACCTCCCTAAGCAAGGAGACATGCCTGCAACCTGGGCCAGTTCACACCAGTGGTGAGTCACAGCAACACCCTGCTGGGATGCTATTTCTTTCTGTCACTCTCTCTCTCCAACGGAAGAAATAAACTTTGAAATAAATAAAAAACTTTTTAATAGCACGATGTTAACATGATATTATACATGATATTATACTGCACAGATTGAGAATCAGGAGTTCTCATATTAGAGTGTGCACATCCATCACCTGGAGAACTAAGAATGTCACTGTGTATGGCTCTAACAATTTCCTTGCTAGTCACTGCTATCTTGACTCAAGCTGCACTGACTGAAGACTGGCATCCAGGGCTGGCACATCTGTACCACGAGGTTTTCAGCTCATGGTGCCAGCATCTGACTGTCAGGCTACCAGCTCACAGTCTTTACTGATTATTTATACAGGATATTTATAAAATGTAAAAAGTCTATTATTATACTGACTTCCAGAGAACTTAGCCTTGAAAAAAATGCTATTTAGGAAATGTTCTGCCTTGGAGTGTTTAAATTCCTCTGTGGCAAAAGCGTACCTACTTGTCACAGGACGATTTTTCAGAACAACATTCATGCATGGTGCTCAGCATCAGTGATCGCTTCAGGATTCAGGTGTTGGCATTAATTTTAAAATGCTGTATTTTTAAATGTCCTTCCTTCCTTGAATTTTGGCAGTTACATAAGTCAACAGAATTTTATTAAATAACTGATTTTTTTTTTTCATACCTAACAAAAGATAAAACTTTTGTATTGGAGGTAGGGAATAGAGGAGAGAAATCACCAGAAAAGTATTCTAAATGCAGATTTTCAGGCCAACTTCCAGAATTCTGATTCAGCTGGTTAGTTTGGGGCCCCAAAGTGTCTATTTCTAGGCCAGCTGATGGCACACTGGTTAATGGGACTGGATTCCACCTGACCAAGTGCATGGTTCAAGTACTACACCCAGTAGCTATGGGGAAAAAAAACATGCTGGGCACATAAGCGTGTGCACTCAAAATCCCAACAGGAGAGTGGAGAAGAGTTTTTAACAGGACCACCTTTCATGATGCTTTCTCACTCTCTCTCTTTTTCCATGATGAGCACATATACCCTATAGCAAAGTTAAAAAAAAAAACAGTATTGCTTGGTGAAGCAATACTGTTTTACAAAAACATCCTTACTCTTTCTAAAAGCATTTTAAGCTAAACTGACACAAGGCTGGAATTTACATCAAAACAACAGGGGCTGGGGCAGTGGAACGGGTAGAGGTGACACAAGATGGACATGATATTTTAATTTCTTATGCTGGGTAATGGAAACAAGAGAGTTTATACTTTACTCTACTTCTGTGTATATTTAATATTTTCCATAATAAATACAGAAAAGTTCTGTCATTAGACCAAGAAAAGTCTTTAGCCCCCTGTGCTCACCAGGAAACTTACTATCAGAAATGTTTTCTGATGTTTACCAATTAAAGGACTTAGCTACAACCCTTTTCAACAATTCTCCCAAATGGAATCCTAACTAGATTTTTTTTAAAAAAAGAATTTATTTATTTTTAGTTACTATTATTATCTTTAAATTTTCTATAGGGCACATTTGCTCACCAGAGAGAGAGAGACAAGGAAAGTGAGAAAGCAAGCCACCAGGTCCAGGACTTGAACCGTAGTCGGCCATGTGGGAGTCTAGCACCTTAACCACCACACCACCTGTTGGCCCCACCCCCAACTATTGGGTCATCGGGAAAGTCATGACTCAATTTTGGATAGAAAATCATAGAAAAATATGTCATGACTTCCCTTATGACCTAACAGATTCTTAAATCAAAGTTTTCCTCATTTTCTTAGAGATCAGACTGCTCATGAAGAGACTATGATCGTGCCGATATCGCTATAATGCAGTCAGTACCACAAACATGATATTAGGGTATTTATGGTGGTGTTTAATAAACTGACAGGGAGAAAACATGGGCAAAGTCTTTCCAACTCATCTGTCCCTAAGAGATCCTCTGTCCCTCTGTCCCTCTGAAACTGTTTGCCCTTCCTCCCTAACAGCAAGGCTTATTTATAGGAAGCAAAGGATCCAAATTCTATCATAAATGTCCCAGGAGCAATGACCAGCAGATTCCAGCACTAACCAGCACCCAGAGTTGGTGTAGACCCATCAAATTAGGAGGCTCAAACCCATTAAATTTAGGGGGAACAGTCCCAAGCAAGACTGCCCTAATTTCAGATGCCAGCAAAGGATCAGAATAAAGAATTTTGATTTCCAGTATCATTCTTTTTTTTTTGGAGAGGTTTTTCACTATAGGGCGCGTGCGCTCGCCAGACAGACAGAGACAGAGAGACAGAAAGCAAGAAATCAACCCCCTTTGGGGATGGTCATGCCGCAATCCCTTCTCCTCCGTACTCCTCTCGGGATCTTGGGTACACACGCACACACACCGGGCGTGAGTTTTAAGCCACCGGGTCCAGGGTGCAAACCACGGTCGGCTACGTGGGAGTTCAGTGACAGCCATTACACTAACTGCTGGTCCCTCCAGTATCATTCTTCAACAAAAGGAACCAAGACTCCTTAGAGAAATAGCTGATTCTAGGCCTATGGTAAAAAATATACAAGATAAGCCTGTAGCTTCTTCTTTTTTTTTTTTTGGAGAGGTTTTTGCTATAGGGCGCATGCGCTCACCAGAGAGACAGAGAGACAGAAAGCAAGAAATCACCCCCCAGGGGGATGGCCACGCCATAATCCCTTCTCCTCCATTCTCCTCTTGGGATCTTGGGCACGCACGCACACGCGCCCAGCGTTGAGTTTTAAGCCACCAGGTCTGGGACACGAACCACGGTCGACTACATGGGAGTCCAGTGACATAGATTACACTAATTGCTGGTCCCAAGAAAGGCATTTTACTTCTGTGATCTTCCTCGTAAAACTCTGTAACTCCAGTCTAACCATGAGAAAAACATCAGACAAACCCTAGTTAAAGGATATGCTACAAAATACCTGACCAGTACTCCTCAAAATTGCTCAAGTCATCAAAAACAAGGAAAGGATTGAAGGACACCAAGGAAACATGACAACCAAATGTAATGTGGTATCCTGAGAGAAAAAAGGAGATTAGGAAAACACTGAAAGAAACTCGAATAAAGTATGGACATTAATTAACATATTACACTGGTTCTTTAGTTGTGACAAATGCACTACACTAATGTAATATGTTAGCAATAGAAAAAACTGGGTAAGAGATACATGGGAAATCTCTGTACTGTCTTTGCAACTTTTCAGTAATCTAAAATTGTTCTCAAAGAAAAATTTTTACTATTAAAAAAAAAATCTAAATGGCCTCATTGCAGGTGAAGGACTGTGACTGGATGAAAAGTAATGTCCACAGAGAATAAAAGGTTACACCCTCTCCTTTGAATATTCACACACACTGGGGTACACACTGGTAAACTCAGCCCTCCAGAACCATCATCATCCCTTACCTACAAATTCTGAGCACCTACTACTTGTGACATACCATGAACACACCAGAAATACCCAAGATATAAGATATGGTCCTTGCGGGAACCAGCAGTTAGCGTAATGGCTATGTAGCTGGACTCCCACGTAGTCGACCGCGGTTCGTGTCCCGGACCCGGTGGCTTAGAACTCACGCCGGGCGTGTGTGCATGCATGTCCAGGATCCCAAGAGGAGAATGGTGGAGAAGGGAATGCGGTGTGACCATCCCCCCTGGGGGGTGATTTCTCTCTTTCTGTCTCTATGTCTCTGTCTGGCGAGCGCACGTGCCCTGCCCTATAGTGAAAACCTCTCAAAAAAAAAAAAAAAAAAAAA
>NW_006159762.1:2117685-2119315 GCF_000334495.1 Tupaia belangeri chinensis
ACTCAAAAAAAAAAAAAAAAAAAAAAAAAAAAAAAAGAAAAGAAAGAAAGAAAAGAAAGAAAGAAAAGAAACAATGATATGAAGTGACATTTGCTAAGTACAAATGGTAGACTGGTACAATAAATCCTAACCTTTTTTTTTTTAATCATACAGCTTACTAGTACATTTTCTCTATGTTCCCTCCATTTCATGTCAATTTATTTGTAAACCATGAAAATGTGTTAGTGTACCCATTTAGTACACCTTAATGTCACATAAGATGAGTCTTTAAGCTTATTCATTCCATCACAAAAAAAAAAAAAAAAAAAGGAGAGAGACAGAAACTCCCCAGCAGGGCCTTCATGCTGCAGTCCACTCTCAGCATATCAGCCTAAGATCATGACCATACACATGCCTCGTGTGTTTGAAGGGGTCCCCAGACACAAATCCAGACCCTTTCCGCATGGGTCAGCCTAGCAGAGTGCTGCCTTACCACTGAACTACTGCCCAGCCCCAAGTTGAAATTTTAAAAAGATGAAATGAAAATAAAATCTAAGTTTCAGTGTTTTCATCCGACACCCAGAGAATATCCTGTTCACTTGTATACTCTCTACAGTTCATTAGGGGTGGGAGTCTTTAAAGACTGGGCCAGGACAAAGGACTCAGCAACACAGTTTTTAAAAAAGAACAAAGACAGCAGCACCTAAAGAAGGGGTGGGCAACTGCAAACATGGAGAACATATGGAGAGCTGAAAGACGGAAATTTGCCAGGATATTTTTGCAAACTTTAAGCAGATCTATTTAGCCCTCAAGAAGTACCATGGAAGGTGGAACGGAAGCAGAAAGAGATGCACTACAGCAGACATCAAGACACAGTGACATCCCTTGACCAAAGGGGTCTAATGCAGCAAGGCAAGGGTCCTGGTGTATCTACTTGGACTTATCTGATACTAATTTAAGCTTTTTAAAATACTAAAACAGGGGCCAGCAGGTAGCATACTGGTTAAGGCACTGAACTCCCAAATGGCCAACTGCTGTGCAAGTCCCAGACCTAGAGGCTTGAAACTCACTCCAGGGGCATGTGCGTGTGTGCTCAAAATCCCAAGAGGAGAATGAGAAAGGACTGTGGCATTCCACCCCCCCTTGGGAGGTGATTTTTCATTTTCTCTCTCTCTGTCTCATGTGAATGCACATGCCCTCCAACAAAAATCTCTCTCTAAAAATAATTTTTGAGAGGTTTTTTTGCTATAGGGTGCGTGCGCTCGCCAGAAAGACAGAAAGCAAGAAATCACCCCTCAAGGGGGATGGCCATGTCACAATCACTTCTCCATTCTCCTCTCAGGATCTTGGGCACACACACACAAACATACACACCCGGCGTGAGTTTAAGCCACTAGGTCCAGGACTCGAACCGTGGTTGACTACATAGGAGCCCAGTGACATAGCCATTATGCCAACTGTTTGTCCCCTAAAAATATAAAATATTGTTATAAAAATTAAAACAAACATGTTATATAGTAACATGCAAAATTTGCCAAGTTGTCAAAGTAAAATAAAAGGTTATATTACTCCATAGGCCCCGAGAGCACAGAAGAGTGGAAAGTCACTTTTCTGCAGCTGGGGGAGAAGAAATGGTCACAACAAAGACGTG
>NW_006159762.1:2119329-2126163 GCF_000334495.1 Tupaia belangeri chinensis
AATGAAAGGCACTCACTATGATGTGGTTTCATGCACCTGAGACATTGTTGCTACAATTCTCATTTTTCCCACTGGAATCACAGTAAAATCAAATAAGATTTGGAATACCAAGGCATGCTTCAAACCTTTAGTTCATACCTTTTTTTGGGGGGGAAGAGGTTTTTGCTATAGGATGCGTGTGCTCTCCAGAAAGACAGAGACAGAGAGACAGAAAGTGAGAAATCAACACTCCCCAAGGGGTATTGGCCACGCCGCAATCCCTTCTCCTCCATTCTCCTCTTGGGATCTTGGGAACGCATGCACAGGCACCCGGCCTGAGTTTAAGTCACAGGGTCCGGGACTCAAACAGCGGTCAACTACATGGGAGTTCAGCGACATAGCCATTAAGCTAACTGTTGGTCCCTAGTTCACACCTTTTAAACCAAAAAAAAAAAAGAAAGAAAAAAAAAGAAAACACCCTAAAAGTACTGAGGTTGTTTTTCTGATATGCCTGTTCTTTGTGGCAAATAACTATAATGCCAAGGCACAGTTCCAAATTAGTCACTTGATACAATTTTAAAATACATCACTCCAATATTTTGCCCCACAGACACACTGATTTTACAGTATTTCCCTAGCTTCTCTGACAATAGTATATTTGTATGAAGATTCAAAGACAAGTTAAAAATTAAATCTAAAAACAACACTAGATAGAGCAGTCTGTTCTAGACCAGGAATGTTTATCTAGCTTCTCCTTTCTATAATATTCCTTTTCTCCTATCTGAGTAGCAAATAAAAATTTTAAAAGAGTAAATCACGGGCTGGCAGGTGGCATGGTAGTTAAGGATGCTGGACTCCAACATGGTCAATTGTAGTAGTCCCAAAGCTGGTGCCTTGCTTTCTCACTTTCCTTCTCTCTCTCTCAGTCATTCTCTGGTCAAATTAAAAATAAATAAAGTTAAATAAAATAACTCTTTTTTAAAAAAAAGATTAAAGCACAGATAGACTGCAAAAGCACATGATTTTAAAAGAGAGTCATAGGAAAAAAGTCACATTCCTTTTCCAAAACGACATATTCTAAGAGAAACACCATCCTGAGCTTGTTCGTGTGAATATACACTTGGTTTTAAAATCAAGGAAACTTAGATTACTCATGGTTTCTTTAAGAAAATTAAAACCAGCAATTGTTCATATCTAAGAGCTTTAGTCATCTTGAAGTTTAAAAACAGGTTTATTATATAAAGCAGACTAATTCAGATCTTCCTAAAAATGTCTAGCACAGTTCCCCAACATTCTGGATTTCAAAAAGTAACAACACCAGCTTATATATTATACTCAAATAAACCAGAGTCCCTTTTTACTAAAAGATCTCCATCCATCATGCAAGTTATTTTAGGCAACAAAGATCTTTCAAATCCAGTAAATCTAGACATTCCACATTAAGCAGCTACTACTCTGAGTTTCTTCTTTGAAATCATACCACCATTAGTCAATTCTAAGATAACCCACCAGGTTTACAAAGAAACTTGAAGCAACAGACACCCGCGTTGCTGAATGCCTAATATACAGCACACATGACATATCACTGTTACAGTATCCCACCCTCTTGATATCCCTGCAGGTAGAGGTTATCACCACCTTTTTTTTTTTTTTTTTTGAGAGGTTTTTGCTATAGGGCTTGTGCACGTGCCAGAAAGATAGAGACAGAAAGTGAGAAATCATCCCCCAGGGGGATGGCCACGGCACAATCCCTTCTCCTCCATTCTACTTTCAGGATCTTGGGCATACACACACATGCGCCTGGCAAGAGTTTAAGCCACCAGATCCGGGACTTGAACTGCGGTTGAGTACAGCAACGTAACCACTACACCAACTGATGGTCCCAACCATCCTCTTTAATAGCTGAGTTCAAGAAGTCCAAAGAGTTCCTGGCCTAAGATTTCGAAGCTGATTAAAATGGCAGAGGAAGGGCTCATGGCCAGGTCTAACTCCAAAGCTGAAGTTCTTTCTATACATTGTGTTCCTCCTATGATTGCTTCATGAATTTTTACTACCAACTAGACTGAAAAGTTTTATTTATTTTTTTTAATACGCCCATCTACACAGACTTTATGAGCACTATTCTGTCTGTTTCAGAATGCTCGGCATCCTTATTTACATGACAATGTATTTTTATTTTAAGCATAGCTCTTATCTAAGTTACCTAGCCCACAGGGTATAGAGAGGGTCCAAAGACTAAATTTCAAGAACAAGACAAGAATTATCAGTGCATTGATATCAGCAAAAACTGTAGGGATTTGATAACTTCACTTCTGATTAGCTACAAAACCTGAACAGACTTCCTATTAATGTGAAAATGAACTAAAATTTAGTTAACCCAAAAATATCACCAAGTATGGGTCAGCCTGTGGCATGGTGGTTAAGGCAGCTGGATCCCATATGGTCAACGGCACAGTTCAAGTTCCAGATCCATAGGCTTGAAAAACACTCCAGGTGCATGTAAGTGCAGGCCCAAAAATCCCTAGAGCAGGATACAGAAGGGTTTGCAGCATGGCCATCCCCCTCTGGGTCAGGGGTGCTTTCTCACTTTCCCTCTCTGTTTTTGTCTCCATGTGCCCTTTGGCAAATTAAAAAAAAAAAAAAAAAAGTCACTGAACAAAAGCAATTCCAACCTAAATCAAATTTTAAAACTTTAAGTCACAAATCCTGACATAATTGGCATGGAAAGCCTGCTGAAAATTAATTTTTATTTCCCAAAAGTTGTTTAAATAAAAGGTCATTTTTTATAAAGCACTTCCCTTACTTTAGAAATCTTTTTCGAGCTACGAGCCTGTTTGTTCCATCTAAAATGAGAGCCCCAGTTCCGTAAGCTGCCATTTAATCAGTAGCTGAGTCCCTCCAGCTTCACAGACTTCCGTGTGGTCCTTTATCTGGCATTACTAAAAGCTTCCTCTGTACTCTGTGACTTAATGTGCGACAGAACAACAGAAGTGGGTTTCCTTATCTAACCACTATCCTAATATTAATAAGCAAGTATGGGCTTAATAAGATGCTTTCAATATATAAAAACTATACAATCCATGATGTGTACCCTAAGGATCTGACAAAAGGCACATAAATGCTTTCTTCTATCTTACAACTACATGATCTGGAGCAAAGAACTGAACAGTAATCTTGGTTTGGCCACATAACTGTGTGAAAACAGAACTTTCTCCTTTTACCTAAGCTTCCTGGTAAGGACCATTAAGATCTCCAGCTACATAACAAAGGCCCTTGCAGAAATAGGGATTCTCCAGAAAAGAAGCTCTTAGGGTGAATACGGATCCCACAGCAATGAAGAGGCCCCAAATAAAGTTCAGCTAAGAAATGCCTTCTAGCATGATGGACAAGTGCAATCCACATTTATACACCGCTACATTTTAACTGAATGAGTAAAAATCTTTTTCAACTTTAAAATCTAGAGAGGATCTGGGATGACAAAGACACCTTGGAAAACTGAACTTAATTTAAAAGGCAAATTTTAAATAACTGCCTGGGGAACACCAGTTGGCATAATGGCTAGGTCGCTGGACTCCCATGTAGTCGACCACGGTTCGAATCTTGGATCTAGTGGCATAAACTCACACCGGGTGTGTGTGTGTGTGTGCTCAAAATCACGAAAGGAGAATGGAGGAAAAGGGATTATGGTGGTGTGGCCATCCCACCTGGGGGGGGTGATTTCTTGCTTTCTGTCTCTCTGTCTCTCTCTGACTCTCTGGCGAGCGCACACGCCCTATAGCAAAAACCTCTCCAAAAAAGAACAACAACAAAAAAAAACTACCTCATTTCTTTCCCATGCAAATAGGATGACAAAGAATAAAATTCAAGCATTTTTTCACCTTATTTTTGATAAACATGCTTTATCCAATGCACTATTAAATAATCTAAACTTTAAATACTGAGAATAAGAACAACAGAGGAAAAGACCTTATACAGTGGACCTATCCTTATTTGAAAATGGCCAGCCCAACTTCATATAGAGTATAGGCCCCTTGGTCATCCAAAGCTTGAGAGTTATGTTTTCTACATTTAACCGCTAATTTTAGCTACCGGATCCATTCAAGAAGGGTCTTCCTTTCTTTCTTTCTTTTTTTTTTTTTTTGAGATGTTTTTGCTATAGGATGCGTGCACTTACCAGAAAGACAGAGAGACAGAAAGAGAAAAATCATCCCTGAGTGGGTATGGCCACGCCACAATCCCTTCTCCATTCTCCTCTCAGGATCTTCGGCACGCATGCACACATGCCTGGCGTTGAGTGTAAGCCACCGGGTCTGGGACTCGAATCACAGTCGACTACATGGGAGTCCAGTGATTATGCCAACTGCTGGTCCCATGGGTTCTTCTTTCTTAACCAGTGAGGTCATCTATCAAGATTAGCTATAAAGGTTTCTTTATTCTTCTTGATCTAACATATCTTGAGCAAGAATCTAACCCAACCCAGTCATGGTGGCACAAGCACTAGAACATAGCTGTGTGATGCTGGAGTCACTCGGGAGTTCCAGGTTTGGAGCGCTAGTCAACCTGAACAAGCCCTGGCAAACTGGCATGACCCTGTGACCCTGACAGATGGGAGGCTAGGGACAGAAGACTCAATGTGAGAAGACCTGGTCAAAAGTATCTATCTCCCCTCACAACCCCATGAAATAAATAAATACACTAAATGATGATGATTAATAATAATAATAATATTAAAGAATCCATCTTAGTTACCAAGACTAGTAATCTCTTTTAGGTGGAAAGACAAATCCTAAAACTATAATTGATTGCTCATTTTTCCCACAGAATTTAACCCTGGATACCCACTCAGAAGCCACACCTCTAACCATATGCCTGCCTTACAAGGATTAGAACATAAAAGGAAACTCTGGAAATGTTTCTCCCAAATATTTCATTACCCTTTATTTATGTCAAGACTTGATATTTTGGGGCCAGCAAGTACTGTGGTGGTTAAGGCAGCTGGATTTTCATATGGCCAATTGTGGTTCAAGTCCTGGATCTAGTGGCTTTAAAGTCATGCAAGGCACATGTGTGTGCATGCCTCAAATCCCGAGGAGAATGGAGAAGGGACTGCAGCATGAACATCCCTTGGGGGGAGGGCAGGGAGGTGATTTCTCATTTTCCCTTTCTGTATGTCTCTCTCCTCTTTGTGAACCGGCACCTTATGGCAAAAAAATTAAAAAAAAAAAGACGTGATATTTCAACTTAAGGATTAAGTCTCTGATTGCTTTGTTCTATGACATCCAAACAAAAATCCAGTTTTTTAAATAATTTGCATCTCTATAAAATAGTAAAAGAATGGAATAAAAACCATGTAAGAGGTATATAAGCAGACATATTTCCATGCATTCCTATAAAGCATCTACTTTTCAAAATATGTAAAAATTCAATTAAGTGCAAAGTCATCCAGAAATCTTGAATCCCCTTCACATAAACACTTTTCATCCACTGTACTACTCTAGTGCTAATTTTTAATACCAATATCAATATCTTTAAATATCAACATTATTATCTTCCCATATAATCTTTCATAACTTCCTAGGTACTGTCACTCACTGGGGTTCCTACAGTTCTAACAACAGGCACTCTTCTTATCTATCAGATGAGAAAACAGAATTCACCTTGCAAATATCTAATCTAAGGAAGTGGCAGAAATTTAGTGCTACATCATATGGTACAATGATAACATTTAACGTTAGTCAAAGGGGCACACAATGACAACCTCATGTAGCTCTGAAAACAATTATGTATCATTTTCACTGTAGATTTGTTTGAAAAATAAGTCTTTACTAGAGACAGTACTTTCACATGCTGTATCCAATTAACATTATTCTAAAATAACTCTTGACCTCAAGGGTATTCCAAAACAGTTACAGACTTGAAGTGGAAACACCACACAAAAAGGAGAATGAATCTTAAGATCTAGGTTTGTGGCTCCAACTACAATTTAGCTGTGTCACCTTGGGTAGGTCACTGGACCCTCAGGCTCCAATATCGTTAACTACAAAATGAAGAGTCTGAACTAAATTCTCTTCAAAGTCCATGAATCTATGAAATTTCAGTCTCTTCCCATTTCAAAGATAAGCAGCAGATGATAATGGTAAGATAGCCTAGTTTTTTATTTTCCTTTAAAAAAAAATAGCCCAACTTAGTATGTAAGTTTCATTTAGGAAAATAAACCTTAAATGAAGATGATATCTTGAAAATGGGGAGGAAAAGGAAAGAAAACCACACACTGACGTAATTAAAATAGAAACTTCAATCACCATTAGTTCAGTTTGTCAATAGTTCTTCGAAGGTTGTTACTCTAATAACTGGCCTCCTAAAATAGAAATATTTATAGCTGTTTCCTTCTCAACCTCAGAGATTCACTCCGAATAAAAAGCACTACGTCTAAAATCAATTTACAACTTCAGAACAAGTTGCCGAGAGCGAAGGAAACTGCACAGCTCGCCAAGCCTTTTGCATTTTTGTGTGGTTAGGACTGAGAAACGGTTTTTATTGTAAGATATGAGAAACGCACAAGAGGCAGGTGACATCTGAAAAGGGAAGCAAAATCGACCGGAATGGACAGAATCTAAGGACCTTTCCGCAACAGGTCCGAGGCCGGGTACCGCAGCCTACTCCGGGAGGGGTCGTTGATGCCACCTCGCTCGATGCCCTCCCCAGCCCCAACGGCAGCGCTTCGCCCCCGCCCCCCCTCATCCCACGCCCCTGCGGCAGAAATCTCCCTAATCACTCGCTTCCCCCGGCATCGGCCCCCAGCAAGTCCACAGATCCCTCGGCGCCGAGGTCGGATGGGCCTGCAGCACTCGCCCC
>NW_006159762.1:2126574-2142041 GCF_000334495.1 Tupaia belangeri chinensis
GGGCAGCCGCGCTTCCGCCGCCATGATGGGCTGCGTCATGTGACGTAGCAGGGGGCGGGATGCCGCGATAGACAGCCAGACCAGCCAATCGTGAACCCATACCGATCCTGGCGGCTCCGCCCTTGAAACTGAAGGAGCAAGAGCTTGCGGCGGGTGCGCCCCCTGCAGACCCAGGAGTGCGTGGGTAGCAGGTAAGACCGACAATTACATTTAAAATTTTTAAATACGGACAGATATAAACGAGACCATAAAAATAATCTATTATCCACCCTGATTTTCCCCCAGGATTTTATAGCATTAAAAATGGGCCTTTTTGTCTTCTCCCTTGTCAGAGGCGCTTTAGGATCTTAGACCTACAATCCTATCAGCCATCAAGGAGCTTCGAGCTTTATATCAGTTCAACGAGAATAGGATGGCTCTTCCCTTGTCACCTACTGACTCAGCTTCTGAGCCCAGAGTGCCCTTCCTGTCCCCTCTTCTCCACCTGGCAAATGCTCTTCCTTTCATCTGTCAAGGCTCACCTAAGTATGACTTCATCGATAAAGGCCCCTCCCAAGTTTCCAGGAGAAAGACTAGCATCTCCGAGTGCTCCGCCCCAGCCCCATATGGGACACTATCCCAGCTGTTGTGTTTTATTGTCCCTGTGACTATAAGCTCCCTGAAGACAGCCCTGTATCTGATTCAGCTGGGGGTCCCCAGGGGCTGGTGCAAAATCTGGCTGGGCATAGGTATTCTCTAAAGAAATAGTGACTTAGTTCTGGCCCTGGGTTCTAGGGAAAAGCAGCTCTTCGGTTGGGCTTTATTCCCCACAAGGGAAGAGGTGAGGCCACAGTTGGGGGGGGGAAGTATAGAGAAAGCACTTCGGTGTAACATAATTGTCAGAGTCCTAGGATTGACAAAATGCCGGACTTTTCTAGAAAAGTGCTTAAAGTCCAGTATGTGCATGAAAAGATCTAATGTGAATCTTTTTAGATGGGACTGTACCTACTGGCAACAGGAGAACCTCCACAGTTCTCCCAACTCCTCAAATGTCCATCCTATTGTAAGTGCTAGCTGTCCGTGGTGCTAACCTACTCTAACTCTGTACACACAGACAACATTCATTGAATGATTGAGCCAAGCCAATAAATACCTAAGGAAACAAATAGCTGGTACATGAAATGCTGACCTCTGTGTGGGAGAGGGAAGAAAGGCAAAGGTCTAGAAAAGAGACACAATCACCCTGTTGTATTTCTACTTCTATCAGGAAGCTCTGGACTTTGAGTTCAAGGAAGACAGGGAACGCTCACACTATGTACTGGGAGGAAACTCTGCTTGCAGCCGTGCTGCCCAACAAAGAAGCTGCCTTGTAATTCTGTGGTAATTCATTATAATTAAAGTGCACTCCAACAACATGTTAGACTACAGTCCCAAAACAGATTTTGTTATTAGGTGAGCAAGCCCAAAAGTTTTTAAAACAAACTTTTTTTTTTCTCTTTTCATTGAACAGAGGTTAAGGTACACATTTCTCTGAGGGTGTCCAATGGAAACAGTTACCCCACACCTCACCTCACCACTTATACCTTTGCCCAGTACTCCTTTTGAAGATTTCCAGTTGGAGAGTTTATAAAACAAATGAAAACCTGTTGGCTTTGTTTAGTTTCACCTAGGAGTCAGAAAACAGCCTTGAGCATAAATTGGGATTAGATCCGTAAGGTTGGAAGCAATATCCTCCAGTGCTTCTATAGTCATTTCCACATGGGCTCAGCCTTTTCCAAGTTTTCCTCCATGGCAGGCCATCACTTGGAAGACCCTTCTGACCGTGTTTGTTCTGCAAGCACCTCTAGCTAAATGCTGAATGTGGAAGGGTAGAGAGGCACTTTAGCACTGGATGAACTACACCTCTAAAGATCTGATAGCCAGAAGATGCTCTAAAGATTTGCAGAGTTCAGGTGGACCAAAAGGGGCATCCAGAAGGGTTCTGCCAGGGAACTAGAGCTAGCTGGTGCCAGCTCATGAAAGCCAATTGTTAAATCTTCTGGAATTTTATATTCTAGTTGTTAAGCACAATTACTGTTAAATTTTAATTACACAAATTTATAATTATATTTTTAAAAGATAGGGACTGGACAGTGATACAATAGTTTCACAACTGGACCTACATGGAAAAGTTCCTGGGTTCATGTCCTGGGACCTCCATGAGCACACGCCCATGCACGTGCATGCATGTAATGGTGGTGGGGTGGGGAGGGGACCTGAGGCTAGGGGTGAATCATGGCATAAGGACTCCATTGGGAGTGTCTCTCTCTCTCTCTCTCTCTCTTCCACTCTCTCTCCCCTTTCTATCTCATGAAATGAATACATAAAAATAAAAATGTTAAAATAGATCAACAAAATAATAGTTTAAAATTATATAAAAGCCAAGGCCGGGAACCAGCAGTTAGCGTAATGGCTATGTCGCTGGACTCCCACGTAGTCGACCGCAGTTCGCGTCCTGGACTTGGTGGCTTAAAACTCACGCCGGGCACGTGTGCTTGCGTGCCCAAGATCCCGAGAGGAGAATGGAGGAGAAGGGATTGCGGCGTGACCATCCCCCCTGGGGGGTGATTTCTCGCTTTCTGTCTCTGTGTCTCTCTCTGTCTGTCTGGCGAGTGCACACGCCCTATAATGAAAAAACCTTAAAAAAAAAGCCAAGGCCACCAGAATTTTTTTTTTGAAGAGGGCCAGCAGGTGGCATGGAGGTTAAGGAGGTTAAGGCAACTAGATCCCACATGGTTGACTGTGCAGTTTGAGTCCCTGTCCTAGTGACCTGAAAATCAAGCCAAGTGTGTGTGTGTGTGTGTGTGTGTGTGTGTGTGTGTGTGTGTATGCGACAAATCCAGGAGAATGAAGAAGGGATTGTAGCATGGTCATCCCCGTAGGGGACGTGGAGATTTCTCACTTTCTCTCTCTCTGTCTCTGTCTTTCTCCAGCAAGCTCACATGCCCTGTAGCATAAACTAAATAATCTAAAAAAAAAAAAAATTAAAAAAGATAATGAAGAGAAGCAGCGTCAGAAAAGAAAGTAACAAGTGCAATACCAAAAATTGTCAAAATATACTTTTCAGAATGCTAGAAATTAACCAAAGTGTTACAATATCAGTTGCTTTATTAAAGAAAAATAGCTGAATCTTGGTAAGAACAATGAACTTCATGGTGGAGTCCAGTCCCCTAATCCCCATGCTGGCCTCTCCATGTCTCTTTATAAACCCACAAGTATTCAATCACCGGAGCCCCACCCTAACCCTAATCTTCCAAAGACTTAACCTTCTCAGTTTCCACCCTCTTTTTTTTTTTTTTAAAGAAAAATTTTTGCTATAGGGTGTGAGTGTTTGCCAGAGAGACAGTGAGACAGAAAGCGAGAAATCATGCCCCCAGGGTGTATGGCCACGCTGCAATCCCTTCTTATCCATTCTCCTCTCAGGATTTTTTTTTTTTTTTGGAGAGATTTTCACTGTAGGGCATGTGCGCTCGCCAGACAGACAGAGAGAGACATAGAGACAGAAAGCGAGAAATCACCCCCCAGGGGGGATGAAACCCTTCTCTGTCATTCTCCTCTCAGGATTTTGGGCACTTATGCACATGCACCCGGCTTGAGTTTTAACCCACCGGGTCCAGGACACGAACCGCGGTCGACTACGTGGGAGTCCAGCGACATAGCCATTACGCTAACTGCTGGTTCCCGTCCTCTCAGGATTTTGGACACACACACATTTATGCCCACCGTGAGGTTTTTTGTTTGTTTGTTCTTTTGCAGAAGTTTTTGCTATAGGGTGTGTATGCTCTCTAGGAAGACAGAGAGAGAGACAGAAAGTCAGAAATCACCCCCCAGGGGGGATGGCCACATCACAATCCCTTCTCCTCCATTCTCCTCTTGGGATCTTGGACATGCACACACACGCGCCCGGTATGAGTTTAAGCCACCGGGTCCGGGACTCAAACCGCAGTCGACTACATGGGAGTCCAGCGACGTAGCCTTTATGCTAACTGCTGGTCCCAGCCTAGCATGAGTTTTAAGCTGCCTGATCCAGGACTCGAACCACTGTCAACTATGTGGTAGTCCCGCAATGTAACCATTATGCCCTCTACTGTTCCTAAGTTTCTACCCTCATAATCCTGTAACAGTCAACACATGACTTTTGAGAGGACACATTCAAATCATAGCAAGGGCTTTGAAAAATCCCACCATGTCTCCAGAAATTGAGAAAGGCGTGTGCATGTGCAGGACTGTGAACATGCCCAGAAGCGATATGAAAAGGCCTTCATTTAGCTTCATCAGATCTCTGGCTGATCTTGAGATGGGACAAGCAGAAAGTGGAGACAAAACTTTTAACTGATGGCGCATTGAATGCATATCACAACACACATACAGTGACCCTCAACAAAACCAGGGACACATAATGATTCAAAGCTTTTAAGGAAATCTCTATACAACCATTGGCTGATCACTAAGCTAACCAAACAGAACCATACAAATTTAAAAATTTAGTCCAGGAAAGTCACTTTGAAAAAATGGTGGTAGTGGGCCAGGTACAGGAGTAATGTAACTGGACCTACATGAGAAAGTCTTGGCTTTGCATCCCAGGATCTCCTTGAGAATGGTGTGTGCTCATGTGCATGCCCATAGTCCAGGCCAGCCGAGACTGAGGGGTGAATCAGGGAGTGGGGGCCCTGCTGCGGGAGTTTGCCTATTTGACTCACAGACTGTCTCTCTGTCTGTCTCATGGACAAAATAAATAAACTTAAAAAAGAATTTGTGGTCATAATATTTTTTTAAATGGTGGCAGCAGCATATCAAAAAACAGCAGCAATACAAATGCTGGACAAGAGACTTATCAGGAAAAACTGATTTCCAAAGTAATCACATAAAATGACTTTACATGTTCGGTTTTCAAAAGACAATTTCAAGACATGCAAAGAAACAGGAAAATGTGTCCCTTACACAGGATCAAAATGCAGTCAATAAAACTTTTACTTAAGGAGGTTGAGAAGCTGAACTTAACAGACAAAGACTTTAAATCATTATTATCAAAATGTCTAGGGGGAGCAGCCAGCAGGTGGTGTGGTGGTTAATGCACTAGACTACCACATGGCTAACTGCGGTTTGAGTCCTGGGCCTGGTGACTTGCATTTTCTCTCTCTCTCTCTCTCTCTCTCATCAAATAGGAGAACGACAATAATAAATAAAATTAAATAAGTATTCTTAAAAAGAAAAATGTCTAGGGGCCAGCAGGTGGCATGGTGGTTCAGGCACTGGTTTCCCACATAGCCAACTACCATTCAAGTTCTGGATCCAGCAGCTTGAAAATTGCATCAAGCATGTGTGGATGCATGCCCAAAATCCCAAGAGGAGAATGGAGAAGGAGAGATTGCAGTGCGGCCATCCTCCCGCACGGAATGATTTCTCATATTACCTCTCTTTGTCTCTCTCTGGTAAGCATGTGGTAAAAACTTAAAAAAAAAAAAGAAAAAAAAAGAAACAGAAAATTCTAAAGAATTAAAGGTTGACTGAAATACAATAAATAAAGTCTCAATAAATGGAAAGACATCCCGTGTTTATGATCACAATACTTCTCAAATTGATCTACAACTCTAATGGATTCACATCAAAATTCCATGACTTTTTTTTCCCCAGAAATTGAGAAGCTGACCCTAGTATTTATATAGAAATTCAAATGACTCAGAATAGTCAGAACAATATGTGTGTGTTGGGGGAGACAAAGATGTGGGACTCACACTTCGTGATTTCAAAATATACTACAAAACTATGATAATCAAAACAAGAGTGTCAGGGCCAGCAGTTGTCTTGGTGATTAAGGTGCTGGATCCCACACGGCCAACTCCACAGTTTGAGTGTTGGATCCAATGGCTTGAAAATCACACTGGGCAAGTGTGTGTGTATGTCCAAAATCCCAAGAAGAAAATGGAAGAGAAGTGATTGCAGCATGGTCATCCTCCCCCCAAAAATGTAACACTAACATCTGTAGATCAAACAATAGCGCTGGGAGTCTATAGATACACGTTAACAGTTATAGCCAATTGATTTTCTTTTTTAAATTATTTATTTATATATTTACAGTCATTCACAGTGCATCAATACAGTATGCAAAATGAGATTTTCCATCCAGTATACTTTGTATATTGGCTCAATCAAGGATATTACCATGCATGTTATCATCAACAAATAATTTTCTATTTCTTGTTTCTTATATGTTTTGCTTTTTTTTCTTTTCCCTCTTGATTCCCTACCTCTCACCCTCTGTCAGTTCCTCCTCACCTTTTCCCACACTGTCTCTGTTATGTACGGTTGTTTTCCATGCCTTTTTTTTTTTACATTTTATTGATCCACTAAAGACCTTAATTAATTTGAAAACTTTCATTAGCAAGCACAGCTGATATATACATATCTATGAATGCATGTCTGACTTTAGGCATAAACTTCAGTAAGTAAAGTGAACATACTATAAAGTAGCATCGCACGGGGGCTATATAGCTTACTGCAGTCATTAAATAGGTATTAATAGATATTTTAATGCACTTTTTTAATGTCAAGAAAAAGTTTTAATTTTAATAGATCAAAATTTAAAAATGTTAAGAGAAATTTGCTTAAAACTTAAAGCCAGGAAAAAAGGTTAGGACTCAGTTCAAATAGCAGGTAGCTGAACCTATCTACAGTTCAAGAGAAGATAAAAATTCTTAAATATGGAAATCAAAGCATCAAAGAAAAGTACTAATGATTTAGTCTAAAGTAAAAAAAATCTGTTTCACTGGTTCAGACTCACATAATTAATCTCTTCTATTGAATTTGCAGTTTTACTGTGGTCTGATCTTTCCATTTAAACTTTGGAAGCGAACATTCAATTCCAGACTTGTCCCTACCATTAAGCTGTCCATTCTCTTGGTTTTTTGTACTCTTATTTCTGTATGTCCAACTTTAGTTTTCCAGCACTCCCTTCAGCACTTCTAGGAGAACCGGTCTGGTGTTGGTAAAGTCTTTCAGGTTTTGTTTATCTAAGATTGTTTTTGTCTTTTTTTCCTATATGAAAGATAATCTTGGTGGGTATAGTATTCTTAGTTGAAATTGTTTTTCACTTAACACTTTGAATATATTTTCCCATTCTTTCTTGCTGGCATTGTTTCCAATGAGAGGTCCGTCGTTAGCCTTATGGGATAGCCTTTGAAAGTAACTTGAAGTTTCTATCTTGCCAAATTTAGTATCTTGTCTCTGTGATTTTGGTCAATCTGGCTGTGATGTGCCTGGGGGAAGATCTTGGATTGATTCTATGTGGGATCCTTTGTATTTCTTGGGTCTGGATATTTGAGTGCCTTTCTAGGTTTGGAAAGTTTTCTTCCAGGATTTCATGAACAGACTATAAGTGCCCTTATTAGTCTCTTCACCTTCTGGGATACCAATGATTTGGATATTTGGGCATTTAATGGTATCTAGTATTACTCGTATGTTATTCTCACTTTTTGGGGTTATCTTCTCAGTCTTTCTGGTGAATTTTTGAAGGTCAGATATTCTATCTTCTACATCTGAGATTCAGTCTTCTGCATGACCTAATCTGCTTTCGATATTTTCAATGGAAGTTTTGATTTCCTTTATTATAACCTTCTTCTCTAACAATTCTGTTTGTTCTTTTTTATGATGTGTATCTCCTCTTTCGGGTCATGCAAGAAATTCCTCACCTCCTGGAACTCAGTGTCTCTTTTCTCCTGCATCTTTTGGATTTCGTTGTCTCTCTTCTCTTGCATCTCTGTTAGCTTTGCCACTATGAATATTTTAAATTCTTTATCTGACATTTCTATGAGTTCCCTTGTATTCTCTGTGGAAGAAGAGGAATTATTCTTTTCCCTTAGAGGAGAGATATTTTCTTAGTTTCTCATATTTCTTCTGTCTCTGTGGTGGTTTCTGGTCATCTGATGGATTATATGTTTTTTCCTATTTTTTGGAGTTAAATCTGAGTATTCAGAGGAATCCATGACAAGGAAACCTGCCATCTCTAGACAGTACCAGTTTTCTCCTTTTGCACAGCTGATTCAATAAAAATTGAGGATTAATCTGACCCTAAAGTATTTAGATATTTGGCTACTGGGCACCTAGACCTGTCTAGAAAATCAGTGTGTGGAGGCTGACCAAAAAAGTGGGAAAGGTAAAAAGAAGAGGAAAAGGAATAGAAAAAAAGAAGAAGAAGAGAAAAAAAATTTAAAAAAAGAAAGAAATAGACAGAAGAAAGAGAAAGGAAGGAAAGGAAAGGAAAGGAAAGGAAAGAAAAAGCTCTTTCAGCCCCAGGCTTCTCGATGGCCAAGGATTTCAGTGCAGACATGGCCAAGTTCAAGAACCACACCACACACAACCAGTCCCAAAAATAGCATAGAAAAGGCATCAAGAAACCTAGATCACAAAGATAAGAATTTCTCAAAGGGGTGAACCCCAAGTTCCTGAGGAACATGCGCTTTGCCAAGGGGCACAACAGGAAGGGTCTGAAAAAATGCAGGCCGGCAATGCCAAGGCCATGAGTGTGCGAGTGGCAGCCATCAAGGCCCTGTAAAGCCCAAGGAGGTTCAGAAGGGCATCTGGAAGGGCAGCAGCCCCAAGCCCCAGTAATCTGAGATTCAGTCTTCTGCATGACCTAATCTGCTTTCGATATTTTCAATGGAAGTTTTGATTTCCTTTATTATAACCTTCTTCTCTAACAATTCTGTTTGTTCTTTTTTATGATGTGTATCTCCTCTTTCGGGTCATGCAAGAAATTCCTCACCTCCTGGAACTCAGTGTCTCTTTTCTCCTGCATCTTTTGGATTTCGTTGTCTCTCTTCTCTTGCATCTCTGTTAGCTTTGCCACTATGAATATTTTAAATTCTTTATCTGACATTTCTATGAGTTCCCTTGTATTCTCTGTGGAAGAAGAGGAATTATTCTTTTCCCTTAGAGGAGAGATATTTTCTTAGTTTCTCATATTTCTTCTGTCTCTGTGGTGGTTTCTGGTCATCTGATGGATTATATGTTTTTTCCTATTTTTTGGAGTTAAATCTGAGTATTCAGAGGAATCCATGACAAGGAAACCTGCCATCTCTAGACAGTACCAGTTTTCTCCTTTTGCACAGCTGATTCAATAAAAATTGAGGATTAATCTGACCCTAAAGTATTTAGATATTTGGCTACTGGGCACCTAGACCTGTCTAGAAAATCAGTGTGTGGAGGCTGACCAAAAAAGTGGGAAAGGTAAAAAGAAGAGGAAAAGGAATAGAAAAAAAGAAGAAGAAGAGAAAAAAAATTTAAAAAAAGAAAGCAACCCGCTCTTTCAGCCCCAGGCTTCTCGATGGCCAAGGATTTCAGTGCAGACATGGCCAAGTTCAAGAACCACACCACACACAACCAGTCCCAAAAATAGCATAGAAAAGGCATCAAGAAACCTAGATCACAAAGATAAGAATTTCTCAAAGGGGTGAACCCCAAGTTCCTGAGGAACATGCGCTTTGCCAAGGGGCACAACAGGAAGGGTCTGAAAAAATGCAGGCCGGCAATGCCAAGGCCATGAGTGTGCGAGTGGCAGCCATCAAGGCCCTGTAAAGCCCAAGGAGGTTCCAGAGGGCATCTGGGCATCTGGAAGGGCAGCAGCCACAAGCTCAGTCATCTTGCCTACATTGCCCATCCTAAGCTCGGGAAACATATCGCCAAGAACCTCAGGCTCTCTCGGTCAAAGGCCAACAAGGCCAAGACTCAGACCAAGACCCAGACCAAGGCCTAGGCCTCAGCTGTAGGTCTGTCTTCAGTTCCGGCTCCATCTCAGGCTACCAGAGGTGTCTAGACCCCAACAAACTCCATAGTAGAGGCCTCTGCCAGTATGAGGACAGAAGGACTGGCGAGCCCCAGGCTGCTCTCTGTGGGGCTTGTGCCCTCCTGTGCTATGTGTATGAATAAACCTGAGGTGGGAGGAAAAAAAAAGAAATTTTTTTTTGGTGAAAAAATGAAAACCACGCAGTGCACTAGTACACGAATGCGGCCACTCAGAACTCAAATATGGGTGGCTGCCGATTGGCTTATCCCACTACGGCAGAGGTAAAGGTAAGATTTACCAAGACAGGGACTGCGGGTGGCATGGTGGTTAAGATGCTGGATGCTCCCACATGGCTGACCATGGTTCAAATTCTGGACCTGGTGGCTTGCTTTCTCACCTTCTCTCTCTTTCTCTGTCTGTGTGTGTCTCTCTGGTCAAATTAAAAATGAATGAATGAATAAATAAAGTTAAATAAATAATTTTTTAAAGAAAAGAATTACCAAGACAGAAGGGTGGCAGATAGCTAAAAAGTTTAAAAATTACTTTAAAAAAACTAAAAATAGAGAGAGATGGAGAGAGACAGAATAAGTAGGTTACTCTAACCTGGCTCCTGGCTAGATCTGAGGGGGGCAAGAGGGTGAAGTCTGGGCAGAGGGTCTTCAGTGGTTGAAATAGTCAGTTGATTTTCAACAAAGATGCCAAAACAAGTCAATGGAAAAGAATAGTTTTTCAACAAACTCTACAGAGACAGTGGATATTCACATACAAAAAAAAAAGTAGAACACTTACTAAGCCCATATGCAAAAATAAACTCAAAATGGATCAAGAACCTAATGTAAGAGCCTAAAGTGTTAAAAGAAAATATAGGCATAAAACTTCATGACTTGAGAGACCAGCAGATGGCATAATGGTTATGTCACTGTATTCCCATGTAGTTGACTGCAGTTCAAGTCCTCGACCCGGTGGCTTAAACCTCACACTGGACACGTGTATCTGCATGTCTAAAATCCCAAAAGGAGAATAGAAGAGAATGTAGTGTGGTATGGCCATCCCCCCTGCGGGGGTGATTTCTCACTTTCTGTCTCTGTCTCTCTGGTAAGCACAGGGCCCCGGAAAAAAAAACTCGCAAAAAAAAAAAAAAAAAAAAAAAAAACCTTAATGACTTGGATTAGGTGATGGTTTCAAAGACAGAACACTATAAGCACAAGTGAACCAGGAAAAATAGCTTCAAAGAGCACCCCAAGAAAGTAAAAAAAAAACAACTCACAAAAAGGGGGGAAAACTGCAAATTTTATATCTGTTAAAATCCTTGCATGCAAAATATATAAAGAGTGACCAGAAGACATGTAACCCAATTTAAAACTGCCAAAGAGGAGCCAGCAGGTGGCTCAGTGATTAAGGCACTGGACTTCCATATGGCCAACCATGGTCTGAGTCCCAAACTCGTGACTTGCTTTCTCACTTTCTCTTTCTCTCTGTCTCTGGTGAGCACATGTGCTCTATAGCAATTTTTTTTAAAATAATAAATAAAAATGGGAGACCAGCAGTTAGCATAATGGCTATGTCGCTGAACTCCCACGTAGTCCACCGCAGTTCGAGTTCCAGACCCGGTGGCTTAAACTCACACCAGGCGTGTGTGTGCGTGTGCCCAAGATCCCAAGAAGAGACTGGAGGAGAAGAGATTGCAGCGTGGCCATCCCCCCAGGGGGTGATTTCTCTCTTTCTGTCTCTCTGTCTCTCTCTGTCTGGCGAGCGCATGCGCCCTATAGCAAAAACCTCTCCTAAAAAAGAAAAAAATAATAATAAATAAAATTAAATCATTATTTTTAAAAAACTAAGACAGAGGCCAACCTTATAGATTTGTGATTAAGAGAGTCAGATCCCACGTGGCCAACCACAGTTCAAATCCCAGCCCAGTGGCTTGAAAAACACTCCAGCCATGTGTATAGTGTGTACAAAATCCTGATGGGAAGAAGGACTAGAGGAAAAAAGAATTGTGGCATGACCACACCCCATGGGAGGGGTTCTCTCACTCTCTTCTCTCCTCTCTCTCTCTTGTGAGCACATGAACCCTCTGGCAATTAAAAAAGAAAAAAGCTGGGCAAAAGGACATGAATATACAGTTCTTCAAGGAGGATATATAGATGGGCAATAAACAAATAAAAAGATGCTCAACATCAGCAGGCATCAAATAAATGCAAATCATGCCACTTCACACACACTAGGATACAGATTTAACTTTAAGACAGATTCGATTAAAAAAAAATAAAAAGACAGGACACAAGTGTTGGCATGCATGTGAAAATGTTAGAATTCTCATGCATTGTTGACAGGAACATGACACAGTATTACTGTTTTGGAACAGTCTGGCTGTTCCCTAAAATGTTAAATGTAGAGTTACTGTATTTCCCATTAGTACCACTCCTGGGTGTGTACCTAATACTATTGAAGATATAAGTCCATACAACATCTTGTCTGTAAATGTTCATAGCAGAATTATTCATAATAGCCAAAAGGTGGAAATAATCCCAATGTATGTCAACTGATAAATGGATTAACAAAATATGGTATATCTTTATAATGGAATATTATTACATAATTTTTTAAAAAGGGATAAAGTATTAACACCTGCTACAACATGGGTGAACCTTGAAAACAATGCTGAGTGAAAGAAGCCAATTGCAAAGGCTCATTATATGGTTCCATTTTTATGAAAAGTCTAGAACAGGCAAGTCCATAGAAACAGAAATTAGTGGTTGCCAGAGGCTGAAGGGGGAAGGGAATGGGTTAATGGTTGCCTATTACTGATGGGCTAAGGGCAAGAAGTGACGAGTGATTGTCAGTGGATCTAGAGTTTGTTTTGTGGATAATGAAAATGTTATAAAATTGATAGTGGTGGTAGTTGCACAGGTCTATGAATACACATAGAAGTGAGTTTATTACCTATGCAAATGAACCACTAAAAAATAGAAAATATTAACAAAGAGCAATTTTTAAAAGTTATTTATTTATTTTAAGTTTGCTATAGGGCACTTGTGTTTACTAGAGAAAGAGAGACAAAGAGAGAGGGAAAATAAGAAAGCAAGTCACCGGGTCCAGGACCTGTCAGCCTTGTGGGAGTACAACCCCTTAACCACCATACCACCTACTGGCCCCAACAAAGAGCAATTTTTAAAAGTTATTTATTTATTTTAAGTTTGCTATAGGGTGCATGTGTTCACCAGAAAGAGAGAGACAGAGAGACAGAAAGCAAGAAATCACCTCCCAGGGGGGATGGCCATGCCGCGATCTCTTCTCCTCCATTCTCCTCTCGGGATCTTGGGCATACATGCACACACGCCCAGCGTGAGGTTTAAGCCACCGGATCCGGGACGCGAACCACGGTTGACTACGTGAGAGTCCAGCAACATAGCCATTATGCTAACTGCTGGTCCCAAAGAGCAATTATTTTTAAAAGAACCAAGTAGAGATTCAGGGGTTAAAAACTATAATAACTGGGGCCAGCAGATGGAGCGCTGGTTAAGGCGCTGGATCCCACATGGCCGACTCTGCCACTCCAGTCTCACACCTGCCAGCTTAAAAAACATGTTGGGTGCATATATATGTGTGTCAAAAATCCAGAGAAGAGAATGGAGGAAAGGGGATTGTGGTATGGCCATTCCTCCAGGGTATGACTTCTCACTTTCTCTCTTTCTGTCTCTCTCTGTCTCACCTGCTAGAGCACATGCAATATGGCAAAAAAAAAAAAAAATCTTTAAAAAATATTACAAATAATCAAAATTGAAACTCACTAGAGGGACTCAACAGTAGACTGAGTTGACAGAAAAAAGCATCAAGGAACTTGAAAATGGATAAACTGAGATCATCCAGTTTGAGGCACAGAAAGAAAAGAGAATGAAGGAAAATGAACAAAGTATGGGGAAACAAGAATTATGGCATAGAGGGACCAGCAGTTGGAGTAATGGCTATATCGCTGGACTCCCATGTATTTGACTACAGTTCAAGTCCCACGCCCAGTGGCTTAAACTCACGCTGGGCGCATGTGCGTGCATGCCCAAGATTCCGAGAGGAGAATGGAGGAGAAGGAATTGTGGCGTGGCCATCCCCTGGGGGGTGTGTGGTGATTTCTCACTTTCTATCTCTCTGTCTGTCTCTGTCTTTCTGGCAAGCACATGCGCCCTATAGCAAAAGCCTCTCAAAAAAAAAAAAAAGAATTATGGCATAGGGAAATCTGACAAACGCTATCTCAGTGAGATGATCATATCAAATAAAAGTAATTCCTCAAATTTTTACCTTCCTAGGGAACTTCCTGACAGGTCAAATAGTGACAGTTTTCTGGGAATACAGCTTTTAGGGAAGTTCCAAACCTGTTCTGCCTCCTTCAGTAACTGTGAGGCTGCTTGTTTTTACAGTCACCATGGTGCTGAGGCTGCTGGTTGTCAAGACTGTCACAGAGGCAGGAGAGACAAATGGAGATATGTAAGCATATATACCATGAAGCTCATTATTCTCACCAAAATTCAGCTATTTTTCTTTAATAAATCAACTTTCATTGCTAGAAGGCACGTCAACTTGCCAGAGAGAGAGACAGAGAGAGAAGGAAAATGAGAAAGCATACCCCATGGAGGAGGATGGTCATGCTGCAATCCCTTCTCCATTCTCCTTTCAGGATTTTGGGCATGTACACATAGCACCCAGTATGTCTTTCAAACTGCTGGATCTGGAACTCAAACCGTGTAGTCAGTCATGTGGGATCCAGCTGTCTTAACCATCATGCCACCAGCTAGCCCCCATTACTTCTAATATACATAATTTATACTATGATATAAAGATGCTATCTGCAGATACTTGCAGGATTTATAAGAAATATACAACAAACCGTGAGAGTCACCCCTTCGAAATCATGTTATGAACATGCTTTCCCCCTCCCAAGCTCATCAGCAAGTATGCCTTCATTTGGAGGTAAATTTTATTTATCAATGACTGACAGATCAGTTTTGATGTATCAGACACTACTTTAAGCACTTAGTAAGTAGTAACTCTTCAAACTTCATCCAATTTTAGAATTTTTTCATAACCCACAAAAGAAACCCTATTAACAGCCATCCTAATTCCCCTCCAGCCCTTGGTAACCACAAATCTACTTGCTTCTCTGGGTCTGCCTATTCTGGACATTGTATATAAATGAAATAATATAATGCATGGCTTTTTATGACTGGCTTAGTCTATCATTATTCCCATTTTACAGATGAGGAAACAGAAGTTAAGTACCTCGGTCAAGCTCACACAGCTAATAAATGGTAAAAGTAGGATCCACACTCAGGCTTGAGTCCTTGCTAGGTCTTAAAAATCAAAACTGAACAATGTCAAAAGTGTTCATTGAAGGCCTTTTGTGAATATGACTAAAGTGCTCCAGGTTTGCCCCTCAGGTGAGAGGCCCCATCAGGAACTACTTTCTGGGAGGCCGGAGGTAGGGATGGAGGGAGAGTACAGGTGAGGGAACAAGTACTACCCTGAAGGGCAGTTAGAGACAATCTCCCCTGGGATGAACATTTGCATTTTTTCTTCTTCTTTTTTTTTTTTGTTTTTTTGTTTTTTTCTCTATAGGGCGCATGCGCTCGCCAGACAGACAGAGAGAGACATAGAGACAGAAAGCGAGAAATCACCC
>NW_006159762.1:2142236-2151358 GCF_000334495.1 Tupaia belangeri chinensis
TGTCGTTGTTCTGTTTCTTTTGTGTTTTTTTTTTTTTTTTTTTTTTTTTTTTTTTTTTTTTTTTGCCAGCCCAGCAGTTGAATCCCTTCTCAGACTGAAAAAGCCCCAGGATATAGTCTGGGTAGCAAAAAGGTCCCCTCCCACTACAAAGACCAAAGACCAGACACGCCTACAGGGGCCCTGTCAGTCAGAGCATGGACACCCCCTATGGTCCAAGGTCACATTAGTCACACAATCCCCATGTGGGGACCTGGCGGCCACCCTGCCACCCAGTCCCCTCTGCTACTGTTTATGTTCTGAGCCCAAGTTCCCAGCCCATCTGTGGCTATCCCCTGCCCTCCAGCTGTTTCTCAGCCCTGCTCAGGTTCTGGAAGGATCCAAACATCTTCATAACCAATGCCCAGCTGCTCCAAGCTACTTCACAGATTCTTGGCTGCCCCTTCCTGTGGGTGTAGCCAGAGCCACAGGGGCTGCACCTGAACCAGGACCCCAGGTAATATCCTCCTCATTCAGATGTTCAGGCAGCATCAACTATGTGTCAGTCACTGTCCCAGTCGCTGCCGCTTCTACAACAAACGAGACAGAGGTATGCCTTGTCCTCCTGTTAATTGTGCTCTGGCTGGGAACTGAAATCACACAGCCAGTTATATAAGTAATTGTCATTTGCTAGGTTGTGAAAAATCTGTGTTCAAGGCTACCTTATCTGGCCCAAAGCATCTCTGAGGAGGTGACATTTGAGCAGCAATTCCAAAGATGATCAGGAGGTAGTTTAATGGAGAGAGGAAGATAATACAATTCCAAATGGAAGAAAGAGCATGGGTCATAATATTTTATCTCTGTTGTGTCAAAGTAGAGTCTGTCACTCTCTGGCAGAAGGACCTGGGACAGGTAAATTTTTGATGGGGAAAGGGAAGAGTGTGTTGTAGACCAGGATTCCTCAAACCCTGGGCCATGGACGAGTGTCTCTGTGGCCTGTTGGGAGATTTTCTCTGCTCTCAGCTGCTTCTCAGCCCTGCTCAGGCTCTGGAGGATCCAAAGAGAACTGCAGGGCTAGAGGGTCGTGCAGCAGAGGGTGGGCAGTAGGGCGAGTGAGCAAGGTGTCTTCTGTGTTTGCAGCCGCTCCCCAGCACTCCCATTGCAGCCTGGACTCCACCTCCTGTTGGCTCAGTGGCAGTATTGGATTCTCACGAGAGCACAAACCTTGCTGCTGTGTGATTGTTTCATTGTATATTGTAATGTAGTAATGGGGTATAAGATGGATGCGGTGTGCTTGGGTCATCCCAGGACCAACCGACCCCTCTCCCACCCCCATCCATAGAGAGATTGTCTTCCACCAGGCTAGCCCCTGGTGTTGGGAATGTTGGGGTCTTCTGGTATAGACCTCAGGGCTTGGGTGGGAGGTGGGAGGGAATTATGGGTATGAGGGAGTCAAGGCTTAACTCCTCCCATTTCTTCTCTGGGGCATGGCAGGGCTGGGAGGATGTTGCTTCATTTCCTTCATTTCCTGGCAAACCCACACTCTGTACACACTGACTGTCCTTTCATTCCCTTGTGGTGTCTTCCATCCTGCAGGCGAAAGCCCTGTTCAGGCTGAGTCCAGGCAACATCTTCCTGGGGCCTTAGGTCTGTGTTCTGTGGGTGGATTCTAGGTAGGAGGACCAATCAGGAAAGTGCCTGCCTCTGCCCTATGAACCCAGATCTTTGACTTTGGCTCTGCCCTTTTGCCTTTTCCTCAGGTCCAGGTGGCAATCGCCGGCAGTCTAGAGCTCCTTGCTCCCTGTTGTAATTGCTGGATTCTGTGCATCACTGGCCTCTTCTGGGGAGGGCACATGTGCTATTCACTTCTCTCCTTCCTAGTCATTTGAAAATCATTTCAATAAACACACCGAGTGCCTTCCACGTGTCAGGCCTTGCCCCAGCACCAGGGTGAACAGGAAGATGAGGTGCTGACTCTTAGGGTGATTACTTCTAGCATAGGGAGAGCCTAGACCCTCTGTGGAAAACCCCACCTGCCTCAGCTTTCCTACTGGCCTGCGGACTAGGCCCCAAGATTGTAAAACTAGTACAGAGTTACCTGTTGCGTCAGTTCCTGCTGGGCTAGCTGGGGCAAGGCCTCTTGGCTCACCCAGATCCGTCAGTTCCTGCACTGTCACCCTCTGGTCCTTTCTTGGCACCAGGCCAGAGGGGATTTCAAGAAGCACAGCCCAAACCTTCAAGCAAAGGGAACCCCTAGGAGGCTCCTCCTGCAACACCACCCTGCACCATCCAAGGTGCCTGCAGCGTCCCAATGAAGGGCAGCAGGAAAGAAGAACAGGGGCCTTTCTCCTCTGAAAGAGTCCGCCTGACCTTAAGCTCCCATTTTACCAAGGTTCTCTAGGAAGCAAAAGGGAGCAGTTTCTGTTTGTCCTAGATCCCCAGAGGAACAAATGCTTCATGTGACCCACTAAGATAAGAAGTGAGAAAATGACTCCCTTTCCTTCGGAGTCACTTCTGACCCCAGAATCTGGGGGTCAGAGGTCACCTAGATAAAGGGTAGTTGGTGTCTGAGTCTTCCTGTAGCTCCTTTTTGGGCTCGAGGCCCAGCAGAAAGCTGAGCCACACTGGGCCCTCACTGCTGCAGGGCTCAAGTCTGCAGGTTCCTGGTGACTTCCTGCACCTCCCTCTGCCCCACCTGTTTGTGCATGAAGTTGTTCATTAGGGCGGTTCCAACATCTGCCAACAGGTTCAGCCAGAATGTGTGGTTCTTCTTTCGCGATTCAATGGATTTATTATTTAAGAGCAGAGGAAGGTGTGGTTATTTTTTTAATTGCTAGATTTTATTAGAAATGGGCCTTTTCACTGCTTCTTCTATCCCCAGCTCGTAACCACAAACCACAGGGCTTCTGCTTTGGGCGTGTATGTGCATTCTCAGATTTCCTAGGAATAAGTCACACACAATTTCAGATTCTACCCAGGATGCTCAGACCAATGCATGTCCCAAGTGACATGCAAGCATCTCCTGTGTTTACTTTATTACTCCCCAGAATAAAACCTGTGAGGTTGGAGCTGGGCCCATTTTGCAGATAGAGGAATTTGGGTGTCTTTGTCTTTCCCTGAGGATGACTCAGCATAGGACAGTATTTTTTCCTTTTAAGAATTATTTTATTTAACTTTATTATTATTATTATTATTTAATTTGACCAGAGAGAGAGAGAGAGACAGAGGAAAAGTGAGAAAGCAAGCAGCCAGGTCCAGGACTTGAACCGCGGTCGGCCATGTGGGAGTCTAGTGCCTTTAACCACCACACCTATTGGCCTCCATAGGACAGTATTTTAATCAGCAGTAGGAAGGAAGAACTCACGTGAGGCTGACCTCTGACCACTGACTTCACTTGGACCTGGGACCATCGGAGCTCTCTCCCAACACCTGTTTCCTCCTGGGGGGAACTTGACCTTGTCTCACCTGCTCACCTTTCCACATGATAGCCTGAGGCTCATCTAGCCCAGGCAGGTCAGTGGAGACCTGGGGTAGGACAGGGGTAGAGGGAGCCCAGGCAGCAGGGTCCTGAACCAGCACCAGAAGACATAAAAGCTCAGCTAGTTTTTCAGCCAGACACTGGGAAGTTTTTTGATCTCGGAAAGTGTCAGTTATGAGCAGGTGGTAAGAGTGTCAGGGACATCTCTCGATATCCCTCAAAACAGCCTCCATTTTCCTCTGCTTGTGGCATTTGCATGGGTCTTGATCGACCATCCCCCAGATTCCTTTGAGAAGGACCATCTGTGACTTTCTTATGACTGAGATGGCTAAGAAATGAAAAGAAAAAAAAAAAAGCTAATACTTTCTATGGGGAATTTGAGTGTAAACTTCCTCTTTTTTTTTTTTTTTAAAAGCGGTTTTTGATATAGGACGTGTGCGCTCGCCAGAACAGAGAGAGAGAAAATGAGAAATCACCCCCCAGGAGGGATGGCCACATCACAATCCCTTCTCCATTCTCCTCTCGGGATCTTGGGCACGCACACACATGCGGCCGGTGTGAGTTTAAGCTACTGGGTCCGGGACTCACACTGCCGTCGACTGTATGGGAGTTCAGTGACAGCCATTATGCTAACTGCTGGTCCCAGATTATAAACTTCTTTACAGTCCAAAAAAAAGTACAAATAGTCCTCAATTTATGGTAGCTTGACTTAGAATTTTTTGACTTTACCATATGTGAAAGGGATATGCATTTGTTAGAAACCATACTCCGAATTTAGAATTTTGATCTGTTTTTCACTTTCAGTACAATATTCAATGTATTACATGAGACAGTCAACACTTTATTATAAAATAGACCTCAATGAGCCGGTCTGTGCCACAGTGGTACAATGAGGTAATCCTACATGGGATTCCAGTTCAAGTCTGAATACTTCTCTGAGTGTACCAGGCCTATGTGTGCCCAAAGTCCAGGTTGGCTGAGGCTGGGAGTGGATCACAGCACCTGTTGATGTGCTTTCTCTTTCATAGAAGAAATGGATAAATAAACCTTACAAACATTTTTTAAAAATATGCCTTGTGATAGATGATTTTGCCCAACCGTAAGCTAATGTAAGTGTTCTAAGCATGTTAAAGATAGGTTAGTCTCAGCTATGATGTTTGGTAGATTAGCTGAAGTACATGCATCTTCAATTTAAACTGTTTTCAGCTTATTAGGGATTTATCAGGGCATAATCCCATTGTATGTCAAGGAGCATCTATATTTCAAAGAAAAGTCATGGGACCTCATGAGTCACTGTTAAATTTAAAATTAACATTTTTTTTTTACATTTGCAATAGGGTACATGCACTTGCTAGAGAGAAACAGAGAAAGGAAAAGTGAAAAAGAGAGAGGGAGGATGGCCACACCACAGTCCATTCTCGTTCGTTCTTCTCTCAGGCTTTTGGGCATGCATGCACAGAGTGTTTTCCAGGCTGGCCCTAAGTTTACAGTTTTTATTCTCTGTATTTAAGGTATATAATATAATGCTTTGATAGATAAGTATGTGGTGAAATATTGTCTATAGTCAGGCAAATAACATAAACATAAATAGTATTTTTTTTCAATCCATCATCTTATCTCACATAGTTATTGTATGTGAATGTGTGTGTGTGTGTGTATGGCGGGGGTGGGGGAGGTAAAAGCATCTAATATTCCAATCTTTTAGCAAGAATCTGAAATACAATAGTATTAACTTTCGTCCTCATTCTACATATATGCAATTTTGTATTCACTGACCTACATCTCCCTATTTCCTACATGCCCCCCTCTCCCAGCATAAGGCTGGTGGTGAATAGTGACACACCCCAGAGGCTGCCCAGGTAGACGAGAGGCTTGGCCAGGGAGAAGAGGTCCCCACAAGAACCAATTGTCTTGAACAGGTCCTGAGCATTCAGGTCCTTAGCAAAGAAACTCCAGTGTGGACATCAGGTCAGGCAAGTGTAAAATGGGCACTCTTTACATTTCAGGAAGGCATGAATAGCAGAGAATCACACCCTGCTGAGGCCATAAGGACAGAAGCTAAAGGGCCTTAAAAAGCAGGAAAAGGAGGATCATGCAAATATGACCATGTTAACAAAGACAAATGATCATGTTGTCATGTTAGTAAAAGGAGCAGCAAGATCCATACTCATATGCATACGCTTATTCATACATATGCATGAGCACTGGAAGGAACTCACCAAAACCTTAGAATACTAATAGTGATTGTCTCTGAATGGAAGGACTATAATGTTTCTTCTTTCCTTTTTCTTTCTTTTCTTTTGTTTTTCTTTTCTCATTTTTCTATAATGAGCCTGAATTATTTTATGGGCAAAAGGGAAGATTTTGTTTGTGTGTTTTTGTTTGTTTTTAAGCTGGCGGATGGTACAGACAAGATTTTCAACTCAGAGCAATATCGTGTCAAGGACAAGAGACTGTCGCTGGCATAGCGTCACAATTAGAAAATCATTAAGAATTTTTAAAAACACGCTTTACATTGTGAGACATATTCCAGATGGTGCTAAAAGATAATATTCATTTCTAAACATTTATATTCAGGGAGCTAAGGGGCTGCTGCTCCTCACTATGCCAGTCCATGTTTTGTTTTACACCTTGGGCTCTGGTTGCTTGATTATTCACTGTTATCTTCACCAACTCCCTGGATCTGTTGCCTGCTGGGAGGTGTTAAAAAAAGCCCTTTTTTAGAGAGATAATTGAATCGGCTGAGGGAAGTGGAGTGTTTTATTTTTGGTGGGGATGGTTGGCTATATTCCATGTATTCTTTTTAAATTTTACTTGAAGGATTGTTTCTGTCTGGTGATGGTCTATAGGTTTTTAGTTTTGCTATTCTGCTTTGTTTCTAAGCAAGGTATACGTACATGGAGATGAAATTCTATTTGGTATGCCTTTGTTCAAATATGGGTGTGTGTGTGTCCATATTCGAAGGGAGCTGAAGTCATGAGAAGGCTGGTTTGTTTGAGGACAAGAAATCCTATGCCATTTTGGATTATCTAGGTGGAGTTTCACCTTCTCACAAATCAAGTTTGGTGGCTCAGGGGCCCAGGTCTCCAGGTTAGTGAGTCTTTTTATTTATTTATTTAATTTTCTCTTATACATTCAGTCACATCATTATTTGGCTTACAATGGATATTTCAACAGGTGAACATTTCTCCCTAGTACAATTGATAAAAACTACAAAATATCTTCAACAGATAATACCACATTTCTTTGTGCCATTAATGCTTTGCCTCCCTGTTTTTCTTCTAAATGTCCTTCCTCCGATCCTCCTCTTTCACACACACTATATCTGGTATTTACATCTATATACTGTGTTTCTATATCCCTTAGTCAATTAGTTTCAGTCATAGAGTGCAGACACTCAGTATATATTAAGTGGGGACATACAATGTGTTTCCTTCTTATCCTGGCTTGCTTCACTCAGCAGTAAATCTTCCATATTCATCCATTTCCTGTCAAAAGCCAGGGTTTTTTTTTTATGGCTGAATAGTATTCCATAGAGTATATGTGCCACAGTTTTTCTATCCATTCATCTGTTCGTGGGCATTTGGGTTGTTTGCATGACTTAGCAATTGTGAATAGTGCTGCAATAAACATCGATGTGCAAGCACTTTTCCAACTAAGTATTCTTCTGTCCTTTGGGTAGATACCAAGGAGTGGGATTGCTGGATCATATGGTAGTTCTAGTGGTCTTTTTTTTTTTTTTTTTTTTTTTGGAGAGGTTTTCGCTATAGGGTGTGTGCGCTCGCCAGACAGACAGAGAGAAACATAGAGACAGAAAGCGAGAAATCACCCCCCAAGGGAGATGGTCACGCCGCAATCCCTTCTCCTCCATTCTCCTCTCGGGATCTTGGGCACGCATGCACACGCGCCCGGCGTGAGTTTTAAGCCACTGGGTCTGGGACACGAACCGCGGTCAACTACGTGGGAGTCCAGTGACATAGCCATTACACTAACTGCTGGTTCCCAGTCTTTCATATTAAGAAGGAGCAGGAGGTTGGCTGGTTTTTCCTCTGTATTGATTACAATTATCAATGAAATGACTGGACTGATGGGATGTTTTGACAGTATGTTACTCAGCTTTAATCCTCTATTAAGATCTAGCTGAGAGAGTGTTTGATGACACTGGACTCTAAACAAATAGACATCTTTTATTATTATTATGGTCAAATATATATAATATTAAAAAGTTACCATTTTAAGTATTTCTAAAACTCAATGCCACAGTTTGGTAGCATTAAGCACAGTCTCACTGTTGAGCTACCATTACCACCATCTATTTCCTGAACTTTCTCATCACCCCAAACTGAGACCTATTAAACAACTCCCCATTCCCTACTTCCTCCAGCCTCTGGAGTTTCTACTTTCTTTCTTTTTCTCTCTTTCTTCCCTTCTTTCCTTCTTTCTTTCTATTTTTTTTTGCCACATCTTGTTATTCATTCATCCATTGATGGACATTTGGGTTGTTTCCATCTTTTGACTGTTGTGAATAATGCTCCTATGAACAAGGGTATGCATGTACCTGCTCATGTTCCTGTGTTCAATTCTTCTGGGTGTAGATATCCAAAAGTCTTGGGTCATCAAGAAAGTCATGACGTATTTTTCTATACAAAAATGCCTCATGATTTTCCCAACGACCCAACAAAAAATCATTGAACGAGTAGAGAGTTTAATACAAATACAAACTAGGCAAATAGCCTAGTTTCCTCTGGCTCCCAATCCTTGATGTGAATACCTGCACCTGAAAGGGTTTCTAAAAATAATTGGAATAATAATAATAATAATCTGGGGAAAAAATGAAAAGCTATTGAATGATGAGATGGGATTTTAATGTCTCTGTATTGACTGATATGCGTGGTATTCTTTCTGGGAAAAGAAATGTAATACACTGTAAAGTTATATGTGAGTCAATGTGATTTAAACAAGATTATGATGATAATAAATAAATAAATAGGGGGAAAAAGGGTTCCTCAGGAAATTTATTTATTTATTTATTTGTTTGTTTGTTTTTGGATTTTCCCCCCAGGGCACATGCATTCAATGGAAAGATAGATGGAGAGAGAAAGGGAAAGTGAGAAATCACCCCCCAGAAGGATTGACCATGCCTCAATCCCTTCTCCATTTTCCTCTCAAGATTTTTGGGCATGCACGCAAGACACTGGATCCAAGACTTGAACCACGGAGTCACCCACGTGGGATCCAGTGTCTTATCCTCCTTGCCACATGTTGGCCCTCTCAGGAAGTTTAGAACATAGTAGCATCAAGCCCTAGAATACCAGTCTGAGCTGGAAGGATCTTCAGAAGCCATTGAGTCTGAAGTCCTCACTTTCTGGATGCAGAATCTGTACTGAATCCAAGGCATGCTAGCTCCTCTGTGCTGGTCATGAAGGCTGGGTCTGGGCACTTAATCACTCAGGAATAAAGGGAAAGAAACAGAAAATCTGGAGAAGGAGCCATAGAAAATTTCTGCTGCCCATGACCTGCTTGCCACACCTGCATGTTTCTGCTTTGGATGGGCCAGGGAATTTCAAGAGGCACCAGACAGATCCATTATATCTCAAGTGACAGGCAATATAAGACTTTCAGGGATGTAGCTGATCAAGTCATGAAGACAAGCCCCTGGCCAGCAGGA
>NW_006159762.1:2151389-2152674 GCF_000334495.1 Tupaia belangeri chinensis
CCACATGGACATCAACCAGAAGCTCCATCCAGCAAACAGCCATGCAAGATTCTGGTTTGGCAACAAATGGGGAGTATAACGGCCACTTATCATTCTTTCTGGCTGTCAGGCTTGGCCATAGAAGCCTGTTGATTCTATTCCCAGAATCCTTTGGTGGGTCCTGTCATGTGACATGTGCTCCACCAATCAGAGGCCAGGGAAAAAGAGGAGCTGATACCAGGCACATCCACATTGAAGGAGGGTGGCCTCAGCTGCATTTAATGTCTGGAGAAAGTATCAGGGGTGGTCATTTGTTTCTAACAGGATTAGCAGGGGTGGCTCCATTGAACCAGTTCTATTGTGTGACTTGGAACTTCTTCCTGACTGTAGATTCCAGGAGAGTTTCTCCAACCTTCCTGGAGATTCTGAGTTACCCAGAATTCCTTTTCTGTTCAGACCAGTTAGAATCAGTCTGAGGAGAATGCTTAGATACTGACAAATTACATCTCTTCCCTCACCTCTTCCATGCCAGCCAGAGTCCTAGAATTGGTGCTTTCCTTTCATAAAGGGATGTCCTCTTGCTTTCTAATGACTATGTCCCAATTAGCTAAGAGCATAGAATTGTGACATCTTGGGCCCTGGGAGAAGTACTGATAGAGGGCTTGAAGATTGTGCTCAGCCCCAGAAACTTTCTACTGATAACATGCTGCCTGTGGAATCTGAGCATCAGAAGTCATTGTGTTCCCAGACCAAATACCCTCAGTACCTCATGGGAATTTGTTCCATATGCAGATTTTCAGGCCCAGTCACAGGGACATACATTTGTAAGATGCTATGCTTCTCAGGCTGGAACCATGTGGAAAACTTCAATTCCTGGTCCAACCTAAAGGCCAGGCACTGTGGTGTGTACTCAGAAGGTTGAGACAGGAGGACCACAAGATTGAACCTGGCCTTGGCAATACAGTGATCCTGACTGAAAGAGTCAGGCATGATGATGCATGCCTGTGATCCCAGATACTCCAGAGACTGAGGCAGGAAGACTGCAACATAGCAAGACCATGCCTTTAAAAAGAAAAAAAAAGGTGCAAATTCTGGTCCAGCTGTATGGCATAGCAGTAAACTAGCACCTTGCAGTGCTAGAAGCAATATGGCTACCGATATGGTTCAGATCTCCTGAAAATCATGTCTGTGTCCCCAGGCACCTCAGACCATGAGGAAGGCTAGGGAAAGGGAATTGTGGCACGATGAGACCTTGTCAAGGGTGCTTTCTCTCTACCTCTCTCTCTCATATGTATGCACACTCTTT
>NW_006159762.1:2152911-2153942 GCF_000334495.1 Tupaia belangeri chinensis
GACGAGCCCCCCCAAAAAAAAAAAAACATCAAAAAAAAAAAAAAAAAAGGGGGGGGGGAGAGGTAGAAATGCAGATTGTTAACCCCTAACCTAGACCTCCTGAATCAGAAACTAGGGGGCAGGGTAAGCAATCTGTGTCTACAGAAGTCTTCCTGGGAATTCTTATCTTTCTTTTATAAAAAAAAAAAGTTTTATTTGTGGGATCAGCAGGTGACACAGTGGTTAAAGCACTGGATTCCCACATGGCTGACAATAGTTCAAGTCCCAGACCTGGTGGCTTGAAAATTACATCAGGCGCTTTGTATGTGTGCCCAAAATCCTGAGAGGAGAAGGGAATTTGGCATGGCCTTATCTCCTGAGGAGGCGGAGAGAGGTGATTTCTCACTTTTCCTCTCTCTGTTGTGCTGCAGCAAGCCCACACACCCTATGTCAAAAACCTAAAAAATAAATAAATAAATAAACAAACAAACAAATAAATAAATAAATAAAAATTTAAAAGTTTATTTTATGAAGAAAGAAAGAGAGAGGCACTCTCAATACACCATGATTCAACCATCAGCCCCAGCCAGCCAAGGTAATAATGGACAGGGTGCTATTAAAGGAGCCTGTGCCATGTATCACTCACCACATGAGAAATTTATTTTAGAACTTAGACCTAGGAAGAGCTTGCTTCCCTTGAGAAATGGGTATCGTATCAACTGGGGTCCCATTGGGATCCAGATGACACACTCAAATTAGGATCATTTTAGGAGAGGTTATTTACAATAAAGCTATTAATATTTACAAAGGTGTGAATAACAGCAGCCAAGTTGTTATCACCCCTAGCTGGAAGGAGTCAGGAAGGAGGGGTCACCAGAGCCCAGGAGAGAAGAGAGCTAGGTACAGAGGGATGACCTTCAGTTGAGGGGCATAGCCAGCCCAAGGCAATTTGACCTTGAAGGGATAAGAACCTGGTAGTAGGGAGCCAGTAGATAACTGGCTCATTCCCTCTGATGTCATGTCAGAGTTCAACCCAGCTAGAAGCTGGAGAA
>NW_006159762.1:2154301-2170998 GCF_000334495.1 Tupaia belangeri chinensis
GCTTGTTGTCAAATCGGGTAGCCACTGGCCATATGCTGGGCACTCAATGTGTGGCAGGTGTGAGCAACAGATTTTTTTTATTGCAGTAGAATATATATAAAAGTTACCCTCTTAACCATTTTTAAGTGTACAGTTCAATGGTGAAGTTCATTCACATTGCTAAACAATCATCACTACCATCCATCTCCAGAATACTTTTCCCCTTCCCAAACTGAAACTCTGTCTCTATTTAACACTAATCCCCCATTCCGCCCCCTCCCGCCTCTGGAAACCACTACTCTGTTTTTGGACTCTATGGACTTGAGTGCTCTAGGCTCCTACTCTGCACAGAATTATATAATATCTGTTTTTTCTTGACTGGCTTATTTCACTTAGCTTGAGGTCCTCAAGGTCTGCCTGTCTTGTAGCATGACCATAATTTTCTTCCTTTTTAAGGCTGAATAATATGCCATTTTATGGATATACCACATTTTGTTTGTCCATTCCATTTCTTTGTTGGTGGACACTTGGGTTGCTCCCACCTCTTGGCTATTGTGAATAATACTGCTATGAATGCAGGTGTACAAATATCTGTTTGAGACTCTACATTTATTTCTTTCAGGTATATGCCCATAAGAGGACTTGTTGGGTCATACATTAATTCTTTATTTAATTTCTTGAGGAACTGGCATACTAAGGAACCAAATTTTATATTTAAATTTGAATAGCCACGGGTGGTTACTGGTTACATAGCAATTAGCACAGATACGGAGTATTTCCAGCATTTGGTCAGGTTCCTTGGTGACCCCGCTGTCATCCTTTCTGCTAGATAACCTGTTTTCTGATTTCTGACACGAGAGATGAGGTTTTTTCCCCCTTTAATTTGCCATAGGGTATGTATGCTCACTGAAAGAGACATAAATACAGAGAGAAGAGGAGAGAGACATAGCACCCCCCCACACACAATGAGGTGCCACAATCCCCCTCTTCTCCATTTTCCCGTCCTGTCAGGGATCTGGACTCACATGTATATGCATCCAGTGTGTTTTTCAAGCTACCAGGTCAAGGTATTTGTCCAAATACCACAAGGCCATGAGACTGGCCTTACAGATGAGTTTGTGCCTATTCTTACTTATTTACTTATTTATTTTTTAGAGGTTTTTGCTATAGGGCGCGTGCACTCGCTAGAAAGACAGAGAGACAGAAAGCGAGAAATCACCCCCCCAGGGGGGATGGCCACGCCGCAATCCCTTCTCCTCCACTCTCTTCTTGCGATTTTGAGCACATGTGCACATGCGCCTGGCGTGAGTTTAAGCCACCGGGTACGGGACTCGAACCGCAATCGGCTACATGGGAGTCCAGCAACATAGCCATTATGCTAACTGCTGGTCCCAGTTTGTGCCTTTTCTTGAACTTCAGATAAGTAGAATCATACATGTAAAATTGTAAGTAGCTTCATATGCTCAACATATCATCTGTGAGAGTCAAGTGATATTGGGCTGGTAAATGTTTAATAGGCTCTCCAGAAAATAAAAAGGCCTGATTTTAGCATTTGTTGGTGTTCATAGTGCAAATAGTCCCACCAAGGCCAATCTGTGACATCAGCTAGCCGGTATGAGCTGATTCCAACACACCTGCATGCATAACATTTGTTGACCCACTCACGTTGTATGTAGCAGGTGCATATTCTCCATTTTTATATCCCACATGCTAAAGACAGCCCACTTTTTATTTGCTTAAGAACCAGGATTTTACTATTGTCTGTCCCCTTCAGGAACTCGGATCTGGAAAAGCTAGGTCCAGACAAATAGGTGTCACCACCTGCTCCCTCCTGTCTACCATCCTCAGCATCCTAGAAGGGGACCGTTAGGCCTTCCCATCTAGCCATCTAGCCCTGAGGTAAAATGGTGAAGTCAGTCAGTCCTGGATCTACATATGTTAATAGAAACTTTATTCTATGAAGTTTGAGTATTAATAACTGGTGAGGGGGGCAGCAGGTGGCATGGTGGTTAATGTGCTGGATCCCACATGGCCAGCTACACAGTTGACTCCTGAACCCAGTGGTTTGAAAAATCACACCAGGTATGTGTGCATGCATGCTCAAGATCCTGAGAGGAAAATGGAGGAGAAGGGGTTTCAGTGTGGCCATCCCCTTGGGGAGGGCTTTCTTACTTTCCCTCTGTCTGTCTGTTTCTCTCCTGCAAGAGCATACATCCTATAGCAAAAATTTTTTAAAGGAAAACAGTTGGAACTAGCCAGTGATGCAGCAGTAATGCAACACTGCAATGCTGGACCACGTGGCAAGACCCTGGATTTGCATTCTGACGCATCCCTGTACGTGCCAGGCATATATATGTGCTTATAGTCCTGGCTGACTGAAGTTTGGGTTGGATCCTAGTGTAAGGATCCTGTTGGGGGTGCCTGTCTCTCTCTCTCTCTTCTATCATGGAGGAAATAAATGTTAAACAATAAAATAATATAAAAGCCAATGGGGGAAAAAAGGGGGAGAGAAAACAGAACATTAAGGAAACGAAAAAACAAAAACCAATTGGCATCTCTGAGAAAATGTTTATCTTGCAGGTGTTGCACAGACTGGGCACTGAATATGCAAACCGGTAACACCCAGACCATACATGACAACAGAAGTCCAACCTGTGTCAACTGTAGCGACCAGCCCAGGAAGCCAAACAACCCGTGTAGCCATTGACCCAGAATGGCCCGTGCTTGGCCAATGTCTGCTGACTTCCCCATTTTTTTTTTTTTTTTTGAGAGGTTTTCACTCTAGGGTGCATGCGCTCACCAGACAGACAGAGAGAGCCAGAGAGACAGAAAGCAAGAAATCACCCCCCAGGGAGGATGGTCATGCCACAATCCCTTCTCCTCCACTCTCCTCTCGGGATCTTGGGCACGCACGCACACACGCCCGGTGTGAGTTCTAAGCCACCAGGTCCAGGACGTGAACCGCGGTCGACTACATAGGAGTCCAGCGACATAGCCATTACACTAACTGCTGGTTCCCCTGACTTCCCCATTTTTGTCCCACTGAGTCAAGAAAGCAAATTCAATTTATCTTACTATAGACTCACAACACAGTTCACTTCTGTGGTCCCAAAATGTGTGGATTTCTCCACTAACAAGCAAGCAAGCAATTCAGCAGTCACCAGCTTGGTGTCCTCCAATTCAATTCTCACATGCTCTACCTGGAGGTAGCATCAGATGCCACAGGTTGAGGCTCAGTCCCACAAGAATGCCCCCTTCAGACACTAGCCAAAGTCTAGCTTCCAGAACTACTGGCTGATCAGCTACAATCTGTGATCCCCACAACCACCAGCCTCCTCTCCTCTGTTCCCACTGCCTTGGGTTCAATTAATTTGCTAGAGCAGCTCACAGAACTTGAGGAAACACTGATGGTTACTGGTTTGTGATCAAGGATATTTCAAAGGACACAGATGATGAGAGACATAGGACAAAGCATGTGACAAGAGGTGCAGAGTTTCCATACCCTCTCTGGGCGTACTTCCCTCTGGGACCTCTGTGTGTAGTCACTCGAAACTCCCCAAACCCTATCCTTTTGCTATGTAATGGAGACTTCATTTCACATGGCATTATTGAAGCATGGACAACCAGGTAGAAATGTGATTGAATGACATATGAGCCTATGTTAATGGGGGCGAGGTGAGGAGGGGTCTAGCAGATAGTGTAGCAGTTACGTCACTGAACTCTCACATAGCCAACACAGTTTGAATTCCAGACCCGGTGGCTTGAAAATCACATCAGGTACGTGTATGTGCGTGCCTAAAATCCCAGAAGGTGAATGAAGAAGGGATTGTGGCATGGCCATCCTCCCCAGGGGGGAAGGGTCTCACTTTCCCTTTCATTGTTTCTGTCTCTCTCTCTCTCTGGGGAATGCATGTGTCCTAAGACAAAAACCTCTTAAAAAAAAAAAAAAAAAGCAGGGTGAGTGGGCTGGTTTGGCCTCTCTCCAGCATTCCTTCCTCCAGGTATGGAGTAGGACTCCTTCCAAAATGAGGGTTCTAATTTCTTTCTTTCTTTTTTTTTTTTTTAGAAATGTTTAAAATTTTTTGGACCAGCAGATGGTGTAATGGTAACGTTGCTGGACTCCCACATGGCTAACTGTGGTTTCAGTCCTGGACCCGGAGGCTTGAAACTCATGCTGGGCATGTGTGTGTGCATGCCCGAAATCCCTAGAGGAGAATGGAAGAGAAGGGATTATAGCATGGTCATCCCCCTGGGGAATAATTTCTCACTTTCTATCTCTCTGTCTCTCTAGCAAGCACACATGCCCTATAGCAAAAAATCTCTCTAATTTTTTTTAAATTTAATTTTATTATTTTCTTTTCAATTTGCTATGGGACATGTGTGCTCACCAGAGAGAGAGAGAAAGTGAGAAATCAAGCCTCCAGGTCCAGGACTCAAACTGAAGTCCAACACCCCAACCACCATGCCACCTACTGACTATCCTATGGGTCCTAATTTCTTTATTTCCAGTTCCAAGAAAAGTGGGGGGAAATTAGAATATATTTTTTATTTCTGTGACCTGCCTTGAGTAAGAGAAATTCTTGTTTCTGTGGTCCGCCTTGAGAAAATTCAAGAACCAAGAGCAAAAAGCCAAACACTTATAAACCAAGAATGGTGGGTGAAAACCAACACACACCCATATACACACACGAGGAGTCTTCAAAAAGCTCATGGGGTGGCCAGGAGGTGCCATGGTGGTTAAAGGCACTGGACTCTTACATGGCTGACCGTGGTTTGAGTTCCAGACCTGGCAGCTTGCTTTTTCTCTTTCACTCTCTCTCTGTCACTCTGTCCCTCTCTGGTCAAATTAAAATAAATAAATAGATAAATAAAGTTACATAAAATAATTCTTAAAAATAAAAAGCTCATGGAAAATGTGTATTATGAAAAAACTATGCATAGATTTCAAAAATGTGTGCACCAAAATAAACTTGCACTTTAATCCCACTCTTTTCAAATTTTCTGAAGTGTCATTGTGTGTGTGTGTGTGAGAGAGATAATATCAAAGTCCCCTACCCACTTCAAACTCAGCCTAATTGGGGTAGCCAAATATGTTCGCCAAACCAATCAGAGAAAACCCCTTTCTTCTAGTGAGCCTATTCCATTTCTCCAAGTCTGCAGCCTTCAATCAGGCACACCTGAAGCCTTCCTTGTTCGTTTATTTATTTATTTAGAGAGATTTTTGCTATAGGGCGTGCACGCTCACCAGAGAGACGGAGAGACAGAAAGCGAGAAATCACCCGCAGGTGGGTTGGCCAGATGCAATCCCATCTCCTCCGCTCTCCTCTCAGCATCTTGGGCATGCACACATACCTGTCTGGCATGAGTTTCAGACTATTAGGTCCAGGACTGAAACCACGGTCAACTACATGGGAGTCCAGAGATGTAAGCATTATCCCATCTGCCGGTCCCAACCTTCTTTTTCTCACTATAAAAACCTCCTACTCCTTGGCCCACCTTTGAGTGTTCCTGACACAGGGATGGCTGCTGTCCCTCTTGCTGTAATAACCGAATAACAAGCCCTTGCTTGTTCTCATTCGAGTGGTCTTTATTTTACTTCCACACAAGTAATCTCCTTTTTTTTTGGCGATAGTCCCCAGTTCTCTGCCCACCCTCTGTGTGAGCTCAGCTCCAGGAAAGGGGAAAATGAGTTAGGCAAGCCAGTTAAAGCATTCCATTCTCCCAGTCAAGGAGGGCTCCAGGGGCCTCAGGCCGTGGCTGCCTTCTCTTATTATCTGCTGATCTTGTTGATTTCACCCAGGCCGTTTTATGTTTTAACATATTTATTCACTAACAATTCTCAAATGTCCACCTCGACTCTTGACTGACAACCATGACCCCAAACCTTAGGCTTGTGTAACGACTGCCTGCACGCCATCTCCTCATGGGCATGCCATGACTATTCAAACTCAGGGTATCCAGGATAGCTCCTGGTCTAACATCCAATCCTGTGCTTGAGTTAGTGGCACCTTTATCCATCCATCTGCTCAGCCTGAAGCCTTCGAGTCCCTGACCTAGTCTCTCACATCTCAGATCCAAAACACCTGCCAGCTATTCAAAATGTATTCAAGATTGACCACTCCTCCCTCTGGCTCTAACCTCTGGGTATGGTCCACCACCCTTTCTTACGTGAGTTATTGCTACAGCCCCCAAATGGTGTTCCTGTGCGCACTCTCCCCTGCTTTAGTTCATTCTGCACTGGGCATCCAGAGTGATCCAGTTACAACATGAGCCACATGGATTAGGCCTCTACAGTCTCATTTGGAGTGAAAGCTAAGGTTTAAGAATGACCTCCACCACCTGCTGTTCTCTGGTCTCCTTCACTATTTCCTGCTTGCTCACTTTGTTCCACCACAAGAACTGGAACTCCCCCCAACATTTCACCTCAGGGTCCTTGCAATTGCTGTTCCCTCTACCCAAAACACTCTTCCTCAACCAACGTATACATGGCTGTTGTCTTCACCACTCAATGCCACCTGCTCAGTAAGGCCTTCCCTGGCCACCCTCTAGTTTTAATCTTCTCCCTAGCTCCACTGACCCTACTCCTCCACTTTTCAAAAGTTTTACGTACTAGGAACCAGCAGTTAGTGTAATGGCTATGTCTCTGGATTCCCACGTGGTTGACCGTGGTTCGCGTCCCGGACCCGGTGGCTTAGAATTCACGCTGGGCACATGTGCGTGCGTGCCCAAGAACCCGAGAACAGAATGGAGGAGAAGGGATTGCGGCGTGGCCATCCCCCCTGCGGGGTGATTTCTCACTTTCTGTCTCTATGTCTCTCTCTGTCTGTCTGGAGAGCGCACATGCCCTATAGGGAAAACCTCTCAAAAAAAAGAAAAAAAGTTTTATGAGTGAGCAAGAGAGAGAGAGAACCTCAACAAGCTCTTAGCATCACAATCCACCCCTAGCCTCTGCCACCCCGAAATCATGGGTACACACACACCCAATGAATTCAGGTAGGTCTCTGGGCATAAACCCAGAACCTTCCCGTGCAGGTCAGCCTTGTAGAGAGTTGCATTCTGCCTCTATGCTACCAATCGGTCCTTTTCCCTTCATTTTATTTTTCTCTGTAGCACTGCTTACCATCTGACATTTTTCCTTCTTGTTTTGATCTGCCTTCCTCCATTAGAACACAAGCTCTAGACACAGAGGGATTTTTGTTTGTGTCATTTGCACTGAAACTCCAGAGCCTTGTACAGTATCAGGCACTTGATACCTTTAGATGAACAATGGCTACAAGTGGTTGGTTTCTAAATGGATATATAATCCAATTCAAATTAGAGAAACAAAATGAAACTTTGGTGAAAGGGAATAGGAGGAAGGGTTCTTTCTCTTGCCTCTGGTCTGCCCCCAGATGGTGGCAAGCTGGAACAGTCACCACCATCTTGTACCATAAAGGGAGAGCCGGTGTGAGAGTGGCCAGCACAGAGGAAAGCTGACCGGAGGGCTGAGGTAAGGGCAAATCCAGCAATACCTGAAATCCACACTCACTGACGTGCTGGTAAATGTTTAACAACCAGCTCTGGGGTAAAGGAGTCCTGGTTCATAGCATCTGCCAACTTCCATAGTGTAAATGCTCTCACCAGGACTGAACTTGGAGTTGGGAGAGGTGCACGCAACCAGCAAGCTGCTCTAGCATGTTACACCTTTGCCTCTGGTCCGGTTAATAACTCAAGACAGGCACTTTTTGCTTATGTGAGCTTGTTTTCAGCTCTCTGTCAGTTTCTGTCACCAAAGAGCCCCAGTATGGGTGCAGATAAAACAACAATATCGAATGTGAGATTGCCATTACGAGAAGCACTACAAAAAGAGGAGTACCAGAGAGCTCATGAGGCAGCACTCACAAAGCCAAGCCACAGGCAGAAGGCCTGGGAAGCTGGTGCAAGATACAGCAGGAGGGTAGATATTCCCTGAGGGGGAGAAAGAGAGGGGTCTGGTAGGCTAAGATAAATATTGGGGGCTTTTATCAAAAGAGCATTGAAGTGTTGTTTTTTTAAACTATTCTTTTTTTAAAAAAAGTTTAAATGTATTTATTCATCCATTTATTTTAATTTGACCAGAGAGAGACAGAGAAAGAGACAGAGAGAGAGAGGGAAAGTGAGAAAGCAAGCCACCAGGTCCAGGACTCGAACCACGGTCAGCCATGTGGGAGTGTCCAGTGCCTTAAACACCACGCCACCTGCTGGTCCTGGCATTGAAGTATTTTAGGATAGAATGGGTGGAGTGATCACATCCCTCTGGCTACAGAATGCAGAATAGATGAGGGTCTCATGGGTTGAATCTCAAAAAGAGATATGTACACTCAGAACCTCAATTACACCCAGAGCCTTAATCTCATTTTCAGTCAGTCTTTGCAGATATAATTAAGGTGATCTTGAGATGAGTTCATCTTGAATTAGGATGGGCCTTCAATCCAATGACAGATGACCTCACAAAAGACAAGAAAAAAAGCTGCACAGAGACACAGAGTTTCTGATTCTTCTTCAGAGTTTCCAGCAGGAACCAACTTTGCTCACATCTTGACTTTCGACTTCTGTTCTCCAGAGCTGTGAGAGGATTAATTTCTGTTGTTTTAAACCACCAAGTCTGTGGTCATTTGTTAGTGCAGCACTAGGGAACTGACATGGCGGTGGGGGACAGAGTAAAAAGGATAACTCTTTAAAAAGCACTGTGGTCATTCAGGCGGGAAAGGACAGGCTAAGGTGGTTATTTTAATTTGACCAGAGAGAGACAGAGAAAGAGACAGAGAGAGAGAGGGAAAGTGAGAAAGCAAGCCACCAGGTCCAGGACTCGAACCACGGTCAGCCATGTGGGAGTGTCCAGTGCCTTAAACACCACGCCACCTGCTGGTCCTGGCATTGAAGTATTTTAGGATAGAATGGGTGGAGTGATCACATCCCTCTGGCTACAGAATGCAGAATAGATGAGGGTCTCATGGGTTGAATCTCAAAAAGAGATATGTACACTCAGAACCTCAATTACACCCAGAGCCTTAATCTCATTTTCAGTCAGTCTTTGCAGATATAATTAAGGTGATCTTGAGATGAGTTCATCTTGAATTAGGATGGGCCTTCAATCCAATGACAGATGACCTCACAAAAGACAAGAAAAAAAGCTGCACAGAGACACAGAGTTTCTGATTCTTCTTCAGAGTTTCCAGCAGGAACCAACTTTGCTCACATCTTGACTTTCGACTTCTGTTCTCCAGAGCTGTGAGAGGATTAATTTCTGTTGTTTTAAACCACCAAGTCTGTGGTCATTTGTTAGTGCAGCACTAGGGAACTGACATGGCGGTGGGGGACAGAGTAAAAAGGATAACTCTTTAAAAAGCACTGTGGTCATTCAGGCGGGAAAGGACAGGCTAAGGTGGTGAGGACAGGGATGAAGAGAAATGAAAAGGTTGGAGGAGGACTTCTGCGGTATAACCCCTGAATATGGTCATCAACTGGATGTGGAGAGAGAACGAGAGGGAGAAAGCAAAGTGGCCCCTGAGCTTCTAGATTGCTCAACCACGCAGCTGCTTTAGCCATTGCCCGACCGTATTCTAGGTGCTCCACACGTATGAACTCATTGAATCATCACCTCAATTCAGCAAGGAGGGTACTACGGGAGGCCAAAGATCCCACCCCAAGATACTTTGGCATTTTTCAAGATAACTGTTCAGAGAGGCTGCAGACACAGAATTAGGCCTACCAAGCTATCCTTTTGTAAGACAAATGTATCAATACATCTATTCGTAGCAGTAAAATAAGCAGTGATAGAAACAGGCTTTCCCTGAGTTCCCTTACCTGCCTATGATTTAAAAATTGTATCAGAAAAACTTTTCCACAAGCTACCATCTCTCTATCCCAAGGGCTACTACCAGATATGTAAATTAGAATGCAAGTAACATAAAATACACTCCTATCAGCTCAGTGAAACAGAATGGGACCTGGTGGAAATCCACAAAGGCCACCCAAATGAGAACACAGGTTGTTCACTCAGAGTTCACTATGGCAAGGAGGTTAGCCATCATCTTTTGCATTTGGTAGAGATTCAAAGGCAGGCAAAGAAGGAAAGCTTTAGAGTAAAAAAAAAAAAAAGGCAAAGGCTCATTTGTGCCCTGACTGGAGGGTGTTGGCCTGGGGAAGCTGGAGGCCAGGGTAACTATTGGGTGGTCGGGAAAGTCCTGACGCATTTTTGCATAGAAAAATACGTCACGACTTTCCCAACGACCTAATATAAGTGGAGCATCTTATGTAATTTGCTTGGGGGAGCAAATTTTTCCTTCTCTATTTGGTCCTGAGTTAGAAGCAGGAGGGGAGAGGGGTAGATATACCACAAAATGCAAGGTGACCCAGAGAAACAGCTCAGTTACTTGATTGCACTAGTCTGCATCCAAAAATGAGGATTCGGAGCATTCGCTCCCCACCCTCTGCTTAGGGTCGACAAGTGCTGGCAGGACACGGATTTGTGAGGCTAATTGGTGTCACCAACATATCCATTCCTGAGTGCCATTAAGGATCTGCACCTCCTCCTATACCTGACCTTCCATCTTCACCCCTCCCCTTACCTCTCAAACCCAGCTCTATATCTTCACCTATCAGGACCCACTGCAAGCCCTAATTATCTCTACTAAAGTGGCCTGAAGTAGGAGCTTGGCTTCCTGCTGCTGGAACATTCCTTCCTAGAACAGTCACCTCAGAAATTAGGCGACTTCCCCATTCCAAGGGGTACTGAGACTCTGGGTGTATGCAGGAGGAGAGAAACACCCATGGAGGGGGCAGAACAGTAGGGGTGATCTTGTATCTGACCAAATAGCAATACCCAATATCCCTCAATAGGACAGGGGACACAGGGCCTTGGTCTAGTTTCTGTAGAGGACAAAAATCTCCTTTAAAACAAAACCTGAAAAACAAGCCCAGCCCACACTTAGAGGATAGCCTGCTCAGGAACTCAAAGGACATTCTTCTGTTTTTGCCCTTGGCCCCAAGATAATGGCTCCTAATCTCAGTTCTCAAAGAAGAATGTTCACATGAGATCCTTAGAAGGGCAGAAGCCAAGGGCTTTCTGTTAAATGTTCTCAGAAACTTCTCACAGGTTCGATGGGAGACTAGGGAAGCTCCAAACCCAGCACTGGGTGCCAGATATGAGGAGAAGAGTGGCCATGGGGCTGGGACATCCTGGAGCTCGGCCCTGTGGGGGGCTGATTTCCCTTCTGCAGAGAAGGTATATTGGCACAAGAAGGTGGACAAAGCCCAGGCTCATGTGTCACACTTGGGTACGGCTCAGTCAGAATGTGGGCCGTCTGCTGTATGAACAGCCTGGCCTGTTGATGGCTCTCTATCTCAATGCCTCGTGGCCTAGGCCCCACCATTTCTCACCTAGAGAGGCCAGTAGTCTACTATGCCTCCTCTTTGCTTGGTGTGGTGAGTTGACCAGTGTCCCCTCAAAATTCACATTCACCAGGGACCCCAGAATGAGACCATTTTTGGAAATAGTGTCTGTGTTGATGTCATTAGTAAAGGAACTCAAGCCAAAATTATCCTCTATTTAGCATAGGTCCTAAATCCAATGACGGATGTCCTTACAAGAAGAGGAGAGGGCATGGAGGGACACTGGGAGAAGGCCATGTGATGACAGATGCAGAAATTGGAACGATGCTGCCATGAGCCAAAGAATGTCTGAATCCACCAGAAGGTGGAGGAGACAGGGAAGGATCTTCCCCTGGAGACTTTGGAGGGAGCCTGACCCTTCTGATACCTTGATTTTGGACTTCAGGCCAAGTCCTTAAGAGAATATATATCTGTTGTTTTAAGTCAATATTTTTTGGTGATCTTTTGTTACACCAGCCACAAGAAACAAATACTCTTGTCATCCTGTCCTCTCACCCCTTCCTTAGCAGCTAGAGGGTCTTTCAGGTTACATAAGTTCCAGTGCCTTCCCTTGAAGTAGAATAAAACTCACCCTCCTTCCTGCAGCATCAGGCCCTTAGGATTTAGCCCTCCTCCTGCTCCACTCACCTTCACCCATTCTTCTGCACTCTTCTCCCACTGGATGCCACCTTTGAACTGTCATCTCCTTGAAAGGTTTCATTATGGAAACTTCTATTCCAAGAAAACCTACTGAGCTTACTCCCACCTAACTTTGACAGCTGTTGTTTCCTGTTCCACCAGGGAGCCCCAAATCTAAGAGGGTTTACCAATGTTTTACCAATTCCCAAGAAGTCATCTAGAAGTCCAGCTGAGAGAGGCATGGGTTTATTCAACTTACCAGTGCAGATAGATAGTGGCCCTCCATCAAAGATGCACAGCCACAGTGCAGTATAGCAATCAGTTAGATACAGTCAGACCAAGGCAAGCATGTTGGTCATTACTGGGGTCTGGTAGGCTTTGCGTCTCCCAGTACTTGACTCCGGTTATTGCTTATATCATTGGAAGATTGTGGAGCCAGTAGGAGGCATAGTAGTTAAGGCGTTGGTCTCTCATGTAATTGACTGCAGTTTGAGTACTGGATCCAGCTGCTTGAAACTCACACCAGGCACATGTGCGTGAATGCCCAAAATCTTGAGAGAAGAATGGACAAGGGATTGTGGTGTGGCCACCCCCTGTGGGGGTGATTTCTGGGAAAACAAACAAACAAACAAAAAAATTGTCTACAGAAGGAATCCACAAAGTCTGCTTCCTTTGCATGGCTCTGGGGCTTTAAAATGCATATGAGCTCACTCCTTACCAGGGGCTGCAGTTTCAAGCCACTCAAGGACAGGGATACTTCTGGCTAGGTCAGTTTTGGCCACAAATTGCTCACGGGGTCCTGGAGGGGAGAGGTCAATGTATCAGTGCACACCCCATATTCCTCATAGGGGGTCCTTCCCTGGATCAATGGATCTCAACAGGGTTGTTTTTGCTCCCTAGGAAACATACAGCAATGTGTAGAGACATTTTGGTTTTCAGGACTTGAGGTCAGGGAGTGGGGAGGATGTTGCCCGCATCTGTGGGCAGAGACCAGGGATGAGTACTGGATCCAGCTGCTTGAAACTCACACCAGGCACATGTGCGTGAATGCCCAAAATCTTGAGAGAAGAATGGACAAGGGATTGTGGTGTGGCCACCCCCTGTGGGGGTGATTTCTGGGAAAACAAACAAACAAACAAAAAAATTGTCTACAGAAGGAATCCACAAAGTCTGCTTCCTTTGCATGGCTCTGGGGCTTTAAAATGCATATGAGCTCACTCCTTACCAGGGGCTGCAGTTTCAAGCCACTCAAGGACAGGGATACTTCTGGCTAGGTCAGTTTTGGCCACAAATTGCTCACGGGGTCCTGGAGGGGAGAGGTCAATGTATCAGTGCACACCCCATATTCCTCATAGGGGGTCCTTCCCTGGATCAATGGATCTCAACAGGGTTGTTTTTGCTCCCTAGGAAACATACAGCAATGTGTAGAGACATTTTGGTTTTCAGGACTTGAGGTCAGGGAGTGGGGAGGATGTTGCCCGCATCTGTGGGCAGAGACCAGGGATGAGGCTCATCACCCTGCAATGCACAGGGCCACCTCCCACTGCAAAGGATTATCCTGCTCAAAATGTTCACAGTGCCGAGGTTGAGCAACCCAGCTCTAGATCTTTCCATAACTCATTCTTTCTTATTTCAGGCCTCAGGTCAAATGCCACTCCCTGGCCATTCTTTGTAAAGCAGCTCTTCCTGGCACCCTCTTCTCAAATCACCTGGCCTCGTTTTTTGTTTTGTTTTGTTTTGTTTTGTTTTTCAGGGCCCCATCATCATTTGTAACCATCTTGCTTATTTATTTTTACTTTTTTTTTTTCCCTGTCTCGCACCCCACTAAGATTTCCCAGTGGATTTTCACAGCATGGATGGAAATTTTTACTGTCTAGCCATCTCCCCGCAAATCCTCAGCCCCATAAGCCCCAGGGAGTCATTAATTGAAGGTTTGTTCTTTTCCATTTAGCCAACAGATATGTTTTCCTCTCTCCTGGATCTTCATGGAGGTGAGCACCACCCAGCTAGACCTGTCTGAACAAGCATCACTCTGCTTGGCTCTCCTGGCACTCTGCTCTCTCCAAGGCTGTCAGGACATTGTGGAGACCGTCGGCCTGGCTTCATGTGGAACAAGCAGTTGAGGCTGAGGAGCTGGGCTGCCCCCAGCACACCTCACCACTGGGTGTTTCCTCCTCGTCTAGACACACACCTGGGGGCTGGAATCTTGGCCCCAGCAAATCTATATCTCCACTTACTTCAGAAGTGGAACCCCAAAATAACAGGGACAAAGGAACTGTTAGGTTAGTTGTGTTCCTCCAAAATTCATTCCCAAGTGGAAGCCCTAGCCCCCTGTACCTTTGAAGGTGACTATCTTTGGAGACAGGGTCTTTTTTTTTTTTTTTTTTTTGGTGGGGGTGGTGCATAGGGCTTGTGCATTCATTGGAGAGAGACAGAGAAAAAGAAGGAAAGTGAGAACGCACCCTCCAGGGTGGGTAGCCACTCCGCAAGCCCCTCTCCTCTATTCCTCTCTTGGGATTTTGTGTAATATGCCTGGAGTATTTCTCAAGCTGCCCAGTTTAGCTGGATCCCACACAGCCAATTGTGTGGTTTGAGACCTGGACCCAGTGGCTTGAGAAACACACTGGATATATGCACATATATGCACAAAATTCTGAGAGAAGAATGGAGGAGAGGGGATTTCATCGTAGCCGCCTTTCCTGGGGAACGATTTCTCTCCTCTCTCCTCCCCCTTACACCTGCCACCCCAGCCAGTGCACCACTCCTATAGCAAATTTAAGAAAAGAAGAAGAAAATAGGACACAGCCATAGAGGGAAGACACAGGGAGAAAATGCCACGTGCAAATCAAGGCTTTCTTAGGCCTCAGAGGAAACCAACCCTGTCAACACCTTGATCTTGGACTTCTTGCCTGCAGAATCATGAGGCCACACATTTCTGTTAAGTCGGGGAGGTACCAAGATGCAAACTTCAGGACCCTTCCCATGTGGGTCCAGTTGCATGGCCATTGCATCACTGCATGCCCTCCTCCCAGTTTGTGTGTGTGTGTGTGTGTATGCTTAGAGATTTTTTAAATTTTAACTTTATTTATTTATTCATCCATTTTAATTTGACCAGAGAGGGACAGAAAGGGAGAAAGAAAGAGGAAAAGTGAGAAGGCAAGCTGCCAGGTCTGGGACTCAAACCACGGTCAGCCAGCCCTGTCCCCAGTGTGTTTTTAGGTGCTTTGTGTAGAGGCTTTGCCCTGAACACTCATACTTTATTTCTGGGAAAGATACATTCTCTAGGTTTCTTGCAAGGCAGAAGAACATGTCATGTAAGTCTGCAAGTGCTGCATAACAAATTATCACAAAACTTAGTGTAGTTTCTGTAGCCCAAAAATTTAGAGGGAGGGGGCCAGCAAGTGGTGGGGTGGTTCAAGGCGCTGGATTCCCACATGACTGACTACAGTTCAAGTCCTGGACCTGGTAGCTTGCTTTCTCGCTTTCCCTTTCTCTCTCTCTCTGGTCAAATTTTTAAAAATAATAACAACAAATGGAATTAAATAAATAATTATTTTTTTAATTTAGAGAGGGGCCAGCCCCATAGCCTAGTGGTTAAGGGGGCCAGATCATAGTTCAAATTCTTGTTCCAGCAGCTTGAAAAACATGCCAGGCACATGTACATGCATGCTCAAAATATCCTGACAGGATGGAGAAGGGGATTGTGGCATGACCATGTCCCACTGGGGGACTGCTTTATCTCTTTCTCTCTCCCTTTCTATCTCTGTCTGGCATACCCTCTGGTGATTAAAAAGTAATAATTTTGAGATGGGAAAGCCGAATGACTTATTTTTTGCTTTTATTTTTTAGTTTAATTTTTAGGTGGTAAAATACACATACTGTGAAATGTATCATTTTAACCATTCCACTTGTACAATTCGGTGACGTTAAATACATTCACAATCTGTACAACCATTACCACTTTCCATTTCTAAAACTCTTTCATCATCCCCCAAAGAAACTTTGAACCCATTAAACAATAACTCTCCATTCTCCCCTCCCCTCATTGTCATCGCTTCTTAATTTCTCGTCCTCAGCTAGAATTCTGGAAGACTAGGGGCTAAAATCATCTCATTCATTCACACACCTGGCAGTCAATACTGGCTAGAACAGCCGAAATCTTAGCTGGGGCTGTCAGCTGGAACACCTACACGCGTCCTGGACTTCCTCAAAATATGGTGCCTGGATTCCGAAGCACTGAGAGAGAGAGAGAATGAGCACATGGAAGTGAGCCAGGCCAAAGCTGTGTCCCTTTATGACCTATTTCCAAAAGCCTGCCAGTGTCACATTGGCTGTGCTCCATTAGATGGGTCAGTCATAAGACCTTTGTCCAGATTCACAGGGAAGGCAGATTCCATTCTCAGGGGAAGTGTCAGTTTATTTGTACAAAGAACATGTAGGATGGATAAATATATTGGTGAAGTCGTCTTTGGAAATTACAATCTGTTACACATGAAGAGGCTGAGCACATCAGAGCTGAGAGATTTCCAAGTCATGGGAATGACCATGGAATGATGGACCGAGCAAGGAGAAAGTGAATTTGGGCCTTGACAGGAATGTAGGATTTTATAGGTAGGGGGAAAGAAGCAAAGTTACACTGATCTGAGAAGAGTCCCAGCTTGGCAACTTCTTTTTTTTTTTTTTTTTTT
>NW_006159762.1:2171189-2204940 GCF_000334495.1 Tupaia belangeri chinensis
TCTGTCTCTCTGTCTCTCTCTCTCTCTCTCTGTCTGGTGAGCACATGTGCCCTATAACAAAAATCTCTCCAAAAAAAGAGAATTTTTATTTTTATGTATTATTATTATTATCATTTGAGAGATTTTTGCCATAGGGTATGTGTGCTTGCCAGAGAGACAGAGAGACAAAGAGACAGAAAGCAAGAAATCACCCAGCAGAGAGGGGATGGCCATGCCATAATCCCTTCTCCTCCATTCTCCTCTTGGAATTTTGGGCACACATGCACACGCACCCAGAGTATTTTAAGTTGCCCAGTTTGGGACTTGAACTGAGATCGACTATGTGGAAGTCCAGCGATGTAATCATTATGCCATCTGTTGGTCCCAATTATTATTATTTTTTAATTTGAGAGAGAGAGAGAGGGAGAGAGGCAGAGAGAGGGAGAGAAAAAGAAAAGTGAGAAAGCAAGCTGCCAAGTCCAGGACTCACACCATGTGGGAGTCCAGTGCCTTAACCATCACACCACCTGTTGGTACGCCAACTCCTCATTGGCACATGTGGCCAGCGCTGTAAGGTTGAGCTTCACGGGGCTGAACACAGTAAGGTCTGAGGCCAAAGGAGCCACATAACATTCCAGCTCTTGCATCTGAGAGCCAGAACCATGAGTCCAGCAGACATCAGGACACAGAGTTCAGAATCTAGCACATCACTGAGGAGAGAATGGATGCATCAATAAATGACACTAGGACAATGAGTCACCTTGAATAATACTGGCACAAGCAGGAGGGTACCACTCTGTGGGGCTGAGGCCATACGGGCCGTCTCTGGTTCCCAGGCCAACCTCAACAGACCAAGGGCAGTGGTGCGCACCTGTGGTCCTACCTGCCTAGGAGGCTGGGGCAGGAAGATCAGGACATGGCAAGGTCCTGCCCAAAATATCTGTCCAATCTCTCCCTCAAAGTTGCTCCCTCTCTCTCAATTAGAAGGAGGAGGAGAAATGGGGGAAAGGAGAAGGGGAGAAAAAGAAGAAAAGCAAACTTCTTGGCTCTCACCGTACAGCACCAGAATAAACTCCAGATGGATTAAAGAATTCAATTAAAATATGAAGCCATAAAGAAATTAAAGACATTTAGGAGAATGTTTATCTGGTTCTGAAAAGGGAAAGTCTTCTCGTACACAAAGGCTACTGAATCAACAATAAGGTAAACAATCCATAAGGGATACTCCCTGTGGTATCGTTAATAAAAGGGAAAAAATCAGGAACACTCGCCACCGCTTACCCCAGATCCCAACAATGGAGAATTGGTTAAATAAGTTACTGGATAGATCCACATGTTGAATTATCATGAGCTCATGAAGAAGAGTGCTCTTAGGTAATGTATCAGGATATTCTGTAGTAATTGATTACTGTATTCAGCACTGTGTTGTTTTACCTGCATCATGTTACTAAAATTTCCCCGTGATTCTATGAGATGGCCACTGCGACTACTCCCATAGTATAGGTTAGAAGGCTCAGGCTTAGAGAAATTCATTCATTTGCCCAAGGTGGCAGTTAATCAAAACAGCTGGGATTCTAATACACGTCTAGCAGTTTCCCAAACTGTGGCTGAATATCACTCTGAAGCCATGGATTTCCAATTTTGTAAGAATGCAGCTCCTAAAAAATTAATGGGGTAAGGGGATGCTGGAAGGATAAATATCCCCATGTTAGTTCTGGATGATTTCCCCACCCTTTTTCTACAGATTTCTATTACTTTTTGAGTAAAATAAATGTATAAAACGTTTTCTAAAGAATGGGCATGTAGCTATGTTGGAATCTATACTGGTAGGTAGATTATGAAGCCCTCTACTTTCTAGGGGTCGCCAAGTGATTTTCCACCACGAGCACTGGGGGGTTACCGTGAAGACACACATCCCTAATGACTGCTCAGGACAGTGCGGGACGCCAGGAGGCGCCCGGCAGACCCGTGCTGGTCAAGGCTTGCAGCCGAAGTTTGAGGAAGCCAGTTTCTGAAATGACTTGTCTGCCCCAAGGGCAGCAGGTTCAGCTGCAAGAGACCTGGCCGGTGGGGCAGGACTAGGACAATTCTATTGTCAGTACCTAAGGGACGCCCGCAAGCTGGTCCCTCTGACTCACAGCTGGGGACCCTTGGCGGAGTGCGTTACCAGAAAGGCCACCGGTGGCGCCCGGAAGCCTCATGTGACGACTGGTCCAGCCACGCAAACGGGACCTGGTTGCCTTGACGACGGCTGGGCGGGGGCGAAGCCAAACCGACCCCGGAATTTAACTAGCTGGTCGCCTCTCCCTCCCTGTTCTTGTGTCCCCCAACCCCTTTGCTTCCAATTCTGTCGCTCCGTTTTTCTCTGTCTTTGAAGGACTGGGGACCAGAGAGGAGTGGCTTGGAAAACAAAGTTTTCTGCATTGCTTTCTTTTTCCTTCTTCTTTTAAATTATGGAGTTGTTTAAACATATAGAAAATTTGCAGGATGTCAAATAAATGTTCAGGTGTCCTCTAACCATAATTAATATATGTTAACTTTTTGTTTGTTTTGCTATAGATGTGCCCTTGCCAAAGACAGAGACAGAGAGGCAAAGTGAGAAATCACCCCCCCAGAGGTGCCGCAATTCCTTCTCATCTATTCTCCTCTGGGATTGTGGACACATGTCCAGTGTGATTTTCAAACCTCAAGGTCTGGGACTCAGATCGTGCCGTCAGTTATGTGTGGTCCAGTCACCTTGCCCTGTGTTAACCTTCTGGTTTTTATCTTAAGAACTCCCCTTTGCGACCCTCCTGGATCTTTCTCCTCTCCCTGGGTGCAACTCCCATCCTTGAAGTCATCACGTATTTTTTTTATTGTTCATGGTTTTATACTTTTACTACTTACACTTTTTACGATACGTATCCATAAACAATGGAGGGTGGTTTTGTTTTTGTATTTTAAGTGTACATTTTTCACACCATGCAATTTTCAAATTGCTTTCCCTCCAATACTATGCTGTTGAGATGTATTATTTGGGGGGATTTAATATTGATAGATATTCATGTTGACCTGCTTTATAGAAGTCTTTTGTTTTGATATATCCTTTTATTTTTCAGTCTTTCTTTTTTTATTTTTTTAGGTTTTTGCCATAGGGCGCATGTGCCCCCTGGAGAAGACAGAGAGAGAGGGAAAGTGAGAAATCAGTCCCCAGGGGGATAACCATGCTGCAATCCCTTCTCTTCCATTTTCCTCCCAGGGTCTTGGGCATGCACGCACATGAGCCAGGCATGATTTTCAAGCCACCAGGTCCGGGACTCGAACCTCACCCTATGTTAATCTTTTTATTTGACATGTTTCTGGTTTTTATCTTAAGAAATCCACTTTGCATCCCCCCTGGATCATGTGGTCAGCCATGTGGGAGTCCAGCAACGTAAACACTACGCCATCTTCTGGCCCCTCCATTTTATTCTTTAAAACATGCCATTTGTTTCCAACTTTTCACTATTACAAACAACGCTGTGATGAACATATTCTAGCCTTGCTGAAGATTCTTTATGCAAAAGATTTCCTCAGAAATATGTCTAGAGGGAACCAGCAGTTAGCATAATGGCTATGTCGCTGGACTCCCACGTAGTCGACCCCGGTTCGCGTCCCAGACCCGGTGGCTTAAAACTCACGCCGGGCGCGTGGGAGTGCGTGCCCAAGATCCCGGGGGGAGAATGGAGGATCACCCCCCCAGAGGTGCCGCAATTCCTTCTCCTCCATTCTCCTCTGGGATTGTGGACACATGTCCAGTGTGATTTTCAAACCTCGAGGTCTGGGACTCAGATCGTGCCGTCAGTTATGTGTGGTCCAGTCACCTTGCCCTGTGTTAACCTTCCTATTTACATGTTTCTGGTTTTTATCTTAAGAACTCCCCTTTGCGACCCTCCTGGATCTTTCTCCTCTCCCTGGGTGCAACTCCCATCCTTGAAGTCATCACGTATTTTTTTATTGTTCATGGTTTTATACTTTTACTACTTACACTTTTTAAGATACGTATCCATAAACAATGGAGGGTGGTTTTGTTTTTGTATTTTAAGTGTACATTTTTCACACCATGCAATTTTCAAATTGCTTTCCCTCCAATACTATGCTGTTGAGATGTATTATTTGGGGGGATTTAATATTGATAGATATTCATGTTGACCTGCTTTATAGAAGTCTTTTGTTTTGATATATCCTTTTATTTTTCAGTCTTTCTTTTTTTATTTTTTTAGGTTTTTGCCATAGGGTGCATGTGCCCCCTGGAGAAGACAGAGAGAGAGGGAAAGTGAGAAATCAGTCCCCAGGGAGATAGCCATGCTGCAATCCCTTCTCTTCCATTTTCCTCCCAGGGTCTTGGGCATGCACACACATGAGCCAGGCATGATTTTCAAGCCACCAGGTCCGGGACTCGAACCTCACCCTATGTTAATCTTTTTATTTGACATGTTTCTGGTTTTTATCTTAAGAAATCCACTTTGCATCCCCCCTGGATCATGTGGTCAGCCATGTGGGAGTCCAGCAACGTAAACACTACGCCATCTTCTGGCCCCTCCATTTTATTCTTTAAAACATGCCATTTGTTTCCAACTTTTCACTATTACAAACAACGCTGTGATGAACATATTCTAGCCTTGCTGAAGATTCTTTATGCAAAAGATTTCCTCAGAAATATGTCTAGAGGGAACCAGCAGTTAGCATAATGGCTATGTCGCTGGACTCCCACGTAGTCGACCCCGGTTCGCGTCCCAGACCCGGTGGCTTAAAACTCACGCCGGGCGCGTGTGCGTGCGTGCCCAAGATCCCGGGAGGAGAATGGAGGAGAAGGGATTGCGGCGTGACCATCCCCCCTGGGGGGGTGATTTCTCGCTTTCTGTCTCTATGTCTCTCTCTGTCTGTCTGGCGAGCGCACACGCCCTATAGTGAAAAAAAAAAAAAAAAGAAAAAAAAAAACCTCTCAAAAAAAAAAAGAAAAAAAAAAAAAAAAAAGAAATATGTCTAGAAACACAATTTCTGGGTTGTGAGGTATGAGCATCCTCAGTTCCCTAAGGATTGCCAGATGTTCTGTAAGTGAATGAGGCAATTTACATTCCCACCAGCAAGGTAGACTTTTCCCCACATCCTGACCAATACCTAATGTATTTTAATTTTTCTGCATGATGTTTCCTTGCTTGCCCCTCAGGGAGGTACAAGGTCATTGCTAATAGTGGCTGATCTTTGAATTAAATACTCAATGGACATTTAAAACTATATTTTCCGGGGCCAGCATGGTGGTTAAGGCACTGGACACTCCCACATGGCTGGCCGGGGTTCAAATCCCAGACCTGGTGGCTTGCTTTCTCACTGTCCCTCTCTCTCTCTGTGTCTCTTTCTGGTCAAATTAAAATAAATGAATGAATAAATAAAATAAATAATTCTTTTAAAAATCCTATATTTTGTGACTTCTCCTTTTGCATAGGCCTGTGGGGAAAAGGCCCAGTTCTGTCTCCCCAGGGCCATGGGTTTTATCTAAGTGCTCACAGTGCTGACCATCACAATAAATGTCTGGACCACATTCCCTGCCTGTTGCCTCCTTCCCAATCCCAGCCTCCTTCCTCACAGTGTTATTTAATCTGCTCACTCCCAGCAGGAGGTTTTTTAGTTTATTGTGGAGAGAGAGATTCCCTAAGAGGGTCTTGCCATGCTGAGCTCCTCCTCAGTCTTTTTTTTTTGGAGAGGTTATTTATTTATTTATTTATTTATGCTATAGGGCATGTGTGCTCACCAGAAAGACAGAGAGAGACAGAGAGACAGAAAGCGAGAAATCATCCTCTAGGGGGGATGGACACGCCGCAATCCCTTCTACTCCTTTCTCCTCTTGGGATCTTGGGCACGCGCCCAGCGTGAGTTTAAGTCATCTGGTCCAGAATTCAAACCACAGCGACTACATGGGAGTTCAGCGACATAGCCATTACACTAACTGCTGGTCCCCCTCCCCAGTCTTCCAGCCAGCTAGGATCATACTCATGTTCAGGTCAACTGGGATATGAACCCTGAGCCTTCTTATATGGCTCTGGTCTCATGCAACAGTGCACTGTCTCCTGTACCACATGGCTGCTCCAAGCCATTTTAATATGGAAATGTAACTGCTTTGTCTCTTCTGTGTTTTGTTTTTTATTGATCCAATCTGCTGGAATGGTAGCAATCGAGCTCTACTGAGAAAGAACTGGGCATTGGTAGGGGTGCAGGTAAAAATGGTAAAGGGTTTTTGGTGGAGAAAGGACTTTGGTACAAAGTGACATAGTGGGACCCAAGGGACCTGATTTTGAGGGGGATTTGCCCAAGAAGTGCCAGGATACTGAACTCAAAAAAGGACCACTGTGCAGAGCACACCAAAATTTCCGGGGGCATCCTGGGTTTGGCCTCCTTGCCAACCAGCCTCTTCAGGAGCAAGTGAGACCTCTGGGTGCTGCACCTAAGCCCATCCCTTGGGATGCACAGAGGAGGAAATTGGCTCTTTATTCCCTAGCACCTTGGGGGTGATACCCAGAGTGATACCCAGTGCTGCATAGCTCTGGGTGTAGTCTTAACCCTTGTACTAATAAACATTCACATAATTTCCAATTTTCCTCTATTTTAAACAGTGGGACAACACATCCATAACTATGTGGACAGGAGGAAGGATTTCTCTAGACTTTAACTGTCCAATATGGTAGCCTCTAGTTACATGTAGCTATTTAAGTTAAGGGCATTCACACTAAAAAGTCAGTTCTTCAGCCTCATTCGCCACATTTCAAGTACTCAATATTCATATGGAGCCAATGTGAACAAATTGCACAAATACAGAATATTCCCATTCCTCCAGATCTATGGTACAACTCATCACTCCATTGCAAACTGCCTGAGCCCCTAGCCTTATAATATAGGATATTTATGAAAGAATCTCAGGGGAACCTAACAAATGGATGATTGCCAGGAAGGTGAGTGGGAAATGGGCAGGCCAGGGCAACCTTGGCCTAGCTAGGTGGAGCAGAACTCGATCAACACCTGCCCAGGCCCAGGAGTGAGTAATCAGACAGGAATGCAGGTAGCCAGCATGCTCAGCTGCTTAGAAGTGCCAACATCTCTCTTTTCTGCTGATACAAATCTCCACCCTTTCAAGAAGTCAGTGTTTTCCACATTCACTGCCATGTAGCCAGTGGTTTTTCTTACCCTTGAGTAAACTTAGCTATCTCCCACATTTCTCTCTCTTTAGATCACATTAAAACATTAGGGATTCATTTGTGAGATTAACAGAGGCGGCTACAAATGGGAAACAAAAGTAGAAAAACAATAGTATTAGTCAAGACTCACTAGCTCTTTGAGAAAGCATTTCTAATTTGTAGCAGTTGCCAATTTCCATGGTGTAAATACTCCCAGCAGGGCCGATTTCAATTAGAGTATAAGCAAGGCAGGAATCAGGTAGAGATTAATGGTCAGAATTAGAGGGAAAAAAGGTGAATGTGTTGGAGAAAGGTAGCCTCTGGGGACAGACTGAGAAGACTAGGTCTCTTTCTTTTGCCAACTCGGACAACTCGCTTCCTCTCCCTGAGGCTCAGCTTTCTCATACAAAAGATGAATCAAGGCTGGCTCCATAGCTCAATGGTAATTTAGTTCTTAAGAGAAGTCAGTTGCTACCATAGTTTGAATCTCTGGCCTGGTCATCCCAAAGCACACAGGGCAAGTGCCCAGATCTGATAGGCTGGAGCACTATAGAAAGGGGATCATGGCATGACCAGACCCTATGGAAAGTGCTCCCTCTCTCTCTCACATGCACATAGCTCCTGCTTCATTAGATCACTATGAGGATGAAAATTGGGGCAGTTACAATCAGCTGTCAAGATGCTGTTTTTGAGGGACCAGCAGTTAGCGTAATGGCTATGTTGCTGGACTCCCACGTAGTCGACCGTGGTTTGAGTCCCGGACCCGGTGGCTTAAACTCACACCGGACTCGTGTGCATGCGTGCCCCAGATCCCGAGAGGAGAATGGAGGAGAAAGGATTGCAGCATGGCCATCTCCCCTGGGGGGGTGATTTCTTGCTTTCTATCTCTCTGTCTCTCTCTGTCTGTCTGGTGAGCACATGCGCCCTGTAGCAAAAACCTCTAAAAAAAAAACACGTGCCCTGTAGCAAAAACTTCTAAAAAAAAAAAAAAGATGCTGTTTTTGATAACCTTGTATATGGGGGGTCTTCATAAAAGTCATCAAAAATGTGTATTCAGGAGCTAGCAGGTAGCCTAGTGGTTATGGCACTGGACTCCCACAGGGCCAACCGCTGCTCAAGTCCTGAACCTGGCAATTTAAAAATCACATGGCGTGTGTGTACATGCCCAAAATCCCAGGAAGAGAATGGAGAAGAAGAGATTGCAATGTGGCCATCCGTCCTGGGCAGGTTGGGGCGGGGGTGATTTCTCACTTTCCCTCTCAGTCTCCAGTGAGTACACACTACATTTCTCTCTCTCTAGATCACATTAAAACATTAGGAATCCATTTGTGAGATCAACAAAGGAGGCTACAAATGGGGAACAAAAGTAGAAAGAAAAACAATAGTATTCATCAAGACTCACTAGCTCTTTGGGAAAGCATTTCTGATTTGTAGCAGTTGCCAATTTCTATGGTGTAAATACTCCCAGCAGGGCTGATCTCAATTAGAGTATAAGCAAGGCAGGAATCAGGTAGAGATTCATGGTCAGAATTAGAGGGGAAAAGGGTGAATGTTTTGCCCTATGGCAAAAACCTTTAAAACAATGTATATTAGGAAAAAAATTGCGCATGGATTTCAAAAAAATTTTGCACCAAAATAAACTTGTATTTTAATTTAATTTTTCCGTGAGTTTTTTTTTTAAAGTGCCCTTGTATATTTACCTTTCTTTTCTTTCTTTCTTTCTTTCTTTCTTTTTTTTTAAGTTTTTTCAGAAGGCACATTGCTTGCTGGAGAGAGAGAAAAAAAGAGAGAGAAAGTGAGAAAGCACCTCTCAGGGAGGATAACCACACAGCAATTTCTTCTCCATTTCTCCCTTGTTTTGGGATTTTAGGCATGCACACCCCAGTATGTTTCTCATGCAGCTGGCTCTGGGACTGGAACTGCATAGTCAGCCATGTAGGATGCAGCTGCCTTAACCACCATGCACCTTATTGGCCCTCCAAACCCTTCTTCTAATTTTTATTTTCCTTTAGATTTTTGCCATAGGGCATGTGCACTCGCCAGAGAGAGAGAGAGAAAGTGAGAAATCATCCTACAGGAAGATGGCCATGCCACAGTCCCTTCTTCTCCATTCTCCTCTTGGGATTTTGGGCACACATGCACCTGGCATGATTTTAAGCCACCAGGTCCAGGACTCAACTGCAGTCAGCCATGTGGGAATCCAGTGCCTTAACCTCCATGCCACCTGCTGGCTCCTCCACCCTTCTTCTTAAAGTACCCCAACTTTCCTTAAGATACCCACTCAAAGGTCTTATCAGTCCAAAGTAACTCAATATATTTCAGAAAACCCACCTCCCTCTTCTCTCTCTCACAGCCCCTCAGTCTAGGGGAGGTACATATGACTAAGGCCTAAGCTCAGTGGGATAATCACATTCCCTAGCAACACCAGTTGTTTCAGAGATGGGCCTGTAACCTCAGACGGTCCAATCAGAGCAAAGCTCAGGATTTGTTTGGTAGTCAAGAACATTTTTATTCCTACTGGCTGGAAGCCCAGAAGACCCCTGTGGGCTCCTCCATTTGCCTTGTGCTCACAAAAGGAAAGCCTTTCTGGCACCAACTTCAGGATTTAGAGCTGGGACATGGATCCTTGTGAAGGTGTCTATATGCTTGACCACCTCCAACTGAAGCCACCAGAAACGCTCCTGGGTATTCATGAGATTTCATGGATATGACTGCTGTTTTTATTTATGGTAGTGATGTATAGTTTATTTTAAGAGTAAGTACATAAATTTCAGAAGTGAGTCACTATAAACTTTTTCCTGGGGCCAGTCAACTGGCATGATTGTGAAGGCAGCTGGATTCCACATGGCCTACTCTGTGGTTAGAATCCCAGACTTGGGGCTTGGAAAATACACTGAGTATGTGTGTGTGTGCATGTCCAAAATCCCAAGAGAAAAACAGAGGAGAATAGATGGTGTGGCCATCTCGCTGGAGGGTGATTTATCACTTTACCTTTCTCTCTTTCTCCAACAAGTACATGCACCTGATAACAAAAAAGTAAAAATAAAATAAAAAATGTAGCTTAAACAACAGAAATCTATTTCCTCACAATTCTGGAGGCCAGAAGTTAAAAATTGAGGCATCGGCACAATTAGTTTCTCCTGAAGCCTTTCTCTTTAACTTTTAGGTGGTCACCTCCTCACTATTTCCTCACATGATATCCTCTTTGGGCATATGCATCTCTGGTGTCTCTTCCTATGTCCCGATCTTCTCTTCTTTATCTTATATTGCCAGAGGGTGCGTGCACTCAGCAGAGAGAGATGGAGATACTGGGAGAGAGAGAGAGAGAGAGGAAAAGCACCTTCCATGAATCATGCTCATGCTACAATCCCTTCTCCATTTATCTATTCTGTCAGAATTTGGGGCTGTGTCCACCACAACCCACACCACCCATCACACACACACACTATGTTTTTCAAACCACCAGGTCTGAGATTTGAATCACACATGGCATATGGGATCCTGCTCACTTAACCAGTAAGCAATGAGCCCTGCCCCCGGGTCTTCGTCTGAGGACAGCAGTCAGATTAGATCAGGCTCACTCTGATAGTCTTGTTTTAATCTAATTATCATTTTAAAGATTCTCCAAATACTGTCCCATTCTGAGATAGTGGGGTGAAGGCTTTACCATGAATTTCAGAGGGACACAATTTAGCCCTTAACGTTGTGCTACTAGGGCAAAGTACCACAAATCGAGTGACTTAAAGCAATAGAAATGTATTGTTTCGTAGCTGTGGAAAATCAGTAAACAAGAGCAAAAAACAAGATGGGGGCCAGATGGCGATGCAGCAGTAGTGCAACACTCTGCGAGGTGATCCACGTGGAAATATTTCAGGTTCATATCCAGAGACCTTCCTGAACATGCCAGGTGCATATGTACCCATGAATGGGGCCTGGCTGGAACTAGAGGTAGATCTTGGTATGAAAAACTGCAATTGGGGGTGCCTCCCCACTCACAGAGAAAGTCAGAAATCAACTTTTAAAACCCCGTTTGTCTTGAATGAGGGAAGACATGTTTCACAGTAAGAAATGCAGGTCCAGATGGTGGCTCTGTGTCTGTGGGCCTGGGAGCACACTGGCATAAGCCACTCCGCAGAGCCCAGCCACCTTGTGAGCAGAACTTTGCGGAAAAGAGTAATGCCTTTTCCCTGACTGCTCTTCAGTGCACAAACACTAGACTACTCCCTGTCTCTCTCCTTGTAAGGCTCGTAAATGCCCCCACCTTGATCTATATCAATTGCACCAACAGCAAAAAAAAAACAAAAGAAAAAAAAAATCATCCACATCAATCTCTGTACCTGCATCTTGCAGTCTGTTCACCTGCAGATGTATTTTTACACAGTCGTAGTCAGGGCAGATACAGTTTTGGATTCCGCTTATTTTACTTAAAATTATGTCATGGATTCTTTCTTATGTATATATATTGCTTCAGTCTTCATGACTGCTGTTAATATTTTTTTATTTTAATTTGCTATAAGATGTGTGCGTTCACCGGAAAGAGACAGACAGAGAGAGGGGAAGTGAGAAATTACCCCCCAGAGTCAATGGCTATGCCACAATCCCTTCTCCTCCATTCTTTCCTCAGGACACTGGACAAGCGCACACACACACAGGCCCATAGCAATTTTCAAGTCACTGGGTCCAGCTGACCATGTGGCATCTAGCCGCCCCTACCACCATGCCACTGGCTAGCCCATGATTGTTATTTTTAAGAGCTGTGTCACAATCCACCCCTGGGGGCGATTTCTCACTTTCTGTCTCTCTGTCTCCCTCTGTCTTTCTGGCAAGCACACATGCCCTATAACAAAAACCTCTCCAAAAAAAAAAAAAAAAAGAATAGTTGTCAAATTTTTTCCCCAATGACAGCCTAATCCTGATATTAAAACCTAATCAAGGGGACCAGCAGGTGGTATAATGGTTACGTCACTGGACTCCCATGTGGTCGACCACGGTTCGATTCCTGGACCTGGTAAGTTCAAACTCATGCCAAGTGCATGTGCATGTGTGCCCAGAATCCTGAAGGGAGACTGGAGGCGAAGGGATTGTGATATGACCATCCACCCTGGGGGGTGATTTCTCAATTTCTGTCTCTTTGTCTTTCTGGCAAGTTCACATGCCCTATAGCAAAAACAAACAAACGAAAACACCTCTCTAAAAAAAATAAACTAATACAGGGGCCAGTAGGTGGCATGATGGTAAAGGCATTGGATTTCTACCTAGCCCACCATGGTTCAATTTCCAGACACGGCAGGCTGAGGGGCGGGGGGGGGGAACTAATAAAAATAGCTCGCAAAATAGAAGTCTATAAAAACAACCTCAGTTTTAAATATCGATTCAAAATTTAAAAATAAATTTTTAAGAATTCAGCACTCCATTGTAAAAGTGCATCCCCCAAATACCAGGCTGGTTCGATGTCTGCAAAAAAAATGAAGACAGTGCATCAGTTTGAAAGATCAAAAAGAGGGTATAAGTACAATGTGAGTAGATGCCAGAGAGCCATCTTAATAAAAGCTTTTAAACAATAATTAGATTATTTTTTTCCTATCCTGACTGTGTACAAGTGCATGAATCGTGATTAAGCAGAATCTCTAGAAACATTATCATATTACAAGCAGGAATAGAGATGAGAATACTCACTTGCCTCAACTTATTTCTTTCTTGTTCAAAAGTATTAGCTAAGTCAAGTAAACAAGAAAAAAACCTGAAGTTAAAATTACTTGCAGATAAAATAAGTGTATAATCTAGGATACTGAAAAGAAAATACAGGTGTTAGATAAACTTCATTCAGGTGTGAGTTATAGTAGATGTGAGTTCAAGGTTAACCAACAATATACAATAAAGCGCCTTCAAACAGAAACACACATAAAAAGTTTATTAGTGATTGATTGATGAAAATGTGTGACCAGAGGTTTGCATAATCATTTTTTTGTTGTTGTTGTTGTTCTTACCATAGGGCACATGTGCTTGCCAGAGAGAGACAGAGAGAGGGAAGGTGAGAGATCACTCTCCCCTGCCCCGGGGGGCGGGGGGGGGAGACCACACCTCAATCCCTTCTCCATTCTCCTCTCAGGAGTCCTGGTATGCACATATACATACCTGGTGTGATTTTCAAACTATCAGGTCTAAGATTCTAACCGTGGTCAGCCATGTGGGAGTCCAGAACCACCGCGCCACCTGCTGGCCCCCTGTTTACATGCTCTTCCCCTAAGAGCAATGGTCCATTATTTGCTAATTCCGTGTTTTCAGTGACTTCATATTAAGCAGAACACTGAACGTGAATAATAGGAACCGACTGCGGCTGATGTCATGGGTGGGATGAGAATGTCAAAGAAGACAGCATCAAGTGAGGTGAGTCAGTGCCCAGACTAGTGCAGAAAAGCAGCTCTAGTGAGGTAGGAGCAACTTGACCAACCAAATGAAGAGAATCTTCCAGCATCCTTCCCACCAACAGGACAGGTGAGAAGAATGACCTGCCCCTTGGATCTGTAACCTGAGTGGAGGAATGGGTGAAGAGAGAATGAGTGTTGGAAGAAAGTCATTTGGAGATGTTTGGTGGCAAAAGGAAAAGGCAGGGAGTTAGTTGAGCAGTTAGCTGAGGAGTCTTGGGAGGGTTTTGGGTGTTTCATTCTGTTTCTAATGGGAGAGACTAAAGCCTGTTGGAAAACTGACTGGGAGAATCCAGTGGGTAGGGAGAGATGGGAGGGAAGAAAGGAGGGGCCTAGGCATGGATGATGAGGGGCTTGGACAGATGAGGGGAAGAAGAGAAGGAAGGTTCAGAAGGGGGGAGTGGAAGTTTCTAGCAGACAGCTTCCAAGACCCTCTTGAGTAGGAACTGAGGTCACTGGCTAAGTGAGGGGGGAAGGGAAGAGGCAGGGATTAGAACCCTGAGGAGAGAAGGTTCATTTGTAGTAGTTCTTGCAAGAATGTGGGAGAGTAATAGGACTTCAGGGTCACCTGGGGAATGTGTTGGGCCTTTGAGGATGCCCATGGTGAATTCACAGCCAAACTCCACTCCTCTGAGTCTACATGACTCTCCTTCCTTCATCCCAGAGAAAGCAAATTGATTTTCCTCCTAAAATTTCCTCCAAATCAATTGGCCACTTACCAGGATTACTAAGTGATGTCAATTAAGCAGAGAACATATGAAGGGTTCAAAAAAGTTCATGGAAAAATGGAATGAAGTTACAAGTTTATTTTAGTGCAAACACTTTTTTGAAATCAATGTAGTTTTTTCATAACAGGCATTTTCCATGAACTATTTAGAATCTCTCATATACATAAAGAAATCCAAATTTAAAGAGATGGCAGTCTACAAACTACAACATCTTAACTTAGGGAACAGAAAACAATTGTGCAATTTATTAATGAGGTCCAGGACTTCCAGCAAGTAGCTTTAGAAGGAACTTTGTGGTCAGCTCTTTCTGATTTCGAAGGATAACTGAGAAGTTGGCTTCGTTCCATGGGCACGGGTAGAAGAGAACCAGAGCGGTCTCCTCTCCCCCATGAGCACCATCTGTGCCCAAGAACAGCTCTCCCCACGTGGCTGGCTCTATTTCTGAGTCTGCAAGGGGATGAGGCATCTCAGATGTGAAGCCCACGGGAGACCCGCACATATGAAGCAGTTGACAAAAAAAGGCAGTTCAAAATAGATTCTGTCTATAGCAGAAAGTGACTTACTGCCAGAAGGGAGAAGACAGACCAAAATGAACCATTTTCAAGACCAACTGGGGAACCCGCAAACATTCAGTCTGTAACAGAAGGTAACTGAGGGGCCCAGGGTCAGTGCGGGCCAGTGGGGGTATAAGCAAACTTCTCATTCATGGAGAAGGCTGCTTCTATACCTGGATTTTTTAGAATCCCGTCTCCCCAGGATGAACGGAAGACAGAACCCATGGCAACACTTGGAAGGAAGATCCCACTAGGAGAACACAATATGCATATTGGAATGTTTCTAAGGACTGTAAGAAAAAAGCCATGGTGGTTTCCAAGTAAATGGCTTTCTAAAAATTAAGCACAACCACAGACAACAGAGGGAAAAAAATAGATATTTTTCTATTGGGCTACATAAAATTAAAAGCTTTCATGTGTCAAAGGACATTATTAGTGGACTGAAAGGGATAGGAGAAAACTCATGGGATAGGAAAAAATGTTCATAAATCATATCTGATAAGGGATTAATATTCAGATTACATAAAAGGACTTGTACAACTCAATAATTTAAAAAACCTTATTAAAATGGGCAAAGGACTGGAATAGACATTTCCACAAGGAGTTAAACAAAAATAGGCATGTGAAAAGATGCCAAGTGTCACTAATCATTATAGAGACATGCAAATAAAAAATACAATGAGATAGCACCTCATATCTTTTAGGATAGCCTCTATCCCCAAGATCCCGAGAGGAGAATGGAGGAGAAGGGATTGCGGTGTGGCCATCCCCCGCTGGGGGGTGATTTCTCGCTTTCTGTCTCTCTGTCTCTCTCTGTCTGTCGAGCGCACGTGCTCTATAGCAAAAAACTCTAAAAAAAAAAAAAAAAAGGCAAAAACCATCGAGACAGAAAATAGGATGGTGACTACCAGGGACTGGGGGAAAAGGGAGTGGCAAATTAGAATCTGGTGGGTAGAATCGTGTTTCTGTTTGGGAAGATGAAAACCAAAGATGGATGTTAGTGACGGCTGCACAACAACGAGAATGTACTTAATGCCACTGAACTATTACTCAAACATAGTTAAGATGGTGGCCCAGCCCCATGGCACAATGGTAATATTATTCAAGAGAAGACAGATCCTACATGGTTACTGCAGTTCAAATCTCCGGCCCGGTCAGCTTGAGATACATTGGGCACGTACGTGAGTGCCCTAGAGCCAACGGGCTGGAGGGCTGGAGGGCTGGAGGGCCGGAGGGCTGGAGGAAGGGGATCATGGCACGATCAGACACTGTGGAAGGTGCTTATCTCTTTCTCACACATATGTACACACAGGCTCTATCATAAATAAAGAAAAAAATTCATGTTTAAGATGGGGCCAGTCAATGGCATGGTGGTTAAGGCAGCTGGATCCCACACAGCCAGCTGTGCATTACAAGTACAGGACCTCAGAGCTTGAAAAACACACCAAGCGTGTATGCGTGCACACCCAAAATCCCAAGAAGAGAATGGAGGAGAAGGGATTGCAGTGTGAACAACCCCTCTTCTCTCCCTGTCTCTCTTTTTTCAGTGAGCACCAACACTCTATAATGAATTTAAATAGTTAAGATGATAACTTTTTATTTTTGTTTTTTCAATTTTTTTCCATAGGATATGTGTGCTCACCAGTGAGGAAAGAGACAGACAGAGAGAGGGAAAGTGATTGGCTACACCATAATCCCCTCTCCTCCAGCCTCCTCTCAGGAGTTTGGTCACGCATGCATGTGCCCTGCATAATTTCCAAGCCACCAGGTCTGAGACTTGAACCACACTGCCAGCCATGTGAGATTCAGCACCTTAACCTCCACACCACCTCCTGGCCCTAAAATGGTCACTTTATGTTATATACATTTTGTCACAATTTTTTTTCCCATTGAAAAAAAAACAACTATTGAACTTAAAAGAAAGAAAGCATACTATTTCCTTTCATAAATTCAGGGGAAATCTAGAAATTTGTCAACCCAAGAATCATCATTGAGCAGCTTCAGAAGCCGACGTCTCTAAGTCATCCCTGATTGTCCAGCCCACAGGCCCTCCTTCTACTCAGAAGGAGGAAGCACATGGGTAATCCGACCTTCTTTTCCTCCTTCTAACATCAAAATTAACATTATTCGTGATGGTTAACTTTAGGTGTCAGCTTGACTGGGTTAAGGGATGCCTAGAGAGTTGATAAAGCATTATTTCTGGGAGTGTCTGTGAGGGCATTCCTAGAAGAAACTGGCATTTCAATCAGAGGATTGAGTAAAGAAGATCTGTCCTCACCGAGTGTGAGTGAGCGCCATCCAGTCAGCTGAGGGACTGGCAGAACACAAAGGCAGAGGAAAATTGAATTCTCTCTCTTTTTTGGAACTGGAACACCCTTCTCCTGCCTTGAATGCTCAGGGTCTAACAGTCTTTGGACTATTGGGACTTGAACCTGCAATTCTCCAAGTTCTCAGGCCTTTTGACTTACTCTGAGCCACACTAACAGCCTCCCTGATTCTCCACATTGCAGATCACATACGTGGGACTTCTCAGTCTCCATCATCTCATTATCCAGTTCTCATAGTAAATCCCCTCTCATCTGTCTGTTTATCCGTCCATCCATTCTCCTAATGGTTGTGTTTCTCTGAAGATCTCTGACAATACATTGTTCCTGTTCATTTGCTCCAAAACAAAACACGAGCCACATATTGTAGGATTAATTTCTTGCCCAGACACCGGCCAGACAAGCCTTGTCCCTGGTGCCGTCTGCACACGGCAGGAACACGTTAGCACGTGTAAATGCCTCAATGCTCCCTCGCCTGCTTCCCACATGTCTGTTTGGCTCATCCTGCGTCCTTGGGCACAGCCCAACATTTCCCTTTGTCCTTGGCGCTGAGCTTGAAGAGTAGTTTCAGTTTTCTGCTTAAATCGTAATAAATTTGATCTGGCCAAGCACTTTCCCAAGATTTAGCCACTTATTTTATCTGCAAAAATCACAAGTATTCTTTCAAGATAAAAATAGCACGAGGGCCTAGTTGTGATAGTGTGTGCTGGTTGATGCTGATACTCAGCAGGCTGAGATAACATGGGAGCCCTGGTTTCGATTCCAAACCCACTTGAAAAGCCAGGCATGGGGGCATGTCCCAGTACTCCTGGCTACATGGGACGCTAAGTGGGGAGGATGGTGACATAGTGAGATCCTCCCTTAAAACAAAATAAATAAAAGCATGAGGGGATTATTTGGTGGGTTCATCTGACACAGACCACCCAGATGCTGAGCCTGGGGTCTGTACAGGGATGAAGCATAGAGTGTGTAAAAGTGAGCAACTCCTGCAGGAGACAGCACCAGCTTCCTAGCCACCCACAGGCTCCCATCCAACTCCCAGAAGCATCCTGGAGCTCCAACTGGAGCCCAAAGCCCAAGTATATCTTACCAGAAGCATGGGTGTTTGTGTGTGTGTGTGTGTGTGTGTGTGTGTGTGTGTGTGTGTATGTGTGTGTGATGATTTCTGATAGAAAGTCCCTGAGAGTGTGGGGACTAGAGACCCGAGGCCAGGAGTGGGCCTGAGCACCTTCCTTTCTGGATGGGCTCAGGAACCTTTTTCAGGGCAGAGCCTAGCGAAGAGCTGCTAGAAGCACCTGTGCAGAAAGGGGGTGGCATGCATCAGCATGCACAGGGGCAACTGCCTGCCTTCCACCCCGCTACCACACGCCCCGCCACATCTCTGGAGCCAACACACTCTCCTGGAAGCATCACTAAGCACCAGGCACCGCCTCGTGCTGAGCCAGGTTCTAGAGCCCGTGACAGTTTAATTCCCTTACTTTGAGCAAATCATCTCATCTTGCTGGACCTTGGTATCCTCAACTGTAAGATAAGAATATTAATGGATATACTCATAAGGCTTTTGTGATGTTTAAATGAATCCTTTTATAGACTTTAGTGGGTGGCATGTAGTAAGTTCTCTATGTTACTATTATTATATGAAATAAATTCCCCCCCCCAATTTTGTGGCAGGGCATATCCACTCACTAAAGACAGAGCGAGAGAAAGAAAGTGAGAAATCATCCCCCGAGGGGGGAGGGGGATGGCCATGCCACAATCCCTTCTTGATTCTCCTCTCAGGATTTTGGGCATGCACACACATGCGTCCAGCATGTTTTTCAAGCCACCAAGTGCTGGACTTGAACTGCGCAGTCAGCCATATGGCACCAGCCGCCTCAACCACCACACCACTGGCTGGCCCACATGGGATAAATTCTTTTTTTTTTTTTTTTTTGGAGAGATTTTCACTATAGGGCACGTGCACTTGCCAGACAGAGAGAGAGAGACATAGAGACAGAAAGTGAGAAATCACCCCCCAGCGGGAATGGCTACGCCGCAATCCCTTCTCCTCCATTCTCCTCTCAGGATCTTGGGTACACACGCACACGTGCCCGGTGTGAGTTTTAAGCCACCGGGTCCAGGACGCAAACCGTGGTCAACTACGTGGGAGTCCAGCGACACAGCCATTACGCTAACTGCTGGTTCCCCACATGGGATAAATTCTATATGTTAATTATTGCTACATTCTAATGAGTGGAGACAGAACCCATCACCACACACACACTCAAAAAAGTAAACCAATACAGAAGATAGTTTCAGAAATATAACTTTAAGGAAGAAACCCAAACAGAAAAGGAATATCTTAATTTGTGAACACAAAATCATGTGGATCAGGATGTTTCTAAAGACTGCAAGACAGAGGGACCAGCAGTTGGCATAATGGTATGTCGTTGGACTCCCATGTAGTCAACCATGGTTTGAGTCCTGGTGGCTTAAACTGTAGTCAACCATGATTTGAGGACCCGGTGGCTTAAACTCATGCCAGGCACGTGTGTGTGCATGCCCAAGATCCCGAGAAGAGATTGGAGGAGAAGGGATTGCAGAATGGCCATCCCTCCTGGGGGGTGATTTCTTGTTTTCTGTCTCTCTCTCTCTCTGTCTCTCTCTGTCTATAGCAAAAATCTCTAAAAAAAAAAAAAAAAAAGACTGCAAGAGAGAAACCAAGGTGGTTTCCAATTCAGTGGACTTTTAAAAATAAAATCGTTGTAGGCCACCAGATGGTGTGGTGTTAAAGGCACTAGACTCCCATGTGAGCAACCATGGTTCAAGTCCTGGACCTGGTGGACTTGAAATCACATCGGGCATGTGTGAGCGCATACCTAAAATGCCAAGAGGAGAATGGAGGAGAAGGGATTGTAGCATGTTTATCTCCCTAGGGGGCAATTTCTCCATTTCCTTCTCTCTGTCTCTCTCCAATGAGTGCATACTCTCTATGGCAAAACCCTAAAAAAAAAAAAAAATTAAGTTAGACAAGTAATGCACATTTTACTTGTAACACCATTTCCATTTGAAACATCCCAGATGAGGATTCTCTGAAGCAGTCCCAGGAGGGGACGAGGCTCACCCAGGAACAGCCAGGTCCCCAGAGATGGAGGCAGGACCCTTACCCTTTATCCAGCCACCTATTTTTTATTCACCCGTACCTGCATCTCAGAAATATGTGTTAGTTCATGGAAAAGAGGAATGCCCTGGCTAAACATAAAGGGATTTGTTAGTTCTCAGACCTGTTAATTATTAATAGACACATTCTTTTGAGTTTCCCAGAGGGCCGTGTAGACTCTGAGACCTGCTCTCTGAGAGGACCCCTCCCATTCCCTGGCAAGACCCCCTTTATAGCATGGATCTCTTGGGCTTCATTTGCAAAGAGTCATAATGAGACAGGAAGGGTTTTCCATACCATCCTCCAAGGCGGTGAGCCCTACCCCTATTTTCAAAGCATTAGCTCAGTGCAGTGGTGACAAGGTCCAGGGATCCACTTTTCTTGATTAAACAGAGAATGTATTTGCCCTCCGGAAGTTATGAATTTCAGACTTGTTATTGGGCCAGATTCAGACTCTTCCACCCCCACCCTTCCAGCAGAGGATAGGTGCAAATCAGCACCTGGGATGGTGGCCAAGAGGGGGTTCTTGTCTCCTGGAAGCAGGGACTCACCAGCCAGCCAAAACTACAGGGCTTTCCTCCCCTTCTCCCCTTGTCTGTTCTTGAAGACCCCTCTCTCATAACCAGACTCCAAACTCTCCACTGTGGTTTGGGTTTTAAGTGTCAGCTGAGGCAGACTGGAGACCCAGGGAAAAGAGTCGCTCTTGTTGGGACCAGCAGTTAGAGTAATGGCTATGTCACTGGACTCCCACGTAGTCGACCGCGGTTCGAGTCCCGGACCCGGTGGCTTAAACTCACGCCGGGCGTGTGTGCGTGCGTGCCCAAGATCCTGAGAGGAGAATGGAGGAGAAGGGATTGCAGCATGGCCATTCCCCCTGGGGGGTGATTTCTCGCTTTCTGTCTCGCTGTCTCTCTGTGGTCTGGCGAGCGCACGTGCCCTCTAGCAAAAACCTTTCCAAAAAAAAAAAAAAAAAGTCGCTCTTGCTTGTTATTTCTTAGCCCAGTCACAATGACAATCCATAGCATCTTCCCAAAAGACACTGAGGCTACCCTGTCAGCTGCAAAGGTAAAGGGATCTGCTCTCTTCCCAAGACATGGGGGCCTGGAGGTGTCAGGGTGAACGTGCCCTCAGATCACTCCAAACCTCTGGCTTTCATACAAGAAAACAGGCTTAGAAAGGGTTTATCCAAGTCTATAGCTGGGTTTTCAGACCCCCAGGTCCTGCTCCCTGGTACAGAGACCTTGGCTATTCCCGTAGCATCTGGGAGGTAAGGAGGTAGATTGCCTCTGAAGACAGCACAGGCCCTGGGCTCAGACTACCCAGGGTAGCCTCTGCCCAGCCAGACGCTGCCAATGACAGAGCAACAGCAACGCTGGCACTCACTGGGAGCTGCGCAGGCCTCTCTCCTGGCTGTCTGGCCAGCCTCCTAATTGTGCCTTGTTCCTTCAGGCTGTTCCTGCAGAATTTCCACACTTCTGACCGGGTCCTGACCAACAAGGAGAACTTCCTGGAAGCAGGAGACACTGATGGAGATAGCAAGACAGGAGTGGGCAGTGAGTGGATTGTGCCCACCCCCCAGAATTCAGGCACCTCTTCCCCACCTGCCCTCTCACACCCTTGTCCTGCCTGTCCCACCTCTTTCAGATATCTGCCTAGATCTCCACCTACTTCAGTCCCTCCTTAATTATGATTATTTTAATTTTTATATAAGTCCCATTCTGCTTTAATTTCTCCAAATCTAAGCCTGTCCAACCAGGACAGCAAATCTCAACCAGGAGTGATTTTTGTCCCACCTGAGACATTTCCTATCTGAGAGATTTCGAAGTGTCACCACTGGAGGGAATGAATCTATTGGCATCTAGCAGGCTAAGGCCAAGGATGCCCCCAGTGATCCTATAGTGCACAAGACCATCCCTCACAACAAAAAACAGTTCTGCCCAAAGTGCAACAGCACCAAGACTGAGACGCCACCCACTGGGGTAGTCCTTGCACAAAAACAATGCAGATTTCTATTCTTCAGCTGGTCCTGAGTAGCCATGCCAGCTCAGCACCTCCCTCGGCTCAGTGACCTCTAGGTCCCACCTATAGGATGAAGCTGTTGATTGCTGAGTGAACCTGAGGTCTCCAGGGCACTCTAAAAATTGGGACCAGCAGTTAGCATAATGGCTATGTTGCTGGACTCCCACGTAGTCAATCGCGGTTCAAGTCCCAGACCCGGTGGCATGCCCAAGATCCCGAGAGGAGAATGGAGGAGAAGGGATTGCGGCATGGCCATCTCCCCTGGGGTGATTTTTCGCTTTCTGTCTCTCTGTCTCTCTCTGTCTTTCTGGCGAGCGCACATGCCCTATAGCAAAAACCTCTCCAAAAAAAAAAAAATCTGAGGATTTCTTGGAGACCAGCAGGTGGCGTGGTGATTAAGGCACTGGACACTCCCATATAGCCGACCGCAGTTCAAGTCCCGGACCTGGTGGCTTGCTTTCTCACTTTCCCTCTCTCTCTCTGGCCAAATTAAAATAAATGAATGAATAAATAAAGTTAAAAAAACTTTTTTGAGGATTCTTGAGTGTATAAGAAAAGTGGCCCTGGATCTAATCAGCCTGGACTCCCCTCCCATGGAACTCTTTTGACTTGAGGTGCCCATCTGTACAGTGAGGAAAAAGATACCTAAATCTTTGAATTGCTGTGAGGATTGAGATTGGTGATGTAAGAGGCATAGGGTAAGAATAGGGACTGAAATGGGGTTTGAATCCCTGCTCCCCCACTTACCAGCTATAGTACCTGGAAGAAATCATAGCAGTCTGCCCTTATCCTTAGTTTTGTTTTCCAGTTACCCACAGTCAACTGAAGTCTGAAAATAGGTGAGTAGAGTATGACAAAATATTTTGAGAGAGAGACTACATTCATTTACCTTTTATTATGGCACATTGTTTTAATTGTTCTAGTCTATTAGTTATTGCCATTAATCTCTTACTATGCCGAATTTATAAATTAAACTTTATTGTGGGTATGTATGAGATACTTACAAAAATCAAGGAAAAATAAAATGAAAGTACAAGCTAATTTTGGTGCAAAAACTTTTTGAAATCCATAGTTTTTCATAACATACATTTTCCATGAACTTCTGGAAGACCGGTATGTATAGGGAAAAACAATACAGATAGAGTTCAGTACTATCTGCAGTTTTAGGCCTCCACCAGGGGTCTTGGAATGACTCCTCCCACAGATAAGAGGAGCCTGTTGTATATATATCTCTGAGTTTCACTTTCTTCTTTGGTAAAACAAAGTTAGTAGTATTCCTTTATCTCGTGGGATTGCTATAATTTAGCAATTGACTTAATCAATCAACAGGTACAAATTTTTAAAGAAAGTTATTTAATATTGAAATCTAAAAATAAATAAATAAATAAGGAGCCCAGCCGGCGACAAGGTGATTAAGGTGGTTGGATCCCACATGGCCAACTGTGCAGTTTGAATCATGGACCTGGTGGCTTGAAAATCACAACAGGCACATATGTGTGTGTGCCCAAAATCCTGAAAGGAAAATGGAGAAGGGATTGTGGTGTAGCCATCACCCCTTAGGAGTGCTTTCTCATTCTCTCTCTCCCTTGCTCTCTCTCTCTCTCTCTCTGGTGAGTACATACATCCCATAACAATTTTTTTAAAGTTCTTTAATAATTGAAAACTCATAATTAGGAATCAGCAGGTAGCATGGTGGTTGTCACTAGGCACTCCCACATGGCCAACCGCAGTTTGAGTCCTGGACCTGGTGGCCTGGTTTCTCACTTTCTTGCTCTGGTCAAATTAAAAAAAGAAGAATGAGTGAATAAAATTAAAATAATTTTTAAAAAACCTTATAATTAAAAAAAATCAATCAGTCAATAGCAGATGCCAAGGACTTATCACAGCACCCGAGTCAGAATGCTGAATAAATGTCAGCCTTTGTTTTTCCTGGGATGAGCTGCAGTTGGCAACATCTTTGCCTCCTCAGACTACATGGACTCTCCACTAACCCTTTCTTCCTGCAGCCTTGGCTTTCTACGGGAAGGGCCAAGGCAAAGATTTGCACAGAGTTTGCAGATAAGGGGGAAAGAAAGATGAATGAACGGGGATTGGGAGGGCTCAGTTAGGGAAGGGATAGGGATAGAGACACATCCACTGATCGCTGACAGACCAGCAGTTGCAGAACAGAGCAGGAGACTAAAACTGTGCTCCCATCCTCATCTGCCTTTGACAACTGTTTCACTTTGCATGGGTCATTCACGTGTCTGGATGGGGATAATGGTAGCACCGCTCTCAAAGGTTTGTGCTGAGGATTCTATGGTGCAACACACACCGAGTTTTATCAAAGCTTTTGTGTGCAGATGGAGATGAGGTTCAGAGCTGTGAGTCACACGCTCTGGCAGATGAAACTGATGATACTTTTCTCTCTCTAGTGACTCTGACATTAATTTATTAACCCTGTCTGGAACTAGCCACATATTGTAACCTGGTGGGAAGGAACAGTGATCATTTAATTTCCTAGCCCATGGTCCTGATTTCTGAAGAAGATAGTTAACCTTTCTGTAGTCCTTTTTAAAAAAATTTTTAGAATAATTTATTTAATTTTATTATTGTTCAATTCAACCAGAGAGAAAGAGGGCAAGAAAGCAAGCTGTCAGGTCTAAGACTCAAACCATACTTGGCCATGTGGGAGTCCAGCACCTTAACCATCATGCCACCTGCCCCATTTCTGCAGTTCTTTTAATGTCTCATAAAGTAGAACTTGGGAGCTTGAGGGGATAGGTAGAGAAATGGAAACACTGAAAAGGTAGAAGTAGGTCCAGAGTAAACTCTGCCCTTTGTCCCCCCACACACACACACTTCAGCAACATGGAGGTTAGCAGTGGTTTGGTGGGAAAGCTCCTTGGCCTTTTGGGGGGTGTCTCCATGTGCATGTAGGATAAGCCATGAGCACTAGGTTGGCCCCACTGGCCAGCAAGGTGTCCTGGGGAGCTGATGAATATGCTGGTCTTAGTGGGCATTCCCTGGACAGGAATGGTCTGCCAGGGGAGAATGTTCAAGTGACAGCTCTAAGCCTCTAATATGGGGACATAAATAGGGCATCAAATTATGTAGAACATCAGCAGCCTCGTCCTTCACCAAACTCATGCCACCTTCTGGAATCACAGATGTATAGGAAGACCACCCAGCTTGGAACTTGGCCCCATCTGCAACTCTCAGTTATGCAGGGGAACCTTCTGAAATTAAACACTATGTCATCCCATCTTGAGGACCATGATTTTTACAATGCACAAAGATACTCTAGCTTCCCATCTTTGGGAATTTTCCAGAAGTTTACAGCAAAGAAGAAATCTGCTTAGGGAGGCAGTAACCATGCCCAAGGGTCTTGGGAGGCTGTGAACAATGACTACACCTTGGCTCAGCTCAGCCCCACGTCTGAGTCCCAGTGAGAGCCAAGCCCTCATGGCTGAGCAAGCCTTGTCACCGTGCTGCCTTGGATACTGGCAACCTGGTTCACCAGATTCAATCTAGAGTCTGTCCACATCAGCAATATCTTGATTAGATTAGCTTTCCTCCCTGCAGCACCTCTAATGGGTTGCTCCTTCTCTTCTCTTCTCTCCTAAGAATTCCTGTTCCTGGCAAAGAATAAGGCAGTTCTGACCCAAGCTACTTAAAAATGGACTTAAACATTTTGTCTCCGAAGCCATCTCTGCACACTTCCCTGTTATATGGCATTGATCAATCAACTATTTCTTACCAACTGACAAGACAGTTTGCCAAGGGGGCATTTTTGGTGTCACAGTCATGGGTATCAACAGGGGCAGAGCCAAGGGCAAGTGATGGTGGCAACTCACTAGGTGGTATTTTTTTTTTTTTTAGGAAGCATAAAGTAAAAAGCCATCTACAAAGATAGCCCAGCCGTGGTACACACGGGTAGCATCCTGCTTAGAAGGCTTGACACCACATGGGAGGCCCAGGTTCAGGTCCTGCACTGACCTGAACATGCCAATCAAGGTGTGTGTACCTATAATCCTACTAAATGGGAGGCTAAGGCCAGAGTGTTGTGACACTGCAAGACCCTGTCAAAATATCTTTTTTCCCCTTTTTTGCCTCTCTCTTTCTCATAAGGGGTAAAAAGAAAAGCAGTCTAGGAAGAGAGGTGTCTTGTTTATTTTCCTGTGCTGAATAAAAATCATGACTGTCCAACTTCCCATGATGAGACTTCTTTGTCCATGCAGTAGAGATTTTGGTCCTGACTGACTGGCAGTGCCAGGACAAGAAGGCAGGAAAGATATCAGGGCACTGCCACAGAATGCAAGGAATGGGAAATGGTACTAGAAAAAATACGAATAATTTAACACAAGAAAAAAGGATATTTGATGAAGGCACAGGAAGAAAACACTCACATATGTTGTTAAGAGTACAAATTGGTACAAACTTTCCAAAAATCTACTTCACAAAGACAGTAAAGCCTTTAAATAAAAAATAGATATGGGGGCCAGCTCGTGGCACGGTGGTTGAAGCAGCTGGATCTCACATGACTGACTTCGTGGTTCAAGTCCAGACCCAGTGGCTTGAAAATCATCCTGGGAGCTGGTTCTTTGAAAAGATTAACAAGATCGACACACCATTAGCTAGACTGATAAAGAAGAAGAAAAAAAGAAACTAGATAAATCAAATATGTAATGAAACAGGCAACATTACAACAGACACAATAGAAATATAAGACATCTTTAGAGGATACTGTATGTGACTATATGCCAATAAACAAGAGAACATAGAGGAGATGGACAAATTCTTGGATGCATATAATCTACCGAGATTGAATCAGGAGGACATAGAAAACCTGAATGGACCCATAATAAGCCCTGAGGTTGAATCAGTAGTAAATAACCTCCCTACAAAGAAAAGCCCAGGTCCAGATTGCTTCACTTCTGAATTCTACAAAACTTTTAAGGAAGAGTTAAACCCTATCCTACTCAAATTATTTCTAAAGATCCAAAAGGAAGGAAACCTTCCAAATTCATTTTATGAAGCCTCCATCATCCTCATTCCCAAAACAGATAAAGGCATGACAAAAGAGGAAAACCACAGATCAATATCTCTGATGAATATAGATGCAAAAATGCTCAACAAGACACTTGCAAATCATAGTCAACAACAAATAACAATGATTATTCATCACAACCAGGTAGGCTTTATTCCAGAGATGCAAGGGTGGTTCAACATACACAAGACCATAAATATAATACACCATATTAACAGAAAGAAAGATAAAAACTATATGATCACTTCAACTGATGCGGAGGAAGCATTTGATAAAATACAGCATCCTTTCATAATTAAGTAAGAGTGGTATAGAAGGGTCATTTCTCAACACAATAAAAGCCATATATGAAAAACCTATACCTAACATTACACTGAATGGGGAAAAGCTAAAAGCTTTTCCACTAAAAACTGGTCCTAGACAAGGCTGCTCACTTCCTTTTTACTTTTATTTATTTATTTTTATTTTTTTGAGAGGTTTCTGCTATAGGGCACATGTGCTTGCCAGAAAGTCAGAGAGAGACAGAAAGCGAGAAATCACCCCCCAGGGAGGGTGGCCACGCCGTAATCCCTTCTGCTCCATTCTCCTCTTGGGATCTTGAGCACGCACATAAACATGCCAAGTGTGAGTTTAAGCCACCAGGTCCAGGACTCGAACCACAATCGACTACATGGTAGTCCAGCGACATAGCCATTATGCCAACTGCTGGTCCCAAAGCTGTGCACTTTCTCCACTGCTTTTTAATATAGTGCTGGAAGTCTTAGCCAATGCAATCAGAAAAGAGAATAATATAAAAGGTATTCAAATGGGCAAAGAAGAGTTGAAAATATCTTTATTTGGAGATGACATGATGGTATACTTAGAAGACCCAAAGGTTTCCATGAAAAAACTCCTCAAAGTAATGAATACAGTAAAGTGGCAGGATACAAAATCAACATCCAAAAATCTATAGCATTTCTATGTACAAACAAGTTGAACAAAGTAGAGCTGAAGAAAGGAATTCCTGTTATCATAGCCACAAAATGTGTAAGATCCTAGGGATAAACCTAAGTAAGTCAAAGACCTTTACAAAGAAAACTATGAAAATCTTCAAAAAGATATTGAAAATGGCATTAAAAAAGTGGGAGAACATCTCATGTTCCTGGACTGGAAGAATTAACATAACCAAAATGGCAATTCTACCCAAATTTACCTACATATTTAACCCAATTCCAATCAAAATACCACAGACATTCTTTACAAATCTAGGAAGGACAATCATAGAATTTGTCTGGAATCATAAAAGACCTCATATTGCCAAAGCAATCCTGTGCAAGAAGAGTGGAGTGGGTGGCGTACCACTCACAGACCCAAAAATATACTATAGAGTTGTGATCATCAAAACAGCATGATACTGCCATGAAAACAGACAGGCGAACCAATGTAATACAATAGAGACCCCAGAAATAACCCCCAAAGCTTACAGCCACAGGATACCAATCGATCCACTGGCAAAAGGAAAACCTTTTTAGCAAATGGTGCTGGAAAAACTGGGTATACACCTGAAGAAAGGTGAAACTGAATTCCCATCTTTCACCATTAAGAAAAATCAACTTGAAATGGATCAAAGATCTGAACCTAAGACCTCAAACTATAAAATTACTGGTGGAAAATACTGGGGAAACTCTAGGAGACATTGGGGTAGGCAAAGACTTCTTAAATAAGACTCCCAAAGTACAGGCAATAATCCCTAAAATAGACAAGTGGGACTATATCAGATAAGTTTCTGCACAGCGAAGGACACAGTAATTAGTGTGAATTGACACCCTCAGAATGGAAGACTATTTTTGTAAAATATGCCTCAGACAAGGGACTGATAACCAGAATACACAGGGACCTCAAGCAGTTTACTCCCCCCCAAAAAAGTCTAACCCAATTAAAAGATGGGCAAATGAGCTGAACAAAAATCTCTCTAAGGAAGACATATGCAAAGCAAAAAAGCATAGGAGGAAATGCTCAACATCCCTCATCATAAGGGAAATGCAGATTAAAACCACAACGAGGTACCACCTAACCCCTGTCAGAAAAACGAAGATTAAAAATACAAAAAGTGATAAGTGTGGGTGGGGATGCGGTGAAAGGGGATCTCTCCTACACTGTTGATGGGAATGTAAACTGGTTCAGCCACTGTGGAAACAATATGGAGATTCCTCAAAGATCTACAAATAGAACTACCATTTGATCCAGCACTTCCACTTCTGGGTATCTACCCAACAGACAGGAGAATGCTCAGTTGGAAGAGCCCTTCCACATCAATATTTATTGCAGCATTATTAACAATTGCTAAGACATGGAACCAATACAAATGTCCACAATCAAATAAATGGATAGAAAAAGTGTGGCACATAATACTCTATGGAATACTACTCAGCCATAAAAAAAAACAAGACCCTGGCATCTGATGGAAAGTGGTTGAATATGGAAGCTCTTATTGCTGAGTGAAGCAAGTCAGGATATGAAAGAAAGATATTGTACATATCCACTTAGTATATACTGACTATCCACACTTTACGGTAGAGATAGAAATATTGGAGAGCATAAAAGCAGTGAAAATAGTTATAGATGCTGAAGACAGTGTGGAACAGGGTGTGGGAGGAAGGGAAGAGTATAGAGAAGGATAGCGAGAGAACAAATAGCGGGGCATGACATTAGTGAGACACAGAAATGGTTTATTACCTGTTGATAACATGTACAGTATTCTCAACTGGACTGGTACGAGAAATATTTCACGTTGAGTAAATTGTCTTTACAAGCTAAATGATATATAGTGATTGAATGTTTAAAAAAATAAAGAGAATAAATAATAATAACCTTAAAAATTCATGAAAAGCTATTTGATAACGATGTGGATAGTAATGTCTTTTTCTTGACTGATATGCATGGTAATCGTGCTGGAAAAAGAAATGTAATACACTGTAAAGATATATGTGATTAAATGTAATATAAAACAATTGTGGTAATAATAAATTTTTTTTTAAATCATGCTGGGCATATTTGCGTGCCCAAAATCCTGAGAGGAGAAGGGACTGCGGCGTGGCCATCCCCCATGTACACACACACACACACACACACACACGTATTCAGACTGGATATGCATGTGCACAGAAAAGCAGACACTAAAAGGGAATAGGCAAACATTTATAGTGGGTTTTATCTAAGTGAAGAAATTAGAGATAATTATTTTTCTTTTTATGATTTCTTATAATTTCTTCCAATGCACCTACATTTCCTCCATAATGAGAAAAAATATTTTGAAGAGGAAGGTGAAATAAGGAAGGACTAGACAAATGTCAGCATGCGGGGAGAAGCCTTCATTTGTACACATGAGCCAGGATGAGGGGTCCGATTGAGGGTTACAACCGCTAAAGCAATGCTCCCTCCTAAACACAAGACTTGGGCCCATGGTTAAAGCTAGTTCTACGGGCCTGGGCAAGTAACTTAATCCCAAGGAGACTTAGTTTCTTTATCTGTAAAATGGGGATAATAATTATTGGCTTGTTGTGAGGGTCTAAGTCTATAATACACTAGCACTAGCCACCTGTGGCTATTTAAATGTAAATATATTAACATGAAAACCTCAGTTCTTCAGACCACTGGCCAGTTTTTTTTGTTTGTTTAGTTTTATTTGCTATAGGGCACATGCATTCACTAGAGAGAGACAGAGAACGTGGGCAAGTGAGAAATTACCCCCCAGGGAAAATGAGTGTGCTCCAATCCCTTCTCCTCCATTCTCCTCTTGTGATCTTGGGCACACATGTACACACGCTTGAAGTGTTTTTCAAGCTGCTAAGTCTGGAACTCAAACTGTATGGTCAGCTAAGTGGGATCTGGTATTTGAGTCACCATGCCACTAGATGGCCCTGGCCAGTCAGTGTTTTTTGTTAAATTTTGCTTTAGTTTGCTACAGGGCACATGCACTCACTGGAAAGAGACAGAGAAAGGGAAAATGAGAATCACCCCCCACCACCACCACCCAGGGACGGCCACATTGCAATCCCTTCTCCTCCATTCTCCTATTGGTATCTTGGGCACACACACACACACACCACGTGTTTCTTAACCTGCTGGGTCCAGGACTAAAACCTCAGTCAGCCATTTGGGATCCAGCTGCCTCAACCTCCTTGCCACCTGCTGGCCCACACTGTTTAGTTTTAAGAGGTCAATAGCCATAGGTTAGTGGCAACTGCATTGGAGACTGCACCTAGAGAACTTCCTGCTGTGATGGAAAGTTCCGCTGGACAGTGCTGGTCAAGGACATGCAAGCCTGGTCCTCAGAATGCAATAAGCCTGTTGGGATTATGGTTATGACTATGATTAAGATTCTTTGTGAATCCCAAATCCAGACCCACTGCAGGGGTGAGGGAAATGAGAAGAAGGCCTCTGAGAACTTAGAAAAAAAAAAAGAGATGAAACAATAGTGGGGCATTTACTAGTGAAGAGATGAGAATGAAGATGTCACAACTCCAGCTCCTCCCTAGAACAGCAGAAAGAGACGTTAGGAACAAAAATTAAAAACTCAGTGTGCTTTCCCTGCTGGGGAGACAGAAAGTGCTTCCCACGAAGAGATTAGGCCATGGATGGCAATCTGTGTTTACTTTCAGTTCCTGAAATTGGCAAGGGGAGTAGCTTTTCCTCAACTGAATACCACATTTCCAAATCAGGAGAAATGTTTTTGTGATTAACCTCACCTGTTTTGACCAATTCCATTTCTAAAATTCAACTGCAGTGATTTAAGAGGAGAGTGTGTTGTGTATAGTCAGCTCTTTGGGAAGCTACAAAGAGAAGATACCAGAATTATCTAGCCCTGGCTATAGTCATCCTTGTTAAAATTTGATTTAGTTCATCCCGTGGAAGTTAAGGGGTGGGTGTATGGAATAAATTGTGCCTAGGAGAGCTGCATTCAGCATTTCGCACTCCCAAATTTAGGAAATGTGTCTCCGCCTCACAACTGCTTCATATACCTGTCTGGTTGGAGTGAGAAGCAAAGAGAAATCAGGACCTCCATGAGAAGCCCTGTCCCCTGGGTACTCAGGGGAGGCGTGAGGCAGCGTCTGGCTTTTACTGCATACAGACATCAGCTGGGTATGTGAAGTCCTATTTCAACACCTTAAGAGGCCCTCTGCCAAGCACATCTATTTTAGATCCTGCAGCCGTGATCACACTCACTCAGTGGGTGTGAAGAGCTGAGTATCCAGAACTTCTCAACCCAACCCGCAGGGTCTTTCTTCCCAGCCCCAGCCTCTGTTCCTTGTTCATAGGGCTATGAGGGCAAGCTCTCTCTCCCTCCATTCAAGAGGTCCATCATACTATTCACGTGCACTGTGAGGTCGACCTTTCTTGGGATGGTTGGACCTTCAGTGTGCAATTAGCAGTTGGCATGTGTTGCACGCACCCAGAAATGCTGTCCTGATTACAGAGGGGAGAGTGTAGTGCTCCCTGTTTATAAGAGCCTGGTGCCGAGGTTGTAATTAGGGTTATCAAGCGTCTCTCATCACTCAGGTGAAAAGTATTCCAGGAGAAGGAATGAAGCGGGACAGCTCAGAGAAAGGTTTATGAGTGGTGGTTTCACATCTCCAGGTTACTGGTGCAGGTTGGGTCCCGACAAGATACTAAAGAACTTATCCCCTCCCATTGTCGAGTAGAAGTTAAGAGTCCTGGTTCATCACTAAAGATGAAGGAACCAAAGAGCACCTGGGTAGTTTAAAACTCAAGTCAATGTCACATGGTATTTACCACCAGCCACTGCCCAGCATCTTCAACACAAGGCTGCAAAATGGCACCCACAGACCCAGACTACCCGTAGATGGTTTTGACTGGCCCGTGCAGAGTTAGAAAAAAATTGTAACTAACTGCCAATGTTGAAATATTTGGAGATTTCTTGTGGGGGGAAAGTCTGTGTTTTTGGATTCTCTTACAAAGTCAGAATCTGACCATGCTGAGCCCACACTCAAGCCTGGTAAGCGTCCATGAGCTGAGCTTCAGGAACGGCTGCCCCACTTAAAGTTAGTGCCCAAGGATCTCTCTCACAAGGGTCTTGTCTGCTCAGGCCCTGGGAACACTTAAATGCACCACTCCTGATTTCCAAAGTGTGTTCTGACCAAGAAGGACTGCTCAGACCCCCGGGGGAATGACCATGGGCCTCAGGCCTGAGACTCACAGAAGTTGTCTCAGTCCCCATCACCACACCAAGGAGTGGGTTTATGAGGTATTTTTCCACACATGATCTCACCTGATCTTTGTAAAAGCTCTCCAGAGGGAAGCAGAACATAATAATTACCTACAGCAGTGGATCATTTGGGTAAGATAAATATGTCAACATGATGGGTCC
>NW_006159762.1:2204972-2223846 GCF_000334495.1 Tupaia belangeri chinensis
TGGATGGTGGCACCGATAATCAGACAAGATAATCTGATCTGGATAATTTCAAGAACTCTCTGTTCTTAGGAGGGGGGAAAAAAGAGAAAACAATGGCATAGAAAGAATTGGACACTGGAGGAAAAGGGATTGAGTGGGCGCTGAGTGGAAACCCGTTCTTGAAGATAGAGAGGGGCAAAAGGTGGGCGTTGATGGAAAGCGAAGAGTCCTGCAAGGCCCAACCGAGACTCAGAACGCGGGCAGTGGCGACCCCTGGTGGACGCGCGGAAGCCTGCTCCCTTTACTCTGGGATTTGATGGCAAAAACAACCATGGCAAAATTGAGTGGAAGCTGGGTTGGGACCAGGTACCATTCAATGCACAACCTGTATGAATATTTTTGCAAAATTTAAGTATCCCTCACAACTATTCTATGATTAGTGCTGTTATTATCATTATCGTCTTTTCCAGTTGAGGAGACCCAGGTGCTGAGAACTAAAGTGATTGTCACATCCCAATGCCCAATTAGAGTAAAGGCAGCCTGGCTTCAGGCTCATCCCTGACTCACTTCAAAAACAAAACTAGGGAACCAGCAGTTAGCGTAATGGCTATGTCGCTGGCCTCCCACGTAGTCGACCGCGGTTCGTGTCCCGGACCCGGTGGCTTGAAACTCACGCCGGGCGCGTGTGCGTGCGTGCCCAAGATCCCGAGAGGAGAATGGAGGAGAAGGGATTGCGGCGTGACCATCCCCCCTGGGGGGTGATTTCTCACTTTCTGTCTCTCTGTCTCTCTCTGTCTGGCGAGCACACGCGCCCTACAGTGAAAATCTCTCAAAAAAAAAAAAAAAAACTAGGTCCAGCAATTCCAGTTCTGGAGACATACCCTAAAGAGTTGATACAAGGACTCAAATAGGTATTTATACATCCTGTTCCCAGCAGCCTTATTCACAATAGCAAGATGGAAGCAATTCACGTATCCATGGACAGACAAATGGATAAGCACCATATGGTCTGTACAATGTAATATTATATGGCCTTTAAAAGGAAAAAAATTCTGCTATGTGCTATCGCATGGGTGGAACTCAAGGATGTTACGCTAAGTAAAATAAACCAACTACAAAAGGTCAAAAATTGTATGATTTCACTTACATGAGGTCCCTAGAATAGTCAAATACATAGAGACAGAAAGGACAATGGTGGTTTCCAGGGGCTGTGGGATGAGGACTGGGGAATGTTTAATGGGTAGAGTTTTAGTTTGGGAAGATAAAAAATTTCCAGAGATGGTTGGTGGTGATGGATGCACAACCGTGTCACTGTACTTAATGCCACCAAACAATACATCTAAAAATAAATGAGAAATTTTGTTATGTGTATTTTACTACAATTTTGTATTTTAAAAAGGTAGGATGAAGTCTCTGTCAGCATCTATTCCTCCCCTGGTTCCCTGAGACAAGAGCTTGGCCCGAGCCCACCCAGGCCACCTTCTCTGCCCTTCTCACATATCCGTTACTTACACGCCCCCTGCCTCAGCCTCTCCTCTTGTCGATAAGTGAATGTGCACTGACCAGGATTTTGACCATGTCATTTTTCCTTCCTTAGTCCTGGCCCTCTAGGCCTTCCCTGATATTATACCTTCCCAGTCTTGGGAATGTTCCTCTCTCTTCACTTTACTGAACGGTTCTCAGATGCCCAGCCTTTCTGTCTCTGTCTTCCTCTCCTCGACTTTCTTTGACCCACAACACACATGAAGGGAACAGGACTGAAGATTAGTACATGTTCCAGTAAAGATGGTGCATACAGGAATCATCCCTTCACCTCATTTTCCAGAGTGGGAATCCTCTACCACTGTCATCCCTGGCGCAGGCTCAGGGAAGTTCAGACATAAGAGCCTACCCCCTGGCTTGATGGCTAACTGGTGGCCAATATCACATCAGTCGAAAGACCTCTATATTCACCACTTTCTCTTCTACCTCAGCTGTCCTGGGAGACACCGAGCCTTTCTAGCCTCAAGTGTGGGTCAGCATGGACCTAGGATTCAAGGTATACACTGAGCTTGAATAAACAAAAGTTTCTCAGGGTGGCCAACAAGTGGCATGGTGGAAAGGTGTTGGACTCCTACATGGCAGACTACAGTTTGAATCCTGGACCCAGCAGCTTGAAAATCATGCAGGGCATGTGCGTGCATGCTGAAAATCCCAAGAGGAGAAGGGATTGTGATGTGGCCATCTCCCTTGCGGTGTGATTTCTCACTTTCCCTCTCTCTGTCTCTCTCTGGCAAGCACTCACACCCTCTAACAAAAACCTAAAAATAAATAAACAGTACAAATCAATCTAAAAAAAAAAAAACAAAAAACAGTTTCCCAGGTTGGCTAGCAACCGTAGTGCAGCAGAAACACAATGCTCTGAGATGCTTAACCCACATGGGAAGGTCCCAGGTTCTTGTCCCGAGGATTCCTTGTACTCACTTCCAGATCTATGCATGTCTGCTCTGTACATGTGTGTCAATGATCCTGGCTGACTGAGGCTGGGGGTGGATTGTAGCATGAAGACCCTGTTGGAGGTCTCTCTCTCTCAATAAATAAATAATTGTATTAAAAAATTCCCCAACACAGCAAGGAATCAGGCTCTGGCCCCAAATGCATTCATGATTAAAAGGATTAGGCTTCACAGCTCCTGCTAAAATCTGCTATAGCATTCTCTGCAAAGTCGATAAAATTACATTCTTAGTTTCGCCTACTTCAGCTACAGTCTTTCACATTTTTGCCTGACTGTGTTCCTCCCCAGTATGATTTCCAACAAACTGGCAACTTTTAACATATAAAACAGCCAATGCTCTTTTCTCCCAGAGAAAACTTTCCCAGTGAGAACTGCACACATACACAAACCACCACCACCACTACTACCACCATTACTTTAGAGCCATATCCAAAGAGCAGTGACACTTGCTTTACACAATAGTAATATCTTATTGAACTTAAAAGTAAATTTTTTAAGCTTATTTCTTTTATAAGGGAGAGACAGGCACCCCCAATAGGATATTTATCCTGCAACCTCAACCAGCCAGGATCACCAGCATATACACACAGAGAGACCTAGGGACACCAACCCAGGACCTTCCCATATGGGCCCGGCACCAAGGAGTGTTGCATTACCATTGCCCGGAAATCTCAATGTCTATGCTGTTGTTGACACTGGAGACTAAATAGAGAACCAGGTTGTTCATTTCCATCCCTCATTCCTGAGTTCAGTCAGGCTGCTGGGTTCTGAGCCTTCCTCAGAGATTAAGATCGATGTGCTAGAGTTGGGTTGCTTCGAGGCCCAGATCTATCATTGACTACCTCTGGGTAAATCATTCGAGCCTCAATTTTCCCATTTGTAAACAACACAGATGATAAATGTAACTAGGTCATCCCAGTAGCTAGCAGACTCCAAGTGTGTATGGCACACTGAGGAAGCTCTTTAATAAGTACTGCTGATATTATCATTAAGGATACTGCTTATTTTATTCTCTCCTATGTTGTAGCCATTGAATGAGATTGTAGAGCTCGCTGGTAATGGGTGGCCTCTGTTGGGGGGCTACCCTGGGTGCTCTTTATGGATAGCCCTTTGCGGCCACTGCTGAAGTGAGTGGGTTAACCACTGCTCACAGCTTTTCAGCTGCTCTACTCACAATAGGGTGGCCATCACAGCCCACCTGAAGGGCAAGGAGAGGGTAGGAAAGAAGCTGTTCTTGATTATTTAACTAAATCAAAGACTGAACATAGTGGCCCCTGGGTCACTTCAACAGAAATAGCATGGTCTGGAGCCCAGCTGAGTGTCACACACATAGTACTTGTGTTTGGGAGGCTGGAAGCTGTGTGACGGGATGTGGGATGAGAGTCAGAGCTTCCACCTCATAGGGTTGCTGTGATGAGCAGATAAGTTAATACCTGTGCAGGGTTTAGAACAGCCCCTGGCACACAGTGAATTAGGGTCTGGGGCTGCCATCACAATGCATCATAAACTCAGTGACTTAAACCATAGAAATGTATCATCACACTGCTCAGCAGTTCAGAGAGAGATGTCAGGGAGAGTCTGTTCCAGGCCTCTCTTTCTAGCTTCTGGTGACTTGCTGGTGATCTCTGATGTTCCTGGGCTGTAGCAGTAGCACCCCAATCTCCACTTTCCCTTCAAAGGGCTTTCTCCTGCTTGTGTCCCAAATTCCCCCTTTTTATAATGTCACCGTCATATTGACTTTGACTCCCTCTGTCCAAATTCTGTCTCTAAATATGGTCACATCCCCAGGTGCTGGGGGTTAGAACTAAAACCTATCTTTTGGGAGAGATACAACTCAACCCATAAAAACCTTTTAAGAATGATGTATTTGCTACGATGAGAATAGGAGGGAGGGAGAAAGAGAACTATGAGTGGTAACACAGATTAACACCTCACTCAGTCTTCCCTGACATCATTTGCACTTGTCATAGGCGCTGGTGACATGGGTGCTGGTGAGTTACATTTTCTTCCTAAAAGCTCATTTCTTTCTTTTTTTTTGGGGGGGGGGAGAGGTTTTTGCTATAGGGTGCGTGCGCTCGCCAGACAGACAGAGAGAGACATAGAGACAGAAAGCGAGAAATCACGCCCCAGAGGGGACGGTCACGCCGCAATCCCTTCTCCATTCTCCTCTCGGGATCTTGGGTACGCATGCACACGCGCCTGGCATGAGTTTTAAGCCACTGGGTCTGGGACGCGAACCACAGTCAACTACGTGGGAGTCCAGCAACATAGCCATCACGCTAACTGCTGGTTCCCAAAGCTCATTTCTTTTTTATGGGGCCCTTTCTATCATACTTTAAGCGGCTCAGGAACAGGAGCCGTGTCTTCTAGTTCTTGGAGTTCCTGCCACAGAACTCACACATAGGAGCTTCCATGAAGCGGGTGCCTAATGACCTTGGTCTTAATCCCGTCCTGAGAGACTTTTCTTGTCACCCTCTCTCCTCGAGCCTATTTCTGCTCCTGTTCTTTGTGGACAGCTTCTCTGAGGCTCAGGACAACTAGATCGAAGTTTCAGTCTTTGGCAAATGTGTTTGTGTACTGCTTGTGGTGGATAATTGCCACCACCCACCTCAATGGATTATTAATATTTAAAACCAGATGTAGCATGTTACAAATATTTTACAATTCGCAGATGGTGGGTGCATACACACAACTGATTACTGTCTGTACTGCAAATAATTTGAAATATACAGTGTGCTTACACTCTAGCCAAACGTGTCCTTCCAAAGGTCAGCTTGCTATCTTTCCTTACACCTGAAATGAGCGACTTCAGTGTGTGCATGCTGGATCTCAGTTATTTGCATTAATATATTTCTGGAGTTTTTTCCTGAATGAATCTGAGACATTGAGAATTCGTTTATACATGCATTTGAACAATGAATAAGGAAATTGCAATGAACAGGAAAGGAAATACCTTATTCTCCTTATAAAGTTAAGGATTTTTAAAAACAGAATTATTTATTTAATTTTAAAAAGAATTATTTATTAATTATTATTATTGTTAATATTATTTTTCACATGAGTTTTGCCAGAGAAAGACAGACACAGAGAGAGAGAGAGAGAGAGGGAGAGAGAGAGAGAGAAAGCAAAGGTCCGGGACTCAAACCATGGCTGGCCATGTGGGAATTCCAGCCCCTTAACCACCATACCACCTGCTGGCCCAGAATTATTTATTTAATTTTATTTATTCATTTATTTTATTTTAATTTGACTAGAGAGAGACAGAGAGAGGGGGTTCGGGGAGAGAGGGAATGTGAGAAAGCAAGCTGCCAGGTCCAGAACTTGAACCATGGTCAACCATGTGGGAGTGTCCAGCACCTTAACCACCATACCACCTGCTGGTTCCCACGATTTTATTTAAATATGCATTTTTGCATTTTACTTTTTCTTTTTCATTTTGCTTTGATTTGTTTTGGGGGCCAGCAGGTGATATGGTGGTTAAGGGGCTGGATTTCCACATAGCCACCCACAGCTCAAGTCCCAGACCTGGTGGCTTGAGAATCACACAGGGCATGTGTTTGTGCATCCCCAAAGTCCCAGGAAGAGAATGGAGGAGAGGGTATTGCTGCATGGACAAAAGCCAAAAAATTTTAAAAATAAAATTGTTTTTATTCCTAGGGGTACATGTGCTCACCAGGAGAGGGAGAGGAGAGAGGAGCACCCCCTAGTGGGGCATATTCACACTACAATCTTTCTTCCTCCATTTCTCCATTCTGTTGGGATTCTAAATACACATGTATATACAACTGGTATGTTTTTCAAGCTGCCAGGGCTGAGACTCGAACCTCAGTCAGCCATATGGGATCGTCTCGCTATTCACAGGTTTTAACCACTGAGCTACAGTGCTGGCCCTGGAGTTAATTTAAATTTTTTATTTTTTAAAATAATTATTTATTTAGGGACCAGCAGGTGTTTTATGTGTTATTATTATTGTTATTATTATTTTAGGGAGGGATCTTTACTATAGGGCACATATGCTTGCCAGAGAGACAGAAAGAGACAAAGAGACAGAAAGCAAGAAATCACCTGTCAGGGGGATGGTCATGCTGCAATCCCTTCTCCTCCATTCTCCTCTCGGAATTTTGGGCATGCATGCATATGTGCCTGGCATGAGTTTTAAGTCACTGGTTCTGGGACTACGTGGGAGTCCAGTGATGTAACCATTATGCCATATACTGGTCCCTGTTGTATTTTTTAAAGAGAGGGTTTTTTTGTTTGTTTGTTTTGTTTTGTTTTCCTATAGGGCACATGTACTTGCCAAAGAGACAGAAAGAGAGAGAGAAAGCCAGAACTCAACCCCCGCCCCCCCAAGGGGAATGGCCGCACTGTAATCCCTTCTCCTCCATTCTCCTCCTGGGATTTTGGGCATGTGCACACATGTGCTCGGCATAAATTTTAAGCTTCCCAGTCCGGGACTTGAGTCATAGTCAGTTATGTAGCAGTGCAGTGCCTTAACAACTACTCCACCTACTGGTACCTATTATTATTTACTTTTCAATTTGACCAGAGAGAAAGAAAGGAAAAGTGAGAAAGCAAGCCACCAGGTCTTAGACTTGAACTGTAGTCAGCCATGTGAGACTGCAGTGCCCCAACCACCACACAACCTGCTGGCCCTGTAGAATTAATTTTTAAAGAGGAGAAAGAAAGAAAATTAAAAGTATCCATAAAATCTAGAAATACAGACACTATTTTTATTTTTTAACCGATTTTTTTTTAAAGTTTCTTTCATGAACGAGAGAGACAGCACCCCCAATAGGCTCTCCACACCACAATCCACTCTCACCCTCAGTCAGCCCTGTATTGTGGCCATGCATGCCCACCCAGCATGTGTTTTTTAAAAATATGTATTTATTTTTTATTTTATTTATTATTATTATTCAATTTTGACCAGAAAGTGACAGACGGAGAGACAGGGAGAGTGAGAAAACAAGCCACCAGGTCTGGAACTCGAACCAGAGTCCAGTATCCCAACCACCACGCCCCTTGCCAGCCCCATCTCAGCATGTTTAATGAGGTCTCTGGACATGAACCTGGAACCTTTCCATGCAAGTCAGCCTTGCAAAGTGTTGAGTTATGACTGTGTCACGATTCAATCCCCCAGATGGTGGTAAAAATGCTGATTGAGAAAGATCCGTCATTACAAAAGCCTATACAGTTTGCATTGAGGCAGAATTTGCATGAAATGGGTGAGCGGTGCATTGAAGAGCTCAAGCATTTCATTACAAAATGTGATACTTCTGCTCATGATTTTGGAGGGCCTTTTTAGAGGATTTCTTGCTCAGGCAAAATAAAAAAGTTTAGTTGTCTCCTCACTCCCCCACTCCCCACTCCCAATTGTATAAATCCTTAATATATGACAGTTTTGTGATGAAGAGAAGTATTTTATGATAGTTAACTACATTTTTAATATCAAATAAACATCTTAAATAGTCTGGAAAAAAAATTCTTTAAGAAAAGAAAAGGGGCCAGCAGGTGGTATGGTGGGTGAGGCACTGGACTCCTACATGGCTGTCCACAGTTTGAGTCCCAGACCTGGCAGCTTGCTTTCTCACTTTCCTTCTCTCTCTCTCTCTCTTTCATCTATCTCTGGTGAATTAAAAATAATAATAATAAAATTAAATCATTCCTTGAAAAAACAGTAAAATAAATAAATAAAATGGAAACCACTCAAAGTCATCTTCCCCCCTCTTTTTCCCCTAAAGGAAGGGAAGAATGATCATCAATGGAGGATGACAGTGGCAGCCAAGTAACACTAAGAGAGAGCTTCATGCTCAGAAGTGAAGGAGGTACCTTCTCCTCGCGGTTTCCAGAGCTCTACACGTTCAGAGAAACTTCTCTAGTAAAAAAACAGAGTGGATCCTGGGCTAGCCCATGGCCTGATATTAAGGTGACTGGATCCCACGTGACCAACTGTGCAGTTCGAATCCTAGACACAGCGCCTTGAGAAACACACCAGGAGTGTGTGTATGTGTGCCCAAAATCCAAACAAGGAGAGGTGAAGAAGGAATTGCAGTATGACCTTGGCTGATGGGAGGAGGTGCTTTCTCACTTTCACTTTTTCTCTGTCTCTGATGAGCTCACACACCCTCTAACAAATTTTAAAAAGAAAAAAGAATCAGAAATGAATCCTGAAAGTAGAGTTCTCAGACTATACTTAGTTATACTTAGTTATATATAGTTCTCAGACTAGTTTTTAACATTATGTAATCAGACTTTATGACCATCCTAGACAAAAAGGCATTACATGACAGAAAGATAATCTGGCTTTTACATTTTAATCACGTGAATTCAGTACTTGTAACCTCCACACAAGTTCCACATACCTTTTTTTTGCACGGACTTGGTTCCTTAAACCACTGTGTTTAGCATCAAATGTGGCTTCGATCCATAATTCTCTATTGGAAATAGAATATGGTAGAAATAAAAGTAGAGAAGTACATGATCAGCCACGGTGGTACAACGATAGCATAATGCCCCACAATGCTGAAGCCACGTGGGAAAGTCCAGGGTTCGAGTTCTAAAGTCTCCCCATACATGGTCTCCCCAGCTTAGCACACATGGCCATGGATCATGGCTGACTGAGATTTTTTAATAGATCTTGGAGTGAGAGCCCTGTTGGGGTTGTCTATCTCTATATCTGTCACTGTCTCTATATATCTCTCTCATGGAAGAAATAGATAAAACTTTAAAAACATGGTAGAGAATTACAAAATGTTGGAGAATTACAGGGTGGAAGAAACTATTCGGAAGCTGAGTGGCCCTGGGTGAAGAGCGAGGCCTCTCACACAGGTGGCTAGAAATGTCCAGGACTTGTTTTCTATGCTCCCACAGGATCTGTGCCTTGGTGAGAGGGTAGCATGCATAAGACATGCTATTAGGACGGATGACCCCCAAATTGCTCTGCAAGACTCACAGAAAGTAGCAGCAGAGACCAATCATTGCTGCAGTTGCCAAACATGTCCCAAATCTGGAAAGTGGGGTTTTGAAGGTCACCAGCATCTGTGGCCCATGTGGTCAGGTGGTCAGGCTAAAAGAACTGGCCACCTTCACAGTGCTCCCCCCATGCATCTAGCCAGAGCACTGTACCTTCACGCGGGCCTTTCCCAGCATATGACAAAAGCAGGACCCCTGGCTGTCAAGAGGGGAGGAGTTTAGGCCTACTTCAAGAGTTAGCCAAAGGCAAATTTAGAAGGAGCTGTTGCCATAAGGCGGCAGCCCTCACTTCTGATGCCAATAGCAAGTTTGGAAGATTCTACAAAACCACACTGAGGTTTGATAATTTGCTCAAAGGACTGACAGAACTCCCCGAAAGCTGTTACACTCATGGTTTTGGTTTATGACAGGGAAAAGACATAAATTCAAATCAGCTGAAGGAATAGATGACCAGAGGAGGGACCAGGAAGGTTCCACATGGGCAGCTTCTTCTTCTAATCACTTTGGAGTGCTCACATTTGCATTATGTAGGCAGCACCGTGCAACCAACAGGAGACCTGGGGTCCAGCCCCTACTCAGGTGGTTACGAGCTATGCAACCACAGATGAACACTATTGTCCCTGAGTCCAGGTTTCCTCAGCGGTGATGATAATAATGCTTGTCTCTAAGTGCTGCACGTGAAAGAATGAAAATCTCCACAATAATTAGTAATTCTCCCCACAGAGCTGTGGATGGTGTTACCTCCTCCCTGCCTCAATGTGCACAGCTCTCAATTCCCTGCCCACCAGGGAAGCTCACCAGAGCTTCGGTGTCTAGGGTTTTCTCCGAGTCTGATCACAGACTGCCTGCATGGCTGACCTTTACTCTCCAGCCTCCTGGAGGGAAGGCTGGCCTCCAGTTCCTCCAGAGAGCAGAACAGATATCCTGTGGCCCAAATCCCAGACGGAGAATCTCCTTAATCAACTGATCCCTCTTCTGGACTAGGCCTTCCACCTTCTTTACAAGAAGTGCGAAGTTTCGGCACAAAGGATTTCATCCACCCTCCTCACTGAGAGGGTTAAACAAACTGTAGCGTGATGTCTAAGGCCCAAGGCCATGTACCAGCAAACCCCACCCTACTGCTGTTTCTACCTGCAAAAAGCCCCAGGCTGCCGAATAAACCTACCACGTGAGATCCCTCCAGGCCAACACCTGCTTTGCCTAACATCTCTGGGAAAACAGCCCCCCTCCCTGCATTTTGTGATTTTTTTCCACTTCCCTGACTCTGGCAGAGACCCTGCCTGTTCTTCCACATGCTCCCTTGTTCTCCCTTTATTTCATTAGGTATTTTTTGTTTGTTTATTTCATGAAAGTGAAAAACAAGAGAGTCTCACACCAACATCCCCCCAGCCTCCTCGATCTGCCAAGACCACAGACCTGAGCACTGGCCTGCATGGGTCGCCGTGGGAACCAAGTCTTCAGTATCCATCCCGCTTCATGTAAACAGTGTGTTGCCTCTGCACGGCTGAAGCTGCATCCTCCTTTTCCCTTTGAGATCCCCAGTCATCTCTGCACAGATCGAAGTTAAACTCAATTTATACAAAGCCTGTCTCCCCTTCTACATAGTTTGAATATATTCTGTCTTGCCACCTTTAACAAATGTCCAACTCTGTTTCTCTTTGACAGCTCCCATCACGAATTACACTGTTGGGTGTCCGGTGGCCAAAGCCCCCCAAGCAAACAAAGATAACCTCTTCAGAAAGGACATTTTAGGAGGCTGGAGATTATGCAGGAGCTGAGGGCAAAGGCCAGACCTCTCTGGGTGAGGTTAAAGGGACACCACATGTGGGACAGTGCTTGGCTCCCAGTGCAGTGAGGGGAGACACTTGGAGACCGGTTGCTGTTCAGGCTTCTTGGTTCAGCTGGCTCAAGGCTAGGGGCAGCAGAAGTCACTGAATGAACACCAGGGAGTGGTCGTGGGGTGTTCGATCTTCCCACTGCAGCAGGCCAAGAGGAGGATGTCTCCTGTTAGGGACCACGAGGACTGGGGGTGCTAAAAGTGCAGCCAAACACCACAGGTTGTTTCTTGGTGGTTCCTCCTGCATGAGAAAACCCTTGTAAAGGTGAGAAAACTGAGATTTGGAGAAGACAGTTGGTCTACCCCAAATGGGAAAGCGAAAAGGTGCAAATACTATACACGGTCAGTGGAAGAACCATACAGTGAACAAAATTGTCTTGGGCACATATTTTCACATGGTCCTCATTATTTCTCATGCTCTACTTAGTGAAAAGGTCTTGTCATTGACATTATAACTGATGACACTTGGGCTCAGAGAGACAAGGTCATGCAGTTTGCAACACGGCTGGGTTGGACTGGACCCTAGGTCTCCTGTTGGTCACATGGCACTGTCTACACAATGCATCTTTGCCTGTTCCAAAGTAAGTACAGAGGGTGAGGCTGGAGCTGCAGACTCGCACAAGAGCCGTCTTCAGTGTACAGATGCACAGCTGCAGCAGTCGCCACATATTCCTCTGACAGAATTGGTTGACTCAGGTGGAAAAGAAATTCATTCTCTGAAATGAGAAACATGTCAAAGTGCTTTGCCAAAAGGAGATCTAGACATATACCTTAGGGTCTTCAACAAGTTAATGAAAAACACATGTCATGAAAAAAAAAAACTGCATAGATTTCAAAATCTCTTACATCAAATGAAAATAAATAAATAAAGTTAAATAAAATAATTTAAAAGACAAAAAGGGGTCGACACATGGCTGGGCCCACAAAGCCAGCCACAGTTCAAGTTCCAGACCTAATGGCTTGCTTTCTCACATTCCCTCCCTCTCTCTCTGTCCCTCTCTGGTCAAATAAAACTAAATAAATAGATAAATAAAGTTACATATATTTTAAATCTCTTACACCAAAATAAACTGGTATTTTAATTTCACAAACTTTTTTATAGTTTTACTATTTAGTTATGCTAGGGCACATGCATTTGCCAGAGGAGAAGAGAGAGAGAGAGAGAGAGAGAGAGAGAGGGCGAGTGAGAACCTCTCTTCCCCACCCCCAGGTGGGATGGCCATGCTATAATCCCTTCTTCTCCATTCTCTTCTTGGGATTTTCGGCACGTATGCACATATATCCCAACATGATTTTTCAAGCCACAAGGTCCAGGAGTCAACCATGGAGTCTTCCAAGTGGGATTTGGCTCCTTACCCCCCACACCACCTGCTGGCCCTCTACAAATGTTCTGAAGTTCCTTTGGATTATTCAGTCATCAAACTGCCTCTCTAGCAAGGAGCAAATGGTGACCTGAGAAAGTGAGGCAGGAACAGGGAGCCCTGCCCTCACACTATGACAGGCTGCCTGATTTCACATCGATGTTTACTCCCTCGTGTGTCTGTTTATTGTCTCCCTTGAGAGGAAGGTCAGTTTCATGAGGTGGGATCTTGTTTGTTGATCGACACTATATGCTCAGCATCTTGAATAATAAAGTTTGTTAAATCAACAATATCTCTAAAAGCTAGACATGGTAGTGTACACCTATACTCCCAGCGACTCATACAGTGAGAGCCTGTCTAAATGAGAAAAAAAAAAATAATGAGATCCCACTCATCAGGATAGACACACAAAGGACCATTTATGAGAAACTTGTGCTCAAGTTCCAGCTGAAGAACCTACTTTTGAAAAGAAGAATTCAATAAAAGTTGACCTCAATTTAACTGGCACAAATCCCTGAACATAACTCAATCTTTCCTTCACTTGGACAATGTTTAATTTGGTTGCTTACGGTAATATTTATTTTAATAAGGGTTTCTTTCTGTCCTTGTGGCCAGTATTGTATTTGGTGGACTGAACATCATGATTTAAAGCAAAACCCTGTCCCATGTTGGCAAGGAGGCTTCTAGTTCATTCTTTAGCCCTCTGCTGCAGGGAGGTGGTTTTCACTCTGGAATTTTTGCTACCTCTGACTTGCCTCCCTCTGGTGACATCTACAGGCACTGCAAAATTTATGTCCACAAAGAACTAAGGAATCTGGGAAGTCAAGATTCCTCTGGAAATAAATATTCTGGTGCACCACATACACACACAATTTTTTTTTGAGAGGATTTTTTTTTCTTTCTATAGGGCGCGTGCGCTCGCCAGACAGAGACATAGAGACAGAAACCGAGAAATCACCCCCTAGGGAAGATGGCCACGCCGCAATCCCTTCTCCTCCATTCTCCTCTCGGGATCTTGGGCACGCACGCACACGCGCCCGGCGTGAGTTTAAGCCACCCAGTCCGGGACGCAAACTGCGGTCGACTACATGGGAGTCCAGTGACATAACCATTACGCTAACTGCTGGTCCCATACACACAAAAATGTAAAACAAAGCTCATCTTCCCATATTATCAAATGACTTAATACAAGGAGATTTTTTAAAGTTCATGGAGAATAGGATTAAAGAGGCCTGTTGGTAGTGTACTGGTGGAAGTGTCTGGATTCCACACGGCTAACTATGAAGTTTGAGTCCCAAACCCAGTGACTTGATGAGCACGCCAAGCACGTGTATGTGCATGTCCAAAATCTTGAGAGGAAAATGGACTAGGAGGAAATTCAGCATGGCTCTCCCCCTGTGGGAGTGCATTTTCACATTCTCTATCTCTGTCTCTCTCTTTCAAGCACTTGTGCCTTAGAGCACATTTTTTTTTAATGGGATTAATGTACAAGTTTACTTTGGTGCAAAAAATTTTTGAGATCCATGGATAGTTGTTTCATAATATACATATTCTATGAACGTTTTGAAGATCCCCCTCATACTTTATATAGACTTTAACCAAAAATTCTCATTCCAGCAACTTATGATTAAAAACTAAAAATTGTAGAGGACAGAAAGCGGTGTGGTGGTTAAGAAGCTGGCCTCCCACATGGCTGACCATGGTGTGAGTTCTGGACCTGGCAGCTTGCTTTCTCACTTCTTCTCTCTTTCTCTCTCTGTCTCTCTCTGGTGAGTGCCTATAGCAAATTTTAAAAACAATAATAATAAAAATAAAATTAAGTAAATAATTATTTTTAAAAAATTGTAAAGGGGCCAGCACCATAGTACAGTGGTTAAAGGAGCCAGGCTCACATCGCTGACTAAGATTTGAATTCTGGTCCCAGCAGTTTGGAAAAACATGCCAAGTGTATGTGTGCACATGTACAAAGTCTCAACAGGATGGACAAATGGAGGAAAAAGAATTGTGGCATTATCATGCCCCCACTGGGCAGTGCTTTCTTTCTGTCTCTCTTTTTCTCTCTCTCTCACTGGTGAGTGCACACACCCTCTAGCAATAATAAAAAAATAATAAATAAGAAGAGAGAAACAGGTAAGAAAAAGAAAGGAGAAAGAAATTGTGGAGACATGCACCATTGATGGCCAAGATAGGTTGACCTTCAGTCTCAAATACCCTCAAAACTAGATAAAACATATCAAGTAGCAATTTAAGAATATATAATATATAGGATTGTCAGAAAAGTCATGATACATTTTTGCATAGAAAAAATATGCTATGATTTTGCTGACAACCCAATATGCATGTGTGTTTCTTTCTTTTTTTTTAAGAATTACTTTTTATTTAACTTTATTTTACGTATTTATTTAAATTTGACCAGATATATATATATATAGAGAGAGAGAGAGAGAGGGTGAGAGAGAAAGAAAGTGAGAAAGCAAGCCTGCCACATCTGGGACTCGAATCACAGTTGGCTCTGTGGGAGTCCAGCGCCCTCAACCACCATGCCACCTGTTGGCCCCTTTCTTTTTCTTTCTCTTCCTTCCTTTCTTTCTTTCTTCCTTCCCCTTTCTTCTTTCTTTCTTTCTTTCTTTCTTTCTTTCTTTCTTTCTTCCTTCCTTCCTTCCTTCCTTCCTTCCTTCCTTGCTTCCTTCCATGAGTGAGAAAGACAGAGAGATAGCACCCCCGATAGGGTCTTGAAACAACGACCTATGCTCAGCCTCAGTCAGCCCCAGATCATGGGCACGTGCATGCCCATCATATTCAGGGATGTCTCCAGACAGGAGCCCTGAACCTTCCCATGTGGGTCAGTCTCACAGAGCATCAAGTTTCACTATTGCACCACCGCCTGACCCATCTGTTGCACAACCATCCTGACCCAAAAAATGTATATTTTTAAAATGTAAGTATATTCAACACTCAATGAGGTAAAATTCACAATATCTGACATCTGTCAAAAATTGCCAGGCATGCGGGAACCAGCAGTTAGCGTAATGGCTGTGTCGCTGGACACCCACATAGTCGACCGCGGTTCGCGTCCCGGACCCGGTGACTTAAAATTCATGCCAGGCACGTATGCGTGAGTGCCCAAAATCCCGAGAGGAGAATGGAGGAGAAGGGATTGCAGCGTGACCATCCCCCCGGGGGGTGATTTCTCGCTTTCTGTCTCTATGTCTCTGTCTGGCGAGCGTACGCACCCTATAGTGAAAATCTCTCCAAAAAAATAAAAAATAAAATAAAATTGCCAGGCATGCAAAGAAGAAAGGATTGCATACCATAGAGAGAAAAATCAACCAAGTAAAATGACAAAAATAGAGTTTCTGGATAAAGACATTAAAATAGCTAGTACAGGGAACCAGCAGTTAGCATAATGGCTATGTCGCTGGACTCCCACATAGTCGACCGCGGTTCGTGTCCCGGACCCGGTGGCTTAAAACTCACGCCGGGCGCGTGTGCGTGCGTGCCCAAGATCCTGAGAGGAGAATGGAGGAGAAGGGATTGCGGCGTGACCATCCCCCCTGGGGGGTGATTTCTCGCTTTCTGTCTCTCTGTCTCTCTCTGTCTGTCTGGCGAGCGCACGCGCCCTACAGTGAAAATCTCTCAAAAAAAAAAATAGCTAGTACAGGGACTAGCGGGTGGCATGGTGATTAAGGTGCTGGACACTCCCACATGGCTGACCACGGTTCAAGTCCTGGACCTGGTGGCTTGCTTTCTCACTTCCCCTCTCTCTCTCTCTCTGTCTCTCTCTGGTCAAATTAAAATAAATGGATGAATAAATAAAATTAAATAAATAATTATAAAAAAAATAGCTAGTACAAGGGCCAGCAGATGGCTTAGCAGTTACATCACTGGACTCCCATATGGCCGATCGAGTGTTAGACCCGATAGCTTGAAAATCACACTGGGCGCGTGTGTGTGCGTGCCCAAGATCTTAGGAGGAAAATGGAGGAGAAGGGCTTGTGGTATAGCCATTCCTCCAGTGGGTGCTTTCTCACTTTCCCTTTCACTGTCTCTGTCTCTGTCTCTGTCTCTGGCTAGTGCATGTCCTAAGGCAAAACTTCTAAAAAAAAAAAAAAACACTAAAAAGGACAATGGATGCTAGGAGGTGCCATAGAGCTTAAGATAACTCTATCCTACATGGCCAGCTGTGAGGTTCAAGTCCTAGATCCAGCTAAAAAAATCACACTGGGTGTCTGTGTGTATGTGCCCAAAATCCCAGAGGAGAACGGAGAAGGGATTGCAGCATAGTAAAAACTTCTCAAAAAAATAATAAATAAATAAAAAGAATGTATTGAGTAAACGAGAGGTAAATGGATGCTCTAAGAAATTGAATTAATTTCTTAAGGTCAGACAGCTGGAAAAGTCAAAGTGATGTTGTGATCCCATGTCTCCCAATTTTCTATCCATTCAAGTACCTGTGCAGATAAGAACATGGGGAGTTTCTGAGGCCTTAGAACAAGCTCCTAGATTGAGGTCTGATGTCAGTTCCAGACCTCCAGAACTTTTGGATGACAACGCCTTTTTTAAAGTTTGTGTTATTGGATAGCCTTCCCTAGCATCTGATTCTTGGGAATGTATCTGACCATACAAGCTGTCCCCTAGAGTACCTAAGCATAGAGAAGAGCAGACCGATAAGAATAGGGGTGCCGATGACCAGCTGGTGGTACGGCAGTAACAAGTGGACCCCTGCAGGAAAGAATATCAGGCACACATGCACATGCCTATGATCCATGTTGGCTGGAAGTCGATCACTGGGTGAGGGCCCTGTTGGAGGTCCTGTCTCTGTCTCACTCTCTTTATCTCTCTCGGAAGAAATAAATAAATAAGTTTACAAAAAGAGAATAGGTGGCCCTGGAGCAAGAGATGAGGCCTCTCTCATTATGTTGGGTTTAGTTGCGATTTCTCCTTAATTAACTCACTCGAGACTCCAGTAAGTGTTGCCGTCAGCCCATCTGTAAGCCGAGACAGAGATGCTCACATTTCTTGTTCATGAAAAAATCAGCCTCCTAGAGCATTTTGTTTCTTTCCTCCTATAGTATTTCATACATTCCTGAGTGGTTTTGGGCTCACCCAGTAATTTTTGCCTTTGGTAAAAAAAAAAAAAAAAATCAATAATTTGATTGGAAACCACAGAGTTTGTCAGATAGTAAAAGCTCCAAGGGTAGGTTTTTAGTGGGAACGGCTCAAACACTTTGCAAATAGAAGTTCAGTTTTATTGTTGTTGTTTTCATTTCATTTTATTTTTTAGAGAGATTTTTGCTATTGGGCACGTGCACTCACTGGAGAGACAGAGAGAAACAAGGAAACAGAAAGCAAGAAATCCACCCCCAGGTGGTATGGCCATACCACAATCCCTTCTCCTCTTGGATTTTGGGGACACATGCACACGTGCCTGGTGTGAGTTTCAAGCCACTGAGTCCAGGACTTGAACCATGATTGGTCATGTGAGAGTGTAGCAACATAACCATTATGCCATCTGCTGGTCCCAGTTGTTTCTGTTTTTAACACAATGAGAGGAAGATGTGCCTTAGAAACCCCAGTTCTTTTCTTCTTTTCTTCTTCTTTTCTTCTTCTCCTTCTCCTCGTTCTCCTTCTCCTTCTCCTTCTTCTCCTTCTTCTTTTAAGAGCGATTTTTGCTACAGCAATCCCTTCTCTTCCAAAGATACAGAAGGCAGGAAATCACTCCCCAAGGGCATGGCCATGCTGCAATCCCTTCTCCTCCATTCTCTGCCCCGCCCCAACCCTGGGACTTTGAGCATACACACCCACACGCCCAGCGTGAGTTTCAAGCTGCCGAGTCTGAGACTCGAACCACAGTCAGCTACATGAGAATCCAACAATGTAACCATTATGCCATATGCTGATCCCAGAAACCCCAGTTCTTAGGAAAGAAGCTAGAGTGGAATGGCGGGATCATATGGCAGCTGTATCTTTAACATTTTAAGACACAGTCAACCTGTGCATATTCTCTCTATCTCTTTCTGTTCCTCTCTGGCCAAATTAAAAACAAATAAATAAATAAGTTTAAATAAAATAATTCCTAAAAAAAAAAAAAAAGATGAACTAGCTACATTCTATCAATAAATTGATGAGAGACTTGGTCAAATAGTAAAAACTCCGAAGATGGGTTCATCTTACAGATAAGAGAGGAAGGCAGAGTGTGTGGGTTAGGATACTGGGGAGTTTGGGGGAGCT
>NW_006159762.1:2223875-2249654 GCF_000334495.1 Tupaia belangeri chinensis
AGGAGGAAGTAATATGTTCTCCCAACAATGTACGGGTGTTGGAGTTGGGGAAGAGAGAATAAGAATGAGGAAGTGACCTGGGAAATAAGACAGAGAAAGGACTAGGATGCACAGTCTGACTTCTTGGCAGGGATTTTGACTTGCACGAGACATTTCAGACTTAAAAGACTTGCAAAATGTGACAGACTGTGGCTGTAGTTTGATACCATCGGCTGTGACCCGGGATTCGCATTAACCAAATTTGGTGTCATCATGACCCAGTCACCTGATCTAGTCACCTTGAACCTCCCTGTAAGTGCTTAAGGTGTTTTTTGGCCAGTGTCAGCACAACTGAGTAGTATGATTTGCAAATGCCTGAATTATTCATGTTTTCGACCTATTCTAATGAGAACTTTGCCTAAAAGACTAAATTATTAACCACCTGGGTGTGATCTTTGAGGATGCTGTCTAGAAAACCAGGACACTGAATTTTCTTGCTGATTTTGTGTCTTAAAGGAGTAGAGCCTTTACTGACAATTTGTGATTGCTCCCAGAACAAGAGACAATGCCTAATAGCATTCACATCATAGAACACAGAGGAGGAAAGAGAACCCTAACTAATAAGATGAAAAGAGAACAGTAATCCCCACCTTAACTGGAAGGTACTAATTTTTAGAACATTGTGAAGGTAGTTTATGGAGGACACATCATCACCATAGCTTGTCAGATTGGGGGAGATTTTTAAAAGTTTTTAGTTGCTAGAGGGTGTATGTGCTCACCAGAGAGAGACAGAGAACAGAGAGAGAAAGCGCGCTCCCGCGCGCGCACACACACACACACACACACACACACGGGGCATGGCTGTGGCATGGTATTTTCTCCATTTCTCCAACCTTTTGGGATTTGCCTGGAGTGTTTAAGCTGCTGAGACTGGGATTCAAATCATAGTTGGTCATGTGGAAATCCAGCTCCTTTAACCCCTAGGCTACAGGGCTGTGAGAGCTAGCCATGTTGCATGAGGCAGCAGTTCATTCATTTTCATCACTGTTTCAGTATCCTACAATATCTTTTATTCATCTATTACTGATGGGTTTTAGGTTGTTCCTAGTTGAGAGTATTCCAAATAATGCCTCTGTGAATATCTTACGCAAATACTTTCTTGCATATATGTACACATTTGTTAGGTGCATACGTAGGAATGGAGTTATAGAGTCAGAGTATTCATATTTCAGCTTCAGTAGATAATGTCAAGCAGTTTTCCAAAGTGGTTGACACTACTTTTTAGACTAATATACATCTTAATACAGGATATGAGCATTGCATTTGCTTCACATTCCTGCCAACCCATGGAATTGACAGTGTCTTGAATGTTAGCTATTCGGCTCTATGCGTGAATGCATGTGTGTGTGTGTGTGTGTGTGTGTGTGTGTTATTATCTCATTGTGGTTTCAATTTGCATTTACCTGTGATTAATGAGGTTGAGTATCTTTTCAAAAGTTAATTGGCCTTTTGAATGTTTTCTCATATGAAGTGTCCATCCAAGGTTCTTGGAACAGCACAAGCAAAGGTTCAGTGTCATGAAACAGTGTGAGATGTGAGGTGAGGGACCAGCAGATGGAAGAATGGTTACGTCACTGGACTCCCATGTAGTTGACTGTGGTTCGAGTTCCAGACCTGTGACTTAAAACTCATACTGGGTGCATGTGCGTGCGTGCCCAAGATCCCAAAAGGAGAATGGAGGAGAAGGTATTGTGGTTTTGTCATCCCCCCGGGGGGGTGTTTTCTCACTTTCTGTCTCTCTGGACAGCACACACGTTCTATAGCAAAAAAACTCTCTTAAAATAAACAAATAAATTAAAAATTTTAAAAAATTAAAAGAAAAAGAGATATGAGATGAACTACAAGTAATCTGGCTAAAGTATAGTGGTTCTTAGTCTGGGTTGATTTTATCTCCCCAGAGGACATTTTGGCAATGTCTGAAGATGAAAAACCAAAATGTTTGTTTTTTACAAATCAAGGTTGATACAGGCTACTGACATCTAAGAGTAGATACTGCTTTTATTTTTTTTTAACTTTATTTATTTATGTATGTATTTTAATTTGACCTGAGAGGGACAGAGTGAGAGAGAGAGAGAGAGCAAGCCACCAAGTCTGGGACTCGAACCTCAGTTGGCCATGTGGGAGTCCAGAACCCTTAACAACCACACCACCTGCCCACCCCATATGTAGATACTTCTAAACACTCCACATGCACAGATCAGCTCCTCATAATAGTCATTCAGTTCAAAATGTCAATAGTGCCAAGGTTGAAAAATGGTTTGCATAAAGGCAGGGATTGGAAAGAGGGAAGGGAGGTTCAGTGGCTATAAAACCTCAAGAGTGACTGAGACAGAATTCCTTACCTCCCTAATATAATAGAATGGAAACGGTTGGACTCCAAATTATGTTAATTTATATGAAAAAAACCCCCCACAAATGTGTTGTTTTTAGCACATCAGTTTGCTACTGAAATTGTAAACTCACTAAACTCCCAATGATAACCACTAAAACCATTTGGGTAAGTTTCTTTGGTACCTGTTACCTATATGTAGTAGATTTGTATTATGTTGATTTAACAAAGTTGGAACTACATTTCCCTGAATTCTGTTCCCTGTATAGTTCCAGGACAGCAAGGACAAGAAGGGGGGAAAATATTTTTAACAAAATTATTTTATTTAACTTAATTTATTTACTTATTTATTTTAATTTGACCAGAGAGGGACAGAACAAGAGATAGAGAGAGAGAAAGTAATAAAGCAAGCCACCAAGTCCAGGACTTGAACCACAGTCAGCCATGTTGGAGTCTAGAGCCCTTAACCACCATGCCACCTGCCGGCCCCCCAAGAAGAAAAATTTTGCTTGAAATGTGGAGAGTCAAGGTTACCTTGTGGTGACTGTGTAACCAGCTCCTACAGTTGTGTAAGGTCAAATTTCTATAACTGAACATAAATAAGTATGTGTTTTCTAACTTATAAGATACATTTGCATAGTACTTTTTTCACTTGGCAATATAAAGTAGATATTTTTCCATATTGTAAATATGTTTGTAGACTCTACTTTTATTTTTCATAATTCATCAATTGACCAATCCCATCACATTGGACATTTAGGTAATTTCCAAATGCTGAGAAAAACATCTTTGTGTCCCTCTACAATTGTTTATTAGTTTTTCCTTGTAGTACTTTAAAAATATTTCTTCTCTGCTTTCTTTTCTGAATTGTTTTTGAAAGAAGTCTGAGGTCCATCTTCTCTACGTTCCGCTGAAGATAATGTGACTCTATTTCTGCTGGTAAGATTTTCTTTCTTTCTTTCTTTCTTTTTTTTTTTAGAGATTTTTGCTATAATTGCAACAGAGAGAAACAGAAAACAAGAAATCTCCACCACCACCACCCCTACTCCCAAGGGATAGCCACGCCACAGTCCCTTCTCCATTCTCCTCTTGGGATTTTGGGCACAATGCACACATACCTGGTGTGACTTTCAGGCCACTGGTCCAGGACTCAAATCTCAGTTGGCCATGTGGGAGTCCAGCAATGTAACCATTACACCATCTGCTGGTCTCAAGATTTTCCTCTTTTAGACAATTTCTTTATGAAATCCCTTGTAATATCTCTACCTCCTCCTCTTTCTCTTCCTCCTTTTTCCTCCTTATTATTCCTGGACGTTTGTTGAGCTTCTTGGTCTTGTGAATACAGTCAACCTTCTGTATTTGTAGTTTCTGCCTCCACAGACATAACCAACTACAGATCAAAATAGTCAGAAAAGTGGATCGCATCTGTACTGGGTGTATACAGATTTTTTTTTTTTTGGTCATATTCTCTAAATGACACAATATATCAACTATTCACATAGTACTTACATTGTAGTAGATATTCTAAGTAACCAGAGGTAATTTAAAGTTTAAGGGAGATGTGCATAGGTTATATGAAAATTTTATTTCATTTTATATAAGAGACTTGAGCATCCAAGGATTTAGGTTTATGTGGGGGCAGGGGACAGTCTGATCCTCCACATGCACACCAAGGAAGGCATGGCTGTGCACAGTAACCACCATTCTACTTACCGTCTCTGTCAATCGGAATATTCTAGGCAGTTCATATTCATGGAATCACACGGTATGTGTCTTTTTGTGTGAATCAACATTTGATCCCTAGATGGAATTCAAGTCATAAGCTCGGTTACCTCATTGGTTCAGACAGGTTTACTGTGTCTCTGTTACCTTTATTTTCTATCAGAAAAACTGCCATGAACATCTGAGATATCTTGGTTTAACCCATATGCTATTTTCATTTCAAATGGGCAGCTTTTTTTAAAAAAAAAAAGTTTTTATCGCTATGGACAATTGTAAACACTGTCAGAGAAAGGAAAGGCTCAGCTAGTTTCCATGGCAACCTGATGTCAGAAACCTAATTCAAAACCCTTGAGACTTATTTTCAGCAACTTTTTAAAGGGCTGGGCAAGTTGATGCAGGTTAGTAATAGCATTTCCAAGTTCTTCTTGCTGTTCTTATTTATTCATTAATTAGTTAACTATTGAGTACATAACTCTGGGTCAGTTCTGTGCCAAGGATAGGGAAATAAAATGAAGGCAAGACAGATGTAGTGCTGAGCTGAAGTTTGCTTATTATGTTGTTGATCTTGTTTATTTGCATTTCTTAGACAGGGTTTTCTGATCCTGCCTCAGCTTCCTAAGTAGCTAGGACTACAGGCATACACCACCATTGCCCGGGTTTTATATTGGGCTGGGAATCAAACTCGGGCCTCCTGTGTGGCCTCAGCCTAATGAGTAGCAGGGTCTACCTGTGCATACCACCACAGCTGGCCCCAAGTTTGATCATTGAAGAACTGTTGTAGATCCCTGAGAGAAACTTTCACTGATGACACTAGGACACAGACAGTGCTGGGGAGGAGCTGGGGGCTATACTTTGGGACAAACTGAAGATGACCATGCAGATTGTTTTACCCAAGAAGGAGACCACAGTTCCACCCAGAATTTTTAAACTGTCTACTTCTAAGCCACTGTATTTTTCTGATTACAACCTGGGACTTGTTTTTGCACTTTAAAAAAGCTTGAATCCATATCCAGCAATCTCAACTCTGGGTACTTACCTGAAGGGTTTGAAGTCAACGTGATAAGGAGCTACCTGCACTTGTGTTCATTGCAGCACCATTCACAATAGCCAAGTTATGGAATCAACATAAGTATTAGATGAGTGGGTATAATGACTGATGGTTGTCAGGAAAGTCATGACGTATTTTCCTATGCAAAAATGTGTCATGACTTCTCAGACAACCCAATATATACACACACGGGAGTACTACTCAGCCATAATAATGAAGGAAATTCTGTTATTTGCAACAATGTAGATGGAATTGAAGAACATTATGCTAAGTGAAATAAGTTAGGCACAGAAATACAAATACTGCAAGTTCTCACTTATATGTGGACTCTGAAACAATCAAACTCATAGAAGCAGAAAGTAGCATGGTGGATTCAAAGGCTTGAGGGTAAAGAGAATGGGGAGAGGGGCCAGTAGATGGTGTAATGGTTATGTTCCTGGACTCCTATGTGGTCAACTGTGGTTTGAGTCCTGGACCCAGTGTCTTAAAACTCACCCTGGTGTGTGTGCATGTGTGCCCAAGATCCTGGGACAATGAAAGAAAAGGGATTGTGGTATGGCCATCCTCCCGGGAGGTGATTTCTTGCTTTCTGTATCTCTATATCTCCAGTGAACACATACACCTTATAAGAAAAATCTCTCTTAAAAAATAGAGAGAGAGAAAGCGAATGGCAAACTATCAATCAAAGGGTACAAAAGTTCAGACAGGAAGAATATATTTCTATTAATTTTTTTTAGTTCTATTGCACAAGGTGGTGAATACAGTTAATAAAAGGGTATTGTACATTTCAAAATCACTAAGAAAAATTTCAAATGCTCTCATCAGGAAAAAGTATTCTTTTTTTTTTTTTTTTGAGAGGTTTTCGCTATAGGCCGCATGAGCTAGCCAGACAGAGAGAAACAGAGAGACAGAAAGCAAGAAATTACCCCCCAGGGGGGATGGTCACGCCGCAATCCCTTCTCCTCCATTCTCCTCTTGGGATCTTGGGCACGCACGCAAACGCACCCGGCATGAGTTTTAAGCCACCGGGTCTGGGACGCAAACCGCGGTCGACTACGTGGGAGTCTAGCGACATAGCCATTATACTAACTGCTGGTTCCCAGGAAAAAGTTCGTATTCTAGAAACCAGTAGGTGGCATGATGGTTAAGGCACTGGACACTCCCACATGGCTGACCATGGTTCAAGTCGTGGACCTGGTGGCTTGCCTTTCCCTCTCTCTCTCTTTCTCTCTCTGTGTCTCTCTCTGGTCAATTTTTTTTAAAAAATGAATAAATAAATAAAATGAAATAAATAGCTCCTTTTAAAAAATGTTAGTATTCTTTCCAGCAGTGAGGACCACCCCACAAGAACATGCCTCTCGCAAAGGACCTCCTTCATCCCTCTCCGGAAGAGGAGAAGAAGAAACGCAAGAAGCAGCACCTGGTGCAGAGCCCAGATTCCTACTTCATGGATGTGAAGTGCCCAGGATGCTGTAAAATCACCAGTCTTTAGCCATGCACAAACGGTAGTTCTGTGCGCTGGCTGCTCCACTGTCCTCTGCCAGCCTACAGGAGGAAACGCAAGGCTTACAGAAGGATGTTCCTTCAGGAGGAAGCAGCACTAAAAGAGCCTGACTCAAGACGAGTGGAAAACCATCCCAATAAACACATTTTGGATAAAAAAATAATAATAATAAAATAAAAAGGTTAGTATTTGAGGTGATGGATATGTTAACTAGCTTGATTTAATTATTCCATATTATATTCATAAATCATAAAATTATCTTGAGTCTATAATGTATATTATTATAAATGATCAATTTTACCATTTTTTTAAAAGAGAGATTTTTACTACAGGGCATATGAGCTGGCTGGAGAGACAGGGAAAGACAGACAGAAAGTGAGAAATCACCCTCCAGGGGGATGACCGCACCATAATCCCTTCTCCTCCATTTTCCTGGGATTTCAGATGTGCATGCACACGTGCCCAGCATGAGTTTTAAGCTCCCAGGTCTGGGAATTGAACCTCAGTAGACCATGTGGGAGTCCAGCAACATAACCATTATGCCATCTGCTGGTCCAATATTACCATTCATTTTCAAAAGTTAAAAATTAAATCCAGCCTTGGGGCCAGCATGCGGCATGGTGGTTAAGGGCACTGGACTCCCACACGGCTGACTTCAGTTCAAGTCCCAGACCTGGCGACTTGCTTTCTCACTTTCCATCTCTCTCTCTCTCTCTCTCTCTCATTCTGCCCCTCTCTGGTCAAATTAAAATAAACAAAGTTAAATAAAACAATGCTTTTTCAAAAGTTAAATCCAGTCTTGAAAAATAAAGACATTTTGTCATATGCTACAATATGCATGAACTTTGAGGACATTATGCTAAGTGAAATCAGCCAGTCACAAAAGGACAAATATCATATGACTCTCCTTGCATGAGGTACCTAAGAGTCAAACTCTCAGAAACAGAAAGTAGAAGGGTAATTATCAGGGGCTGGGGAGAAGGGAAGGGGAGCCATGGTTCAGTGGGTATCGTTTCAGTTTTGCCAGAGGAAAAAGCTACGGAGATCTGTTCAGCGGTAGTGTGCACGTAACGAACCCTATTGTACTGGATGTACATTTCGGATGGTTATGATGGTGCGTCGCATGCATCTAAAACAACAATAATAATAAGTCTAGCACAGCACTGGCCATTACATGTAGGGACTCAATGTATGCTTGCTGAAAGTAAAACAAAACAAAACCAAAAATCATGAGCTCCCAAGTCCCAGCCTCATCATAGTTTTTCTGCAAATATTAGTTTTCGGGTTGAGAATAATTATTTGCTTTCCTCCTTTCTGTCTTTTTCTTTTTCTTTTTCTTTTTTTTTTTAATGATAGAGAACACACATGTGAGAAAGAGGAGCACCCTCAACTGTCTTGTCATGCCTGTCCCCAGCCCTCTAGTTCCTTGGGATCTTGGGCACACATGTGTGTTCAGCTTATTTTCGGCCATTGCCTCCTCCTCACCAGGCCTCTAATATCTCTTCCACACTTCACCAACAAGGTTTGTTTGCAAACTCGAAACCTTAGTTAAGGTTCGTTGAGGTTTGTTGTTCAAAATTGGCTGATCCCACACATATTCTCTTGAGATATAAATAGAAAAAAGGAGGTTAAATTAGTAAGGTAAGACATTTGAGCTACATCTACTTGATCCTCAAAAAGGAAATCTAAGAGGTTGTAACTATCACTTTTTCAGTCCTATATAAGGTAGGTCAGTGAGGTAGCAAGAGCGCTTTTGTCTTGTGCTCCTTCAGGTCTTTTCCTTATTCTCCTTTGGGGAAAATCCAGAACGGTGAGTAGCTGGTGAGCCTACCAGATCCCAGGCTCTTCTTCCTACATGCAATCATCCTAGGCTTGTACATGCTGTACTCAGATTTCTTTTTTCTTTGGGCTTTGATACCCGGCAGGATTTTGATCTCTGGTAAATGGACATTTCACTCATCTGATTCTCACCTTTTGGGGCAGATAGCAGGCTTATCTTCCACAGAAGTTCTGCAAGTATCCTGTCCCATGTGGAATGTTCAACATTGCATTTCTCTGGCTGGGATATGAAAATGCTATTGCGTTTACATGGTTTACTTTGAATGGTCTGTAACTACCTATGTAACTGATCCACTATGTAAATGTAATGTGTATAAGAAAATTGAGTCAAATAGTTCTTTAGGTGAAAATTTTCATTTCATTTTGGAGTCGATTCAGAAGAGAGCACTCAGACAAAGGGAGCTGGATCTTTTCAGGATCTGGTTTTTGATAGGGTGTTCTGTCCCATTGCTCAAGACAACACTGTGCTTATCAAATTAAAACAATTCTACACAGGTCCAGTAGACCTTGAAAGTGTGTTCCCCCCTACTCCCCATGGGCTTGTTCCTGCCTGTCACTTACCATACCTCATTTATTCCATGGGACTAGGTGGAAAATGAGCATCACGGATGTGCTTAGTGCTGATGACATTGCAGCGGCCCTGCAGGCATGCAGGTAAAGGGGACAGTGAGGCGAGGGTGGGTTTTCTTCACATAATTGCACCTCCAGTGAGGCATCAAAAGTCAAAATGTAAACTTTGCTGGAAATTGTATGAATTCAGAAAAAAAAAAAACAGCTATTAGTTAGACAACTAAAATTATAGGGGTCCTGGTGGTGGTGCAGTGGTTGCACAGCTGGACCCACATGCGGAAGGTTCTGAGTTTATATCTTGCATCCTCCTGGAACACAACAGGTGTGCGTGTGCATGCCTATGCTCAGGGCTGACTGAGGCTGTGGTGGATTGTGGCATGAAATCCTGTTGGAAGTGTCTGTCTCTTTGTCTGTCTGCACCACCCCCCATGGAAGAAATATAATTAATAATTAATTAATTTTTTAAATTACATGGATATGGGATGTGAGCCTGTCATTATGTTTCTGTAAGATGAAACTTACTAGAACTAGGGGGAGAAAAGAATCAATGGAAACCAGTTAGCCTATTTGAACCTAGTTATTGTATTTTTTTCCCACCAATTTGACCAGTGATACTGGAGACTTCAAGACACAGACTGTGAGGAGGGCATGGGGAAAAGGGAGGCACAGAGGAGAGGAGGGGGAAGAGGGGGAAATGGATAAAATGGATCAATCAAGAGAGAGAAAGCTGGGGAAGAGGAGCAGAAGATGATGTCACAGAACCACGCAGTCCTGGCTATCCCAAAACTGTGGTCCAGTCAAGCATTCCTGTAGCTCAGGGGTATGATGAAAGTATTTTTAATAACCTTCATGTTTAGTTCGTTGGCCTAAATACAGAACTGTGATCCAATAAGCATGAGAATAATCTGTTCTCTGTTTTTTTCAGACCCAGATACTTTTGAACCCCAAAAATTCTTCCAGACATCAGGCCTCTCCAAGATGTCAGCCAGTCAGGTGAAGGATGTTTTCCGGTTCATAGACAATGACCAGAGTGGATACCTGGATGAAGAAGAGCTTAAGTAAGCTTTGTCCTTGGGACCAGCAGTTAGCGTAATGGCTATGTCGCTAGACTCCCATGTAGCCGACCACGGTTTGAGTCCTGGACCCATTGGCTTAAACTCACGTGGGGTGCATGTGCGCGCATGCCCAAGATCTCGAGAGGAGAATGGAGAAGGGATTGCGGTGTGGCCACCCCCCGGGGGTTGATTTCTCACTTTCTGTCTCTCTGTCTCTCTCTGTCTGTCTGGTGAGTGCAGGCGTCCTATAGCAAAAACCTCTCAAAAAAAAAAAAAAAAAGTAAGCTTTGTCCTGAGTTTGTCTGGCACCCTGATATTGCTGGGTGGGGCTGGGGTGCAGGGGAGTCCAGTTTGCTCAGTATTTCTTCAATGACCAGCCTTGTTGCTGGCAGAGCTTCATTAAAGCAAAAAATGAGACCAGCCTTGTGTTTAAGGGGGCTGAATCCCACATGGCTGAATGCAGTTCAAATTTCAATCCAGAAGCATGAAAAACACACCAGGTGTGTGTGCATGCATGCTTGAAGTCCCAGCAGGATGGAGAAATGGAGGAAAAGAGATTGCAGAATGAGCACTCTCCATTGGGGAGTGCTTTCTTCTCTCCCTTTCCCTCTCCCTCTCTGACTCTCTGGTGAGTGCACACATTCTCTGGCAATTTTTAAAAAGGGGACAGCAAGTGGCATGGTGGTTTAGGTGCTGGACTATAGCAATTGGACTATGCAAGCCCCGGACTTTGTGGCTTGCTTTTTCACTTTCCCTCTCTCTCTCTCTCTGGTATGTACACATGTCCTATAGCAAATCAAAAAATAGTGATAATGATAAATAAAATAAAATAAATCATTCTTTTAAAAAAAAGAACATGAATGAGTTGGTCACACACCTAATCATGCAAATCTCTAAACAGGGGCACTAAGGACTGTAGGTGCAAAGATGGTTAGTTTAAGAGATTTTCTTTGACAGATAGACTTAATGAAACTCTTTAAAACTGCTTAAAAATAAAATATTCATCATTGATTTCTATAACAAAGGAAATCTTTGCTTGTTAAAACCTTGACTAATTATTAAATCCTTTTTTAAAATTATTCTCCTATAGGGTACATGCACTCACCACAGAGAGGCAGAGAGAGAGAAGAAAAGTGAGAAATCACCCATTGGGGGGATGGCCATGCTTCAGTCCCTTCTCCTCTAGTCCCCTCTCAGGATTTTGGGCATTCTCTGCTTAGGATTTGAGGCATGCATGCACATATGCCTGGCATATTTTTCTTTCTTCTTAATTATTTATTTAATTTTATTTGTTATTGTTATTTTTTAATCTGACCAGAGAGAGAGAAAAAGAAAATGAGAAAGCAAGCCAGCAGATCCAAGACTCAAACCATGGTAAACCATGTGGAAGTCCAGCACCTTAAACACCACGCCACATCCCAACCCCCTGGTGTGTTTTTCAAGTCACTGGGTCCAGGACTAGAACTGTGCAGTCAGCCATGTGGGATCCCATTACCTTAACCACCATGCTACAGTCTGGCCCCCTTGTTTGATTATTATAACTGCTGGATACAGATGCTTTGCACAAAGAAAGGAAGGAAAGAAGGAGGGAGAGAGGGAAGGATAGGTAGAAAGAAAAAGAGAGAGAGAGAGGGAGAAGAAAAGAAAGAAAAAGCAAAGAGGAGGGAGGAAGGAGAGGAAGGGCGAACACAGAGATGTATGGGCTTTTAGAAAACTCCCATCTTTCTTATCATGTAGGTTTTTCCTCCAGAAGTTTGAGAGTGGTGCTAGAGAACTGACTGAGTCAGAAACCAAGTCTTTGATGGCTGCTGCAGATAATGATGGAGATGGAAAAATTGGGGCTGATGGTAAGACCGTATTTGTACATAGCACATAACCCTTCAACTTAGGCAGCATCCATGGGAGCTTGGGTCATGAGATCGGAGAGATGTGGGTTTAAGTCCTCCCCCCACCCCCGCTTTAACCTTGCTGTGCCTGTCTTCTCATCTATGAAATAGTACTAAAGTGAGGATGCAAATGTTGCATGAAAGACTCTGGCATGATGCCTGAGATATACCATAAAGTGGGCCCCACTGGTTATTGTCTCTGAACTGGGAAACGTCCTTCATCAGACTAGGACACTAGCTAGCTGTCTGGTCAATTATTTGCATGCTGCTCTATTGTACCTTGAAAATCATGCAAGGAATTTTCGCCAGTGGGATTTGAGCCCCTCTGAACAAGGGAAGGATTGGCATTCTCCAGTGTGTCTCATACTAAGAATCTATTGGCTTGCATAGGAAAACCTCCTGCTCTCAAGAGTTTAAACGAGTGTATTTTATTGGATTAGCCCAGCAAGTGGACATGGTTAGACAGAGAAAAAATAAGTCAGTCACCATGTATGAAGTCGTCTATGTGCAGAGCCCTAAATTCAAATTTTAGCATAATAGCACAGCTGTAGAATTATTTTCACTTGATTTTGTCATGCAGCTTACATGCTCTTTAGCTACTTTGTGCTTGCCAACTCAGGAGAGCATATGGAGGTCCTTCTGGTGGTGCTAATTTGAAAATTTTAAAATGCCACCTTAGATCCTTATTTTTAAAACCTGCTCAAAATTACACCACCATCCCTTACTACATGGGAGTTAATGCAGCTTCTATAGCTTCTATAGATAGCTCAGAGAAACAGTTTAGGCAAGGGAGGATTGATTGATTTAAACATAACCGCAAAAGATTTTCAAATAGACAAAGTTAAATGAATGTAAAGCAAGTCCCCAGCTTTTATTTCAGTCTGTAGTAGCCACACATCATTCTTCTTCTCCTGGGTTGGCCCCATAGCACAGTGGTGAAGGAAGTCAGATCCCATATGGCTGACTAAAATTCGAATCCAGGCTCCAGCAGGTTGAAAAACACAGAGGGGGCCAGCAGATGACATAGTGGTAGCATCACTCCACTCCCACATGGCTGACCACCGTTTAAGTTGTGGACCTGGTGGCCTGAGACTCATGCCAGGCACATATGCATGCATGCTCACGATCCCAGGAAGACAATGGAGGAGAAAGAACTGTGGTGTGGCCATCCCTCCAGGGTGTGATTTCTCACTTTCCCTCTCACTTTCTCTGTCTCTTTCTCTCTCTGGTGACTACACACACCCTAAGGCAAAAACCTCTAAAAGAAAAGAAAAAGAAAAATATATACACTGGGCACATGTGTATGCATGCCCCAAATCCCTGTGGGATGGAGAAATAGAACAGGGGATGCAGTGTGACCACGCCCCATGGGGGAGCAATGCCTTCTCTCCCCACCTCAAGAGCATGTGTCTTCCGTCAATAAAAAAGTATATGCTATCATCCTTCTTTCAATAATATAAACTTTTGGGTGGGGAGAGGTAGGGTTGGCACCAATTGAGGAAAGTTAATTCAAAGTCCCACCCTATTTAATGCAGAAGGAATGCATTTAGGAATGCAATTTCCTTTTCGTTTTTAAGAGAGGTTTTTTTTTGTTTGTTTGTTTGTTTTGTTTTTTTTTTTTTGCTATACAGTGCACGCACTTGTTAGAGAGACAGAGATAAAAAGACAGGAAACAAGAAATCACCCCCCCCAAGGGAATGGCCACACTGCAATCCCTTCTCCTCCATTCTCCTCCCCAGGTCTTGGGCACCCAAGCACACGCACCTGGCATGACTTTTAAACCTCTGGGTCGGGGACTCCAACCATGGGCAACTATGTGGGAGTCCAGCAACATAACCATTATGCCATCTGCTGGTCCCCTCATTCTTTCTTAAATTGACTGGAGAAGGGGCCAGTAGGTGGTGTAGCATTTAAGCACTGGACTCCCACATGATTGACTACAGTTCAAGTCCCAGACCCAGGGGCTTAACAATCATGCCTGGTCTGTGAGTGTTTGTGCTCAAAATCCTAAGAGAATGGAGGAGAAGGGATTGTGGCATGGCCTTATCCCCTGAGAGATGATCTCTCACTGTCTCTGTCTGGTGAGCATACATGCCCTATAGCAAAAACCTAAAAATAAATAAATAAGTAGACTGGAGAAAAGTTAAATGTTCACAGATTGTGACAGGTCATGATACTGAATTTGTTCCTCACCAGAGAGAAATGACTGGGTTGGCAAGTTCTAACACAAGGGGTTTTATTGCAAAGCTGAAGATCTTTGTTGAGTAAGATTCTCTGAAGAGAAAGAAACCATAAGTTCCCTTGACCTGGAGTCATTGACTCACATCTTTCTTCCTTTTGTGCCCTCCACAGGGGTGGGGTAGGGAGAGTCTCTGCCCATCCTCTGACCATTCGCTGTATTTCCCTCTTCAGAATTCTCACTGGTCACAGCATGTCCATAAAGTACTGAGCCATCTCCACTGACCCTGTCCTCATGTCTTCTGTTTTAGAATTCCAAGAAATGGTTCATTCTTAAAGCCCCAGACTATGGAGAAAAGAAAGGAAGGGACAACCAGCTGGAAAGTCTTGAAAGCCCTGGGAATGGGAAACCCCACATCCTACCTTTAACTGATTTATTAATTCTGCCTGAAAAGCTTCTGCAGCTTGCTTGTTGTCTTAGTGAGGTACTAAGACTTCATGACTGCTTAGTGGTGGGTATGTCCTGATGACCTCTGTAGGGCCTTCTGCAAGCAATGCCTTTTAAAATCACCCAATAAAGACACGTTTCTCATCATCTACTGATGTGTGGGTGTGTTTCTTTCTCAGCAAGGTAGAGGGATGAAAGTGAGCTGGGGACCAAGGACTTTTTGAAGGATGTCTGCTCCCATCAAGAGCTGAGCAAGCTGTTGTGCATGAGCAATCAGAGAAACCAGGCTTTAAAAGTCATGTGGCATTGTCATGCTAGGATTTTTTCCTAGCAAATGTCTTGACGCTGAAATTAATATGAAGATATTTTATCCAGCATAAAATCATTCTTACAGATGTGTTTTCTGCTATTGGGTGTCAGATTGCCATAAGAGATTGAAGTGAGAGCAAACAGTACAAGACAGAACTAAGTGTGGGGCTGCAGTGGGCTGTAATGCTAAGGAGCCCTGCTGTTCTATTTTAGCACAAACAGACCGTTTTCAAATCTTTTCTCCCCTTAGAAAAAACAAGCTATTAGACTTGCCTGCTCTCGCCCAACCTCCTGGCGTACCCTTTCCACTTCTCAGTCACTGTTTTCCTGGCTCTTATGTGATACGCCTGGGCCTATTACACCTAGATTCGCCTGGGCCTATTACACCTAGAATCGCCTTAACATTTGAGGCTAGCCTCGGGGTCCTGTTACAGGGTTGTCATTAGGGTTGGGCAGTCTCAAGCCAGGAAATTCTCATTAGGCTGGCTTCCAGGTGGCACACTACATCTATTCTCTGGCTGACCCTGAGAATTGAGGACTCTGGGGAGTAATTGAGGTATTCTCCTGGGAGCTTGTTTAAACGCTCACACTTTTTACCCAAACACCTAAACTCACAATGCCCTGGGGCTCTCCCAGATTGCTTCCTGCATACTAGATAACTCAGTGACTTTTGGACCTCTATTTTCTAGAGAGTTATGTTAGAGGCAGTTTTTCAAAGTATGAAGGGAGCCTCAGGATACCTTTATAGGGACAAGGGTCAACATGTAAAATGTTGACAGCCAAGTATTTATGTTAATGTGCATTTGAAAAAAATAAAACTAGCATGCATGTGTGGTTTCAGTATCTTTGCTTAGCAAGAGGCTGAAGAAGTTTTGGGTTTTTGAAAGTGTATCAATTTGAAGAACATCAAGTGGTATTAGATATGGTATCTGGATGAACAAAAACCATAAAGGTAGTTTTCAACGACTCAAGATTGAGAAACACAGCTCTAAAACAAAGGATTCTTTGGGGGGGGGGTCAAAGAATGAAACTTTCTAATTTTGTGGCAGTCTCTTTTGTCCCCTCTCCTTGCACACATCTGTACTCCCATTCTCTAGCCACCGAACTGTGCCACATTCCTGGCAGGAATCAGACTAATTCCTTTCCACCACTAGCTTCCCTGGGTGTGTGAAAATGTCTTCCAGATGCATTTGTGAATACCTCAAAATGCAGACAGCAACAAGACCCCAGAGCCCTAATTCTTAAAGCAATCTTCATTTTGCCTTCACTGCCACACCATACACTGGTATTCTGATCTCTTATTTTCATTTGTCTCCATCAGCCCATCCAGTTAAGGATTCTTTGTCCCTAGAACAGTTTCTAAAAATGGGACACTAACTCAAAATGATCCTGTTTCACTTGTCGCGTGGGTCTTCTGGACACTATAAGCCTCAGAGAAACAATGTAGATGGTAATGCGTTTAAAATAACAGGTACAAGCTTTTAACTGACCAAGCTGTCTATCACTATTAGGACAGCAAAGACAACACAGGCTAATCTAGGATAAAATGATGAATTTCTCTCTCTTTTTTGTCAATCTAGAGGGCAACAGAATCAGAGTAATGGCTAGGGGCATCGTGTCGAGCACCGGGGCACTGTGTCATTGACCTTGCTAACATTCTGTCTTGGGGGAAAGGCTTAGATACATATGAAAGTTTGCCACAGACTTTCCATCAGTAGAGTTACGGTTGGTTTCATGAATTTTGCTCCTTCTCCTGTTTTAATGAACAAATTATGTTTGTCCATTCAAATACACTACTTTTTTTTTTTTTTTCCACCTGATCTTAGCAACTTCATCTCAGAGTCTCTGGAAATAGACAATAAGTAGCAATCAAAAGGAGTCATGTCGGTATTTAACACCCCAAAATGCCAGGTTGTATGCTTTAAATGAAATACGATAATCTTGTCTTTACTTGTACCAATTTTAATTACGTTGTTTAGATGGTAGGTGTGTTCTTGGTGAGTAATTCCATCCTCAATGCTTTGGGCATCTGAGCAAATTTGTTAATTGGCACTTTTTAACTTTTGTTATTTTTCTAAGTTTAAATTTTGAGAAACATTAGCATTTCCAAATCTTTGATGGTAAGTATAATTTGAGAACAAAAGGATTTTCAAAAATTACCTTAATGTCAGACACTTTACATGAATTTTGAACACAGTAATTCACTTTCAGATGGGTCCTATTTTGATGACAATGTGCATGGTAATTTATTTGACAGGGCTAACATACAAGATATTTATGCTAGGAAAATTCATTTTCAATGTTGTAAAGCTATAGAGTGTTTGAATGTAAAAAAAAAAGAAAAATTTTAAAAGATGAGTCCTATTTAATATGTATGTCATAGAATAAAAGATCAAAAGGATATGTATGGGAATTTCAAAAAATTCGTGGAAAACAGAATTAAAGAATTATTTTATTTTGTTGCAAGATTTTTTAAATTTATGCACAATTTTTTAGTAATATGCATTTTTCACAAACCTTTTAAAAAGGGCCAGCAAGTGGTGTGGTGGTTAAGGTGCTGGAATTCCCACATGGCCGACCACGGTTCCAGTCCCAGACCTGGCGGCTTCTCTCTCTCTCTCTCTTTCTCTCTCTGTCTTTCTCTGGCAAAACTCATGTGAAAATAATAATAATAATAATAATAAATAAAGCTACATAAATTTTTTAAAAAGTGCTTGTATAGCAAAACATTAACAGCAGTTATCTTCAGCTGAGAAGTTTACAAAATAATGAAATAGGACTGGAGTCTCTTTAAAAAGTGGAGCATAGGGGCCAGCAGGTGGCATGGCTGTTAAGGGTGCTGGACTCCCACATGGCTGACTACAGTTCATGTCCCGGACTTGGCAGCATGGTTTCTCACTTTCCCTTTTGCTCTCTCTCTCTGTCTCTCCCTGGTCAAATTTTTAAAAATAACAATAATAACAAATTAAATTAAATAAATAATTCTTTAAAAAACAAGTGGAGCATAGGAACCAGAGAAAATGAAGAGCTGAGCTTTAGCGTTTACCCAATCAATTACTGTCACTAAGCCGACATGGCAATACCTTCTGGTTTTTAAAAACATTTATGCCAGTGATATGGCACACACTCAGCTTAGTGAAAGCCCTGCAGACCATTCTGTTCCTTAAAGTTTGAGTCCATTTCTTTGGACTCATTTGTATTTTTACATAGTCAGGAAAATTTTTAAATAGAACATGCTCAGTATCAAATCAAAACTGGAAAAATTCTAAAGAAAATTATAACTATTCAAAAAAGGGATTGACAAGCCTATAAATTTCTTGCATGCTCGCCTTCTCTATTTTTATCTAATGTGCAGATGACCACCAACCTACCTCAAGAGCATGTGTTCAGCAAGTGGAATGATGTATTTTGAGTTTTAAATGAAGGCTTAGATTGCGACATAGTTTTCACAGCTGAAAAAACGGGCATCCTGTTATTTTTCCTAATTGCTTATAAAATAGGACCACAACAGTGGTTTCAATTTGGACTATTTTCACCTAATTATAATTTTGGCTTTTAGTTCAGTGGTTTATAATTTAATGAAATGTGATCTCAAAGCTAGTTTTGTGAATGTGCTTAATTGTTGAGATTAATAAGAAATATTAAAATAATTCAACCATTATCTAATATCAAGATACTGTACTGGCACATTGTGAAGTATTTGTAATATTTTTTTAGGTCATTCTTCCCAGTTCATAAACAAAGTGTAGCCGCACAGTGAAAGTGAGAAACATTCGTCCCGTTTGTTGAGTTTATAAGCGACACAGTTAATTCTGTGTAACAACTGCTGTTTAGTTTTGTGTAATGAGTACTCAGGAATCCAGTTTCAAGCAAAAACCTATCTTATATCACTTCTGCTAATGTTAAGGTATGGTATTACTTTGCAAACACTTAAGAAGACAGATGAAATTGGAATCACCAGGATAGTTTCCACCTGGTCTGTTAATTTATTCACTGGAAAGACTATTCATTTATATTATGTTCTCACTGGTTTATTTTTTTTTAAAGAATTATTTCATTTAACTTTATTAACTCATTATTTTAATTTGACCACGGGGTGGGGACAGAGCAAGAGAGCAAGCAAGAGAGAGAGGGAGGGAAAGTGAGAAAGTTAAGTCACCAGGTCCAGGACTCAAACCACGGTTGGCCATATAGGAGTCCAGTGCCCTTAACCACCATGCCACCTGCTGGCCCCTCTCACTGGTTTCTAAAAGTCAGCTTTTTTGGTAAATTATATTTTTGGTAGGGGGACAGATCTTAACATTGTTTTCCTAAGAGTTTAACAATGAATGTAATGGAGTCATAGCTTAACTTATTTTTAAATCATGAAGGAGTTCAAACATACAGATGATGGGCCAGCTCCATAGTTCATGGCCAACCAGGGTTCGAGTCTCAGCCCTTGCAACTTGAAAAGTACCATATGCCCAGGCCCAGGATATTGAGGGAATAGAGAACTGGAGAAAAAGGATTACAGCCTGACTGGCCCCATTGAAGGGTGCCTTTCTCTCTCTCTCTCTCTCTTTCTCTCTCTATTTCTCATGAAAATGCATGTGCTCTCTGGTATTGAAAAACAAAAACAAAAACAAAAACAAAAACAAAAACAAAAACAAAAACAAAAAAACCCACTGATGAAAATACAGAGCAAGCATCGTGAATACCTATACCTGTTGCCTCATAATCTCATCTTGGATTTTTTTTTGTCTGGTGGCGTTGTAATATATTAATTGTTTACGGTAGGCCATAAGACCATTTTCCTGACATTTGGACAGTGGTATGAAGCAGCAGCCATAGTATTTTACCCTTGGGAGGTTGGTGTGGGGTGGGATCTCAGCTGCTATCCTTCTTTCTTGGTGTGGGGCCCTCCTTTGGTTCCTCAACTCCAGCTATGTGTTTCTGTCTATGACAAAGGACATCAGCTTTTTCTGGTTAGCAGAGTTGGAGGCAATGAGAAACCAAAATGGGTTGCCGTCTGGCTTCATCGGTCCCAATTTGTCTTCAATTTCCTTGAGTTTCTGTTTCTCTCCTCTTCCTGTCTTCCTGCTCTGCAGACTAGTTTCAGCATCAAAGAAGAAAGCTGTTCAGTTCGCTCTCACAAATGCCTACTATCTGTACTTTTCTACATAGATTACATGATCACATAATTGCATAATACCTGTAATTAACATCTAAAACTGCATTATTGTATATATTATACATAGGTGTACACATTTTTTTCTAGTGTTTCTGCCAGTCCTTTTGAAACCTGATTTATAGAATTTGCATCCATTATTTTACTTTTGAATAACAAGAATCACACACTTTTGGGGGCCAGCAGGTGGGGTAATGGTTAAAGGCACTGGACTCCCACATGGCCGGCCATGGTTTGAGTTCCAGCTCCGGCAGCTTGCTTTCTCACTTTTCCTCTTTCTTACTCTGTCTCTCTTTGGTCAAATTAAAAATAAATAAATAAATAAATAGAGAATTAAAAAAAAAAGAATCCCATATTTTTGAAGATCCTTTACAGGTCATCACAAGAGGAGATGGAGAATAAAGATAATTTTTTTAGAGAATTTTTAATTTTTCTTTCTTTCTTTCTTTCTTTCTTTCTTTCTTTCTTTCTTTCTTTCTTTCTTTCTTTCTTTCTTTCTTTTAATTTGACCAGAGAGAGACAGAGTGAGAAAAAGAGAGAGAGAGGGAAAGCTGCCAGGTCTGAGACTTGAACCTCAGTTGGCCATGTAGGAGTCCAGAGCCCTTAACCCACATGCCACCTGCTGGCCCTAATTAAGGATAACTTTAACTGGAGGAGAGAGATATATTCTCATGATGAAGCTCACCTATGAATGACTCAAAGTCTCTGAGTTCTCAACCAACAAGAAAAGATTGGTTACTTGAACTCATTGGTCTATTATTTCTGTCTACAGAATGAAATGAAGTGGTCCTTTGTGTAGATGGTCTTAGAGATGTATATCACATCCAGAACTCTACTGAGCAGCTTCCTCTTGGAGCTCAGTACAGAGCTGAGTAGAGAACTCACCAGAATGCCAGAGCAGCCTGCGGCCTGACCTCCATCTGCAAGACAGGCAATAGCTGGAACTCCGAAGAAGGAAAGTCCATCTGTGGTACTCATTTCTCTGCCTTCCCTGCCTCTTGCCTTCTTAATTAACTCATCCATGTGTCCTTTGAAGCAGGTACTATGCTAGACAATGGGAACAAGAAGATGACTTCAGTAGAATCCTATCATCAAGAACAGCATTTTTCTTGATAGAAACAAGACAGAAATATGTGATAGCTTTTCCAAAACCACCTGCTCTGGAACTTTTGACTTTCTACTTGGAATTGTGCTCCCTTTCCACCACAAAAACACATCAATTCTTCATCTCTTCCCCCTTGGAATTTAAAAAAAAATATTTTTTATTATTATTTAATTTGACCAGAGATAAAAAAAAAAAGATTTTTTATTATTATTTAATTTGACCAGAGAGAAAGAGAAAGGTAAAGTGAGAAAGCAAGCCTCCAGGTTTGGGACTCAAACACTGGTCTGCCATGTGGGAGTTCAGTGCCTTAACCACTACATCACCTGCCGGTCCTGCTCTTAGAATTTTTTAGTTCATGGATTCCTTATACAAAAGTTCTTTCACTTCTATAATCAAACTTCATTTGAACCTCCATTGTGCTGGGCAACATAATCAAAATTCGGGATTTCTTCAGGCAATTATGCCCCCCTTCTCCCTTCTTTCTTGAGGATAGGGGAAGAAAGCTCACATCCCAAGGGCCTGAGTGGGAAGGGAGTATGAGTACTCTTAATTTGTACAGTGACCACTGAGTCACTCTCATTCCTCTCTAGTCACACAGTCTTTTTTTTTTTTTTTTTTTTTGAGAACTTTTGCCATAGGGTGCGTGCACTCGCCACAAAGACAGAGAGAGACAGAGAGACAGAAGCGAGAAATCACTCCTGAGGGGAGATGGCCATGTTGCAATCCCTTATCCTCAATTCTCCTCTTAGGATCTTGGGCACACATACACGCTCCTGGTGTGAGTTTAAGCCACCAGGTCCAGGACTCAAACTGTGTTCAACTACGTGGGAGTCCAGCAACATAGCCATTACGCCAACTGCTGGTCCTTAGTCTCACAGTTTTGAATGGCCACAGTTACCTCCTTCCTTTCCTGACCTGGAGGCCTTTCTAGTCTGATCTGGCTTTCTCTCAATCTCTTCTGTGTACAAATAAAACATTTGGCTGCTTCCTGTGCCAAGGAGGGGCTTACTGCCTGGAACTCCTGTAGCCAAGGCTACTCTACTGTTGGTGCATTATACTTGACACAGAGGGGCACTCTACAAGGCTTGCCACTTCCCCCAGATCCTCAGGAAAACAAGACACACACCCTCTTTACTCTGAGGTCTCCAAACCTACTGGAATGTCTATTATCACTACCATTTCCATATCCATGCATAGCCTAGGATCCTGCTAGCGGAAGTGGTCCCCCCTTCTTCCTCTCTTGTCCCCCAGTTTTTTTTTTTTTTTTTGAGAACTTTTGCCATAGGGTGCGTGCACTCGCCACAAAGACAGAGAGAGACAGAGAGACAGAAGCGAGAAATCACTCCTGAGGGGAGATGGCCATGTTGCAATCCCTTATCCTCAATTCTCCTCTTAGGATCTTGGGCACACATACACGCTCCTGGTGTGAGTTTAAGCCACCAGGTCCAGGACTCAAACTGTGTTCAACTACGTGGGAGTCCAGCAACATAGCCATTACGCCAACTGCTGGTCCTTAGTCTCACAGTTTTGAATGGCCACAGTTACCTCCTTCCTTTCCTGACCTGGAGGCCTTTCTAGTCTGATCTGGCTTTCTCTCAATCTCTTCTGTGTACAAATAAAACATTTGGCTGCTTCCTGTGCCAAGGAGGGGCTTACTGCCTGGAACTCCTGTAGCCAAGGCTACTCTACTGTTGGTGCATTATACTTGACACAGAGGGGCACTCTACAAGGCTTGCCACTTCCCCCAGATCCTCAGGAAAACAAGACACACACCCTCTTTACTCTGAGGTCTCCAAACCTACTGGAATGTCTATTATCACTACCATTTCCATATCCATGCATAGCCTAGGATCCTGCTAGCGGAAGTGGGTGAATTGACTTCTAAGCTTTCTTATTTCCTTTAATTTGGAAACTAAAGAGCATTTTCTTCAATTTCTGCATGTTTTCTTTTGTATTTATATTATCTCTCTACAGCTAATTGTATGGAGGGAGAGCTAAGGCATACAAGGAAATAGAGATGACCTGGGTTAAATCACAACTGATAGTATAAAACGTTAATCTCACACACTTATACAGTACTTTATACTTTACAAAGGGCTCTTGTTTGTACCATTTAATGTAATATTTGCAATACACTTTTGAAGAAAATTATTAACATTAATTTTATTTTATAGAGGATGAAATTGTGGTTAAAAGGGGTAAGGTAATTGGTCAAAGTTCATACATCTGGTAAATGGTGAAACCAGAACTCATTAGTAGGTTTCCAACCTAAGCCCTGGGCTCGTCCTATTACTCTTACAGAAGCATTTGCTCTAAGACAGAGGGTGGAATTGTTTAACCTAGTTTTTAAACTATGTTACTTAGAGTCCCAGAGCTTACTGTATGGGTGCTTTAGAGTCCCCAAGAGAGATGGGGTTGGTGGGTAACTCTTTGAAAAGACCAGAGGGAAGTACTCTTAGGCCTCAGTTTACCACATGGGCCCTAATTTAACCATGGCTTTGTGTTTATTTTTCATCTCCATAAAAGTATTTTTTTGGAAACTAAAATGTATGGGGATGTATATATGTATTGCTTTAATGCAAAAACATGTTTCTTTTTTTCTAAGTTTATTTTATTCAAGAGAGAGAGAGAGAAGAGCATGCCCAGCAAAGTCTCATCACACCATGATCTCTTTTCCCCATCTCTACAGCTCCTCAGGATCTTGAACATGAGCACCTAGTATTAAACACACACACATATGTTTAAAGAATTATTTAATTTTATCTGCTGTTATTAATTTATTTTTTTAAATTTGACCAGAGACAGAGAGAAAAAGAAAGTGAGAAAGCAAGCCACCAGGTCTGGGGCTTGAACTAAGATTTGCCATGTGGGAGTACAACACTCTAACCACCAGGACCTGCCGGCCTCAAAACATTTATTTTTAATGGAAGAATCTCATGTACTAGAGCAAGCTAGTTAAGAAAGTTGAGAGGAAAGAATGATAGCCAACACTTGTTGAATAATGATTCAGTGTTGGCACTTTATATATATTTATAGTACCGTTTCATTCTTAAAGTGAAATTCCCAGGCGGAAACAGTTTATTTTTCAAAGTAGAGATAGAGATCAGAGAGAGGGTAGATGATAAGACCAAAATTCCACACTGAGCTAGGATAGGTAGTCAGATCAGTTTCATATCCAAAGTCCAACACCTCATGGATAAGAGAGTGGCTGTGTTTCTAAATTTAATCTGTCTGACAGACATGGCAAACTAAACCAGAGTCTTGTGAGAAAAAGAAAGTGAGAAAGCAAGCCACCAGGTCTGGGGCTTGAACTAAGATTTGCCATGTGGGAGTACAACACTCTAACCACCAGGACCTGCCGGCCTCAAAACATTTATTTTTAATGGAAGAATCTCATGTACTAGAGCAAGCTAGTTAAGAAAGTTGAGAGGAAAGAATGATAGCCAACACTTGTTGAATAATGATTCAGTGTTGGCACTTTATATATATTTATAGTACCGTTTCATTCTTAAAGTGAAATTCCCAGGCGGAAACAGTTTATTTTTCAAAGTAGAGATAGAGATCAGAGAGAGGGTAGATGATAAGACCAAAATTCCACACTGAGCTAGGATAGGTAGTCAGATCAGTTTCATATCCAAAGTCCAACACCTCATGGATAAGAGAGTGGCTGTGTTTCTAAATTTAATCTGTCTGACAGACATGGCAAACTAAACCAGAGTCTTGTCAAGTTGGGTCAAATGATCTCCTACAAGGGTTTGAACTCCGAGTAATCGACATAGGGAGCCATCCCAACTGTGTCACAATCCACACGAGGCAAAGGCAGGAGAATCCCAGGAGCTCCCTGGTATAGATCTCACTTCTTTAACAGATGAGGTAAATGGCCTAATCGCCAGGCTGAATACATGTCAGCCCCTAACGGGTTTCATCCATAAGCTTCGTTTGCACCATCATATTGCCTTCTGGAAAAAACAAACAAACAAACAAACAAAAAACTATGCCTTTTTCATTCTTCTTGGAATTCACTGCCCGAGCTACGACAGAAACCAAGGAGCCAACAATAAAACACTTCGCCTTCACCTAGACGCCCGCGTGTAACGAACACCACAGCCCAAGAAACAGACGGGAACAAATCCACCCGGACGTGCCCGAAGTGGACACTGTGCTACGGGTTCTTCTTCCGGGCCGGCGGTGTCTGCGTCCGGGGCGGCTGCGAGCGAGGCGGAAGTGCTGTCTCCTCGCTGTCTGGGCCAGCCGAGGGAGGTTCCCGAGGCGGGAGCCAGGCCGGGATGGCGGCAGCGACGGCGGGAGCCGGGTCCGGGTCCTGGGCGGCCCAAGAGAAGCAGTTCCCGCCGGCGCTGCTGAGCTTCTTCATTTACAACCCGCGCTTTGGGCCGCGCGAAGGAGAGGTACGTGGAGGGACCGGCGGGCGGCAGTCAGCCCGCGGCGAAGTAGGGCTCGCGGGGTGGGAGGACGGCCGGCGGGCGTCGGTTCTCGGGAATCGCGGGCTGCGCTGGGGAGGCGGCCCCTGACAGTCTACCGACCTTAGGTGCCATTTACCGACCCTGCCTATGCCAGCTGGG
>NW_006159762.1:2250192-2259110 GCF_000334495.1 Tupaia belangeri chinensis
CCCTCCCTATGCCAGCGGGGCTTCCGGATCAGCGGATGGGGCGGGGACCCGACAGCGCTGGCAGGGTCTGTTTCAGGGGCCTGTCTATTGAATGAAAGCTTGGCAGGTTAATCCCTCCACACTGGCGGAGTCTGCACTTGATGTCAGTTCTGGGAAATTAAACTTGAACGTTGTTAACCGAAGACCGTAACTACAGAAGCGTTGAACTGGAGTGGTGTACTGTTACTCAAAAATAATACAAGCTTGGAGAGCCCTCGAAAAGTTTTTGTACGAATTAATAAATAAATTTCAGGAGATTTTGTTTTATTTTTCTGAGGTGGGACGCCGACTTTCTCAAAGGATGTCCAGAGCTACCTTTTATTGTCAGCAAATCACAGCCTTTTTAAAGACAGTGCGGATGTCTGTGAACTGACTGAAACGAATTAGCTGGGAAACTGTATCTCTATTACGCATATGCGAATACTCTTGTTTCTTACTAGCGTTGGCATGTTACAAATAAGCATAAGGAAGGAAATCCACAAATTGAGTTTTCATTAAAAAAAAAATCTGATGCTATTTCAGAGGAACCGTGACTTACTGAATTTACTTTTCGGGCTTGTGGATGGTAGTTAACACAATAATAAGGTAATTCCCGTTTTTCTAAAAAAAAAAAAAATGGATTTGATTTGTCATCATATTTGATATTAAGCTTTGCATTTTCAGCAGCTAAAATGGAATGTTTATATTAATGTGCTTCTGTTTCTTCATACTTTAGGAGGAAAATAAAATTCTGTTTTATCATCCAAATGAAGTAGAAAAGAATGAAAAAATTAGAAATGTTGGGTTATGTGAAGCTATTGTACAATTTACAAGGTAATGAATGCTTTTATATGTGCATTTTCCAACCTCAGAGAATTCTTAAAACTTATTGCTGGAGAACTGTCCCAAATATATTCTTTTAACTATTTCAGGACCTTTAGTCCATCAAAACCTGCAAAATCTTTACATACACAGAAGAATAGACAGTTCTTCAATGAACCAGAAGAAAATTTCTGGATGGTCATGGTATTTACATATACAGTATATCTTTCTGAGGTTGTATGATAATGATCTTTACCATTAGGAATTTAGTAAAGTCCTCTGGCTATTATTTTTCTTTATTTCTATAAAGAAAAATTAAAATAAATTAGTTGTAATTTTAAAGTCAAATTCCTATTTGATAAATTTGTTCATGGGACTGTTTTAAGAAATTGTTTCTGGTGTTGTAACATGTTCATATTTTTTAAGTTAAGACATAATTTAAAATTTTCAATAACCAATTCATTATGTAATTTCAGTTTATCAAACTTTGTAGGTTGTTCGGAATCCTATCATTGAAAAGCAAAGTAAAGATGGAAAGCCAATTGTTGAATACCAAGAGGAGGAATTGTTGGTAATGTGTCACTTTTTATTTCTTATTTTTAGAAGAAAAAAGATTTTGCTGAATAAGTTGAGCAACTTCATCAGATTTAATCTTAGTGGCTTTTGTTTGCAAAAGTTTCTCAGGACACATTGCAAAATTTTGGGTTTATTGTTTATACTGTCACCATCTTTTAAAATATGTGCAGGGCCAGCTGGTGGTGTGAAGGTTGGGGGAGCTGAATCCCATGTGTCTGTCTGTGTAGTTCAAGTACAGGACCTGGCAGCATGAGAGGCACATTGGGCATATGTGTGTGCCCAAAATCCCAAGAGGAGAAGGGAGGAAAAGAGATTGCAGTGTGACCATCCCTCCCCACCCCCCACCCCCCAGGTGCTTTATCTCTTTCTCTCTGTCTCTGTTGAATGCACACACCCTATAGCAAATTTAAAAAGAAATAATACATATGTGATATGTGCACCCTGTCTTATTAATGCTTCCTGCTAAACACTTCTGTTCAATGCCTCCTGAAATTAGGCTGACTGGTTCATAAATTTAAACTTAAATACCTCTTATTTTCAATACACAATTATTATGGGACCAAATTTATAAGCATTATATTGCTTTGCCAAGAATCGTTGTACCTTTGCCATAAACCAGGCTTTTTTCTTTTTTGCCCTTGAATTGAGATCTGTGTTTCATGCTTGCAGGACAAGGTTTATAGTTCAGTGCTACAGCAGTGCTATAGCATGTACAAGGTAAGCAAGACATTCTTTTTGAACTAAACGTCTGACCAGCTGTCCTTGTTTATTCACAGGCTGAGGGATTACTGTGAAGTGACTGTGTGTCTGTTTTAGGGGACAAATGATGGAGCTTTTGAAACAGATAGTGAGATTTATACATGCATTTATTCAATACATACTGAAAACCCTTTTCTTTTCTCAGCTGTGTGCTAGGAATTGATGAACAAAATAATCCATGTCTTCAAGGAACATACAAACTGCAGATATTTTTATGATTTAAAAAGTTTGGTGGTATTATTTATGTAAAGTGAAACTTAGGTATGAGTTCAGAATTTTTTTAAATGTCTAGAAAAATTAGGCAGTTTCATTAAAATGACAGCATCATTTAACAATATATTCATTTTTTGTAATGTATCTAAAGCTCATTTAAACATTTTCTGTATGTAAAAGAGACTAGGAAATTTAACGAGCTGAATTAATTAATTTAAAGGGACAAGGAAGAACTTGTTATACTGAGAAATTAAATGGTATAGGAAATTGATTTTTTTCCCCTCAATCTTTTACACCTAATTAGCTTTTTAATGGTACATTTTTGAAAGCCATGGAAGATGGAGGTGTCAAGCTTTTAAAGGAAAGATTAGAGAAATTCTTCCATCGGGTAAGTATTTTGAATTTTATTTATAACTTCAGTAAGATCTAAACAAATATTTAGAAAAGCATAGATATAGATAAGTTTGTTTCTCATTTATTAAAATAAAAAAAAAAAAAACACGCCTTGAACATGGCAAAGACCATAAGATGCACTGTGACGAAACCACCTTATTGGGATTGCACTGTGGGCGCTCTCTTCTAGCCTTTTGTGTAAGAAGTAGCAGAATATCTTGCTTTGCCTAATTTTTTAAAAGTTCCTTTTTTCTTAAATTTTGAAAATACTTATTTCTTTCGTGAGGGAAGAGAAAAGGGCAGAGAGACAGGCACTTCCAGCAGGGTCTTCATGCTGTGATTCACTCCCAGTCTCAGTCAGCCCAGATCAAGGACATGTGCACATGTACATCTGGCATGCTTGGGAAGGACATGAACCCAGGACCTTTCACATGTGGGTCCAATTGCATTACCACTGTGCCATTGTCTGATATCCCAGGGCTCTTTAAAACATTGTGGAAATATCTTTTGGTTTCATCCTTGTTCTACCTGCTTCTATCCACATGGGCTGACTCAAACTGATCTGACTACATGGTGGACTAGTACATGAGCAAAATGTAAACAACTATAGGAATTGCACATTCTTATGGGTTCATTCTGATCACCAAACAGATACAATCTCTGTTGATTCAAGGTAAAAGCTTTTGATTATGACACAGACTTTATCACATTAGTGTTTATTAGGTTGATTTGGCCCAAGTGATAGCGTCCTTAAATAGTTGTTACCATGTCTCTTCCATTGTAATTCTGTTTTGCCTGTTTTACCCTACCTCTGTCAAATTCAGTTGATCTTTAAAACAATTCTCATTATTTTCTCCCTAAAATACCCTTGATATCTATTTCTGGATTTCAACTATTTTGTCTAAAACATGTTTGTTTCCTTATTTTTGAGTTATTTAGTTTGTATGAATTAGTTTTCTTTCTTGTGTGCCTCTTCACTTGAATGACCATAATTATTTACTCTGATACTATCTCCTGATTCCTGTATTTGTCCTCCTTACTCTCTTATTCATCAAGCACTGGGTATAAATTGGGCCAGACCTGTGACCTGGTGGTTGACGGAACTGGATTCTACCACATGGATTCTGGTCCCAGTCTCAGTGGCTTGAAAAACCCAATAGGCAGGACCGGCAGGTGGTGTGGTGGCTAAGGGTGTTGGACTCCCACATGGCTGACTGCGGTTCAAGTCCCAGACCTGGCAGCTTGCGTTCTCACTTTCTCTCTCTCTCTCTCACTCTGTCCCTCTCTGGTCAAGTTTTAAAAGTAAATAAATAAATTTAAATGAGATAATTCTTTTTTTTAAAAAAGAAAAGCCCAATAGGCACATGTGTCAAATCCAGTAAGAATGAAGGAATGGAAAAGAAGAGATTGCAGTATGACCATGCCTCAGTGGTGTGTGCTTTCTCCCTCTCCCTTTCTGTCTGTCTGTCTCTCGTCTGGTCAGTGAATGCCTTCTGGTAATTAAAACAGAGAAAGTGAAAGAGATAGGTATGATTCTTGTCCTGAATACATATCCTTTAGACATGATTTTACCATAAGATGGGACTGTGTGTCTATGGTATCATTGCATGGACCTCCTAATGAGGTTAATCTAATTTGAAGAGCCCTAATATAAATGATTAAGAACTTTAAAGATAAAACACAATACTCAATAAACATTGAGCTTGGTATGTGTGAACTTATATTTTGAATTAGTACCAACTTCAAATCTAGTTACCTCTGACTTCAGGCCTTATTACTGTACTATTTATTGCAGTATGTAATCATAAATACAAAGATATTTCAAAAAGTTTCAAAAAGTTAATTCCATGTAAAAATGGAATTAAAATATAGGTTTGTTTTGATGCAAAAAAATTTGAAATCCATGCACAGTTTTTTCCTGATACATTTCTGTAAACTTTCTGAAGACTCCTGTTATTCATCTGGCAGATTGTCTTTAATGGTCAATGAGTACTATATTCAGTGTACTATTAGTATATTTTATGGGTTTTTTTTTTTTTTTGTACAGTATTTGCAAACGCTACATTTGCAGTCGTGTGACCTACTTGACATATTTGGAGGAATCAGCTTCTTCCCATTGGATAAAATGACATATTTGAAAATCCAGTCCTTTATTAATAGAATGGAAGAAAGCCTGAATATAGTCAAATACACTGCATTTCTCTATAATGATCAGCTCATTTGGTAAGTACATCTGGAAGAATAGCATTGTAAAAGAAGAAAGTCTTGGGATCAGCAGATGGTGTAATGGTTTCATTGCTGGACTCCCATTTTGTCTACCCCCGTTCAAGTCCTGGACCCAGTGGCTTGAACTCACACTGGATGTGTGTACATGTGTGCCCAAAATCCCAAGAGGAAAATGGAGGAAAAAGGATTGCAGTATGGCCATCCCACCAACACCCGCCACCCCGGGAAGGGTGATTTCTTGCTTTCTGTCTATCTGTCTCTCTGATGAACACATGCTCCCTATAGCAAAAATCTCTCTCTAAAGAAAAGAAGAAAGTCTTAAGATTTTTAAAAAAAACAGTGACTGGATTGACAGCAGATTGTCAAACAGGAACTAAAAGTGTAGGGAGGATGGGTAGGAAACATCTTGTAGATGCCATCAAAATAAAGCAGTGATTGGTTAAACCAGAAGTAGGGCAATTTTAGTTAAAATTACCAAGCAGGGTAGTTTAAAACTGGCTCCATGAAAGGTGGAGAAAATGTTCCCATCAGGTATCCTATTTTTATTTAGGTATTTTTCCAAAAACATCTTCAAAGTAGTGGTAAACTAAATGTGAAAGCATAATTTTTAATACTTTCTTTTAAAGAAGGTAGATGAAAAAAAATCCAAGAAGTCAAAATTGTTATATAAACTGGGAAGTTTTCATCTGTCATCAGACTATATGTGTTTTCATTAGTAGGAACAAAAAGAGAAACCACGGAAGTTAGCATAAGACTGGAGAACAGATGTGACCCCAATAAGTTGTGTGGCAACAAGCTATTTACTTGTTTTACAAAGTAGTCTGAGTTGAGCTGCTAAAGTTCAGGGAGCGACCAGGCAGAAACCTTCAGGCAGCTGCTCCTGGCCCCAATTTTGATGTTTGTATTTCCTGTGGCTCACTTTACTAAATGAGGGACATGGCCATATTTTTACCTCTAAAAACTGAGTTCAGCTAATTGAAAAGTTGATACTAGTTCCTCTGAAGCCACCTCCTCCCAAACTCTTAGAGCTCCATTTTAGAAAGAGAAACAGGATAATCTAAAGAAATCTATTAAATAAATAATCTCTTAAGAAAACAACTTTGGTATATATTGAATGGGGAAATACGATGCCTCTCTTTCATCATCTGGCTTGCTTCACTTATAGGTAAATCTTCCATATCTGTCCACTTTCTATCAAATGCCAAGATCTCATTGTTTTGTATTACTGAGTGTTCTGTAATGTATATATGCCACAGTTTTTCAATCTTTTCCTCTGTTCATGGATGTTTGGGTTGATTGCAGCAGTTGTGAATAATGTTGTAGTAAACATGGTTCTGCAAGTGTTTTTCTGAGTTTTCCTATCCTTTGAGTAGATACCCAGGAGTGGAATTACTGGATCATATAGTAATTCTATCTATAGGTCTTTGAAGAATCTCCATATTGTTCTTCACAGTGGCTGTACTATTTACATTCCCACCAATAGTGTAGGATTGATATGCAGTGTATTCATGATGAGAAAATTTATTTGGTGTGCTGTGATACACAGTGATTATATGTAAAAAATTTTAAAAATACAGAAAAAAAGAAAGTAATCTCATGGATATTTATGTGGACTTTGTTATTGCCTATGAAGAACAACAAATTCCAGATGAAAACCCATCTACTTTCCTACTTAACAAGTTGTTTTTCAGGCAGCCTTGCACTGTATTACCTGACCCTGCTCTAAGGCTTTCCATGCTGTTTGCAGTATGTTCACAAAATGAAACTTCCTACTGCTATTGTGAAGGGTAGGGGGTGGAAGGATAGTTAGGCTTCTACAGCATCAGCTCTACAGAGGGAGCAGCCTCTCCATGAGTGAAAATTGCAGAAAGTGCCTGGAAATTATGCCCACAGTCAGGGAAATAAAGCATAGTAGGCCAGAATTCAGCAACAGTTTTCCATGGCCTTGTCCTTACTGTCACAGAAGGAAGCTTGGATTGTGATCTCTAGGATATACCCCAAACCCCTTGCATGGCTATGAACTCAGGGTGTGCGGAAGACTAAAGGTCCAGAGTGAGAGGCACTATTTTTTTAGCATGAGTTTCTAATTACTCTTTTTGATAGAATAAATCCATGTGCCTGAGAGAAAGATGGTGGGGCAGCCTCATTAGGGTATCATCATACTGTGCTCCTGTTTACCCAGCCCTCCAGCTCTTCGATGTCCTGGATACCTATTTCTTGTGCCTGGCATGTTTTTCAGGCTGACCCAGAATCTGAACCGTGGTTGTCACATGGCGCCTAGCTCTGCAGGGCGCTAGTGTTACTGCTGGGCCTAAAACTTTTATTTTAAGGGGCCAACAGGTGGCATGGTGGTTGAGGCTCTTGAGCTGGACTCCCAAATGGTCGACCACAGTTTGAGTCCTGAACTTGGTGGCTTGCTTTCTCACTTGCTTTCTTTGTCTCTCTGGTAAAACTTAAAAGTAATAATAATAAATAAAGTTAAATAAAAATAATTCTTAAAACTTTATTTTGAGGATTTACATGTGGTTATAAGTAATAGTGGTTCTAACATCTTATATAACTACAATAGATATCTCTACTTGTTTTTGTAGGGGAGAGGATATAGGAATGGAGGCTGACAGATACTGAGCAGACATTTGCTATAGTCAGAGGTAATGGAGACCTTATAAAGAGAAAAGGCCTCTTCACACATGAATGAGAACCCATGGGTGATCTGTGTTCTGAACACCAACTTCACTCGATCTTTTTCCCCTTTTAATTTCCTAAAGCTAGCACCAAAGTATTTTGTGCCTAGCAGGTGTTAAGCTCTAGGCAGAGTTCACCTAATCAGATGTTCATAAATGTCGTCTTCCTTTTTTTTCTATAGATAGTTTTATATTCAGTGTTCTCTGGTCTAGAACAGCACTGAATAAAACACAAGCCACATATACAAATGAAAAATTCCTAGTAGCCATGGTAAAGTAAAAAGAGACTAGTGAGACTGATTTTATGTGTGTATGTGTGTGTGTGTATATATATATAAAAAATATAATTGAACTCAATATATCTGAAATATTCCAATATATAAATGTTAAAAATTAATAAGCTGGGGCCGGCAGGTAGCATGGTGGTTAAGGGCGCTGGACTCCCACATGGCTGACTTCGGTTCAAATCTTGGACCTGGCAGCTTGCTTTCTTGCTCTCTCTCTCTCTCGCTCTCTCTGTCTTTCTCTCTCTCTCTCTGTGTCCCTCTCTGGTCAAATTAAAATAAATGAGTGAATGAATAAATTTTAAAAAATTAATAAGCTGTTCTTTTTATGCTAAGTCTCTAAAAGTCTGCATGGTAATGAAGCTCAATGTTATATATTTTCATATATATTTGTATACTCATTAAATATGAATATATATATATTCAGTAAAGTAATATTAAATATTTTGACCAACCACATTAATTCTTTATATATGATTTTCTTTTTTTCTCTCTTTTTTTAAGAGCAGTTTTGCTATAGGGCACAGATACAACTGAAAAATTACTAGTAGCCATGTGCTCATTGGAGAGACAGAGACAAAGTGCAAAATTACCCCTCAAGGGCAATGGCCAGAATCCCTTCTCCTCCATTCTCCTTTTGGGATTTTGGGTATGCACGCACATTCGCCCAGAATGAGTTTCAAGCCTCTGGGTCCATGACTCAGAATCTCTCTGGAAAAGGGAAAAAAAAAAAAAAAACTGGTTTTGGTCCAATTCTTGCTAGATTCTCAACACTTTTCCAAATGGTCCTTATTCTTGACTTTTTTTTTAAAGAATTATTTATTCATTCATTGGCGGGGCGGTTCGGGCGTGCCAAAGACCCCGAGAGGAGAATGGAGGAGAAGGGATTGCGGCGTGACCATCCCCCCGGGGGATGATTTCTCGCTTTCTGTCTCTATGTCTC
>NW_006159762.1:2259505-2263135 GCF_000334495.1 Tupaia belangeri chinensis
TTTTTTTTTTATAAATTTTTTTTTTTATTTACATTCATTCACTGTACATCATTATAGCATACAAAATGAGATTTTTCCATTGAGAATACACTGTATATTGGCTCAATCAAGCACATCAACATATGTGTTATTGTCAACAAATCATTTTCCATTTCTTGTTTTCTGTATATTTTGCCTTTTTTCCCATCCTTGATTCCCTATCTCACCCTCTGCCATCTCCCACCCTCCTCCCACACTGTGTCTGGTATCTATTGTTGCTTTCTATGCCTCCCCCATTTTATTGTTTCACTAAATATCTTAATAAATCTAAATATTTTCAATAGCAAGCACAGCTGATATGTACATATCCATGAACACAAGACTGACTTTAGGCATAAACCTCAGTGAATAGAATGAACATACTGTAAAGTAGCACCTAACTAGGGCTATATAGCTTAACTGCAGTCATCAAATAGGTATTTCTAATGCCTTTTTTTTTTTTCTTCTGAAAATTTTTTTTTTTTATTAATTTACATTCATTCCCTGAGCATCATCACAACATTCTAAATGTGGTTTCCCATCTAGAATATACTATATAGTGGCTTAATAATGCATGTTATCATCCATAATATTCCATTTCTACTTTCATATATATGTTTTTTTACCCCATGTCTAGCCCTCTGCCCTATTCCACTCTCTTATTACACTATCTCTGCTGTCTACAGTTGTCTTCAATCCCTTTTCCCCCAACATTTCGTTGGTCACACAATATCATAAGTAATCTAACTACTTTCAATAGCAAGATCAGCCGATGGTTTCAAGAAAAGCAGTTTTGAACTGGTAAGGATATTTCTTTGAAACTTAAAGCCTAGAAACAGGTTAGTATTCTGTTCAAATAGTCGGAACATGAATCTATTGATAGCTGAAGACAGGACAAAAGTCCTTAAAACCAGACAACAAAGCTTAGAAGAAAAGCAGCAATATTTTAGTCAAGTCGTAGAATACTGTTTCATCAGTTCAGTCTCATGTACTTAATCTTTCTTCTGTATCTGTTGAGGTTCGATGTTCCAGATTGAAATCTGGGATGTAATACTCAACTCCAGCTTTTGGCCCTACAATTAAGTTGCCCATTTTCTTAGTTTCTGAACTCTTATTTCTGTGTGTCTGCATTTAATTTTACTGACATAGCACTCCCTTAAGAACTTCTTGGAGATCCGGTCTGGTGCTGGTAAATTCTTTCAGGTTTTGTTTATCTGGGAAAGTTCGTGTCTTTTCTTCCCAAATGAACGATAACCTTGCTGGGTACAGAATTCTCGGTTGAAATTGCTTTTCCCTTAATACTTTGAATACATTTTCCCATTCTCTCCTCGCTCTCATTGTTTCCGATGAGAGGTCTGCCGTTAGTCTGATGGGATACCCTTTGTAGGTAACTTGCCTTTTTTCTCTTGCCAGTCTTAGTATCTTGTCTTTGTCTGTGGTTTTGGTCAATCTGGCTATAATGTGTCTTGGAGAAGATCTTCTTGGGTTGATTCTATTTGGGGTCCTCTGTATTTCTTGGGACTGAATCTTTGAGTGCCTCTCCAGGTTTGGAAAATTTTCTTGTAAGATTTCATGGAATAGATTATCAATGCCCTTATGAGTCTCTTCACCTTCTGGGATGCCTATTATCCGGATGTTTGGACGTTTGATGGTATCTAGTACTTCTCGCATATTATTCTCAAATTTTTGGGCCATTTTCTCAGTCTTCGCGGTGGATTTTTCTAGGCCAACCATTTTCTCTTCTACATTAGAGATTCTATTTTCTGTATGATCTAGTCTGCTTTTAATACTTTCAAGGGAGATTTTGACTTCTTGTATTATAGCCTTCATCTCTAACAGTTCCATCTGATTCTTTTGTAAAGTGTGAAATTCCTCTTTTAGATCTTGCATGAATTTCCTTACCTCCTGGAACTCTTCAACTCCTTTCTCCTTCCTCTTCAGCAGTTCCTTGTCTCTCTTCTCTTCCATCTCTGTTAGCTTTGCCATTATGAATGTTCTGAATTCTTTATCAGACATTTCCATGATTTCCATTGAACTGTGTGTGGATGAAGAGGAGCTATCCATTTCCCTTGTGGGAGAGGTATTTTACTGCTTCCCCATATTTCTTGTGGTCCTTCAGCGATTTCTAGTCATCTGGTGGATGGTCGGTTTCTTCCCAAACTTGGAAATTCAATCACACGAGTTTTGTATGCTGGAGGCCCAGTTATCAGTGGGACATCTTCCTTTCTCCCAAAATGGCTAGTTCACAGGAGCGATGGAGCTGTCTCTAGTTTGTTTTTAATTACTAGAGCACATGTTTGCTCTCTGGAGAGAGAGAGCAAAAGCAAAAGCAGCAACATTCCCATGGGTGGTGGTCATGCTGCAATCCTTTCACCTCCATTTCTCCAGCCCATCAGGATTTTGGGCACACACACTTGGCTGGCATGTTTATCAAGCCAACGGGACTGGGATTCAAACTAAAGCTGGCCATGTGAGATCAGCTTTCTATGCACAGCACTTAACTACTGCATTACCGGGCCAGCCCCCTGCCTCGTTTCATATTAGATAGTTTGCATAAGACCTTTTTTATTTCTCCTGCATTTTGTCTTCACTGAGGTTTTGAGAATTAAAATCCATATACATTTTCTGAGATCTAAGATCAAGTTCCCTGCCTCCAACGTGCCACTATTTTTCCAAGGCATTTGGAGAGAATGCATTTGTATGGTCCAGGAAGCTGAGTGGCATTTGCTGCTGAAATAGAGCAGTGTGGTTATTAAGAGTCCCTAAATAATGCTACATGGAATTCAAGCATAGAATCAGACCTATTGTGACTTTTTACTTAAAATGTAAAATAAATGTAATAAAATATAAAATGTAGTGTTGCATAGCAGTAGCCTTTAGCACATTAGGATAAAGTTCTGGAGTTGATACTCAAACTCATACTCTTGAACTTCCCAATCAAGGAGTGGGCTTCTTCATATAATGTAAAAGAAAAAAGATGAGCCATATCATAGAACAATGAGAAGAAGACGAGTTTCGAACTTTTAATACTTGCCTTTCTGATGTTCTAGGAGTGGATTAGAACAAGATGACATGAGAATTTTATATAAGTACCTCACCACCTCTCTATTTCCAAGACACATGGAACCTGAGGTATGATTTGGGGGGTGCAGGGTGGGCAGGAGGAAGGGGTGGACGAAGATGGTAGTGTGTGGTGCATTTCTGATTTATATTTTGCATTAATAATATGATAGTGATATTTGCTTAGTTTCATTTAGTAGCACAGAAAAACAGCTCTTCTCTAGTTCGTTAGGTTCAAATGTAATAAATGTTTTTAAGAGACACAGTATATTGAATAGAGGAAAAACTGGTTTTAGGTAGGACTCAGAGAACTTTGAAAATGCCTGGGATCTTGGGACCAGCAGTTAGCGTAATGGCTATGTCGCTGGACTCCCATGTATTCTACCGCACTTTGAGTCCCAGACCCGGTGGCTTAAACTCATGCCGGACACGTGTGTGTGCGTGCCCAAGATCCCGGAAGGAGAAGGGATTGTGGCGTGGCCATCTCCCCTGGGGGGTGATTTCTCACTTTCTATCTCTCTGTCTGTCTCTGTCTTTCTGGCGAGCACACGT
>NW_006159762.1:2263166-2285302 GCF_000334495.1 Tupaia belangeri chinensis
GTGGACCCGCGCCCCTTTTGTGAAAAAAACCTCAAAAAAAAAAAAAAAAAAAAAAAAAGCCTGGGATCTTTGGCATAACATTGGTTAATTCTATATAGTCTTTTCACCAAGAAACATGAGACATAATTTTGAGTAGGTGCTATACTGCATGCCTGGCTTTTCCATTCTGGTAGGTAGTTTCTCAGTTTCCTGCAGTTTAAATAATACTACAGTGTGCACCCAAAGTATTTTTTTGTGGCTTTAATTAGGTTGAAAGTGAAAAGTTTTCATAGCCCATAAAATCGTTGTTTTGGCTCAGATGCATGTGTGTACCTGCTCCCTTTATTTGTATGCTTTTTCTTTTCCTCCCACCCATCCTTCCTCCTTTTGTTTGTTCTTTAAGGCCATGATATGAAACAAAAATAAAATCTCTTTGATAAGAAATCAAAAGCTAGATTTTGAAAAGGGCCTAGTCTTGCAATTAGTTCCTTTCTAGGTAGTTTGAATGGCAACATTTCTGAAGTTCTCACTGTGTGCCAGACACTGTATGCAACCCTGAGCACATGTGCTTTATCTCACGATAGCCTGGCAACAGTCCTGAAAGTTAGGACTCCCTCTTATAGGAGAGTCTATTCATTCTCAGCCTCTTCTCAGGCTTTGTGGGGCTTCAGTGCCTTATCCAGCTAGGAAGGTGGCAGAGCTAGGACTGGATCTCAAGAGTCTGCCTGATTCTGTAGCTTATGAGCACACTCCTCAAGTGTCAGTTCAGGATGCTTTTCAACCCATAAAAGTGCCATTTCTGCAACAGAAAATTATTCAAGGGCCAGCTGGTAGCATGTGGTTAAGGCAGTTGGATCCCATATGACTGACTACACAGTTACACTCCTGGACTTGGCAACTTGAGGAACACACCAGGCATCTGTGTGTTAAAGCACTAGACTCCCACATGGCTGACCACAGTTCAAGTCCTGGATCCTATGGGGCGGGGTGTGTGTGTCCAAAATCACTAGAGAAGAATAGAGGAGAAGGGATTGTGGTGTGCCCGTCCCCCTTGGGGGGGGTGATTTCTCATTTTTCTCTTTTCTGTCTCTCTCTGGTAAGGGCACGTGCTCTATGGCAAAAACCTAAGAAAAAGAAAAAAGTTCTTTAATTATTTTTAAAACCTATCATCCATTTTTTGGCGGGTAGAATAGGAGAAATTGACACTGAAAACTAGCATGACACCAATTAGTAGGTAGAAATGCTGTTTTTTTTGTTTGCTTGTTTGAGAGGTTTTTGCTATAGGGCACATGCACCCCCCATCCCCCCAGGAGGGATGGCCACGCCGCAGTCCCATCTCCATTCTCCTCTCGAGATCTTGGGCACACACACACACGCACACACACGAACCCGGCATGAGTTTAAACCACCGGGGCCACAACTTGAACCAAGGTCTACTAACTGGGAGTCCAACAACATAGCCATTACACCAGCTGCTGGTCCCAGAATTACTATTTTTCAAAGCTTCTAAAGAAAAAAAAAAATCTAGTAAGTGATTTCTCAACATTAAATTCATTTACAGTTGGCAGGAAGAGATTCACCAATAAGGGCAGAAATGCCAGGAAATCTTCAGCACTATGGAAGGTAAGACTTTTATTTTTTGATTTACAACATTTGATTTTTTACCTTTTTAGTAAAGAGAAAATTATGATGAACAATGCTATTTTATTGGCAAGAATCAGCAAAGGAAATTCTGTTGTTTCTAACAAATTACAACTATTAATTTATCATATTCTGATTTGGTTTTCCTAATAGCTTCAGAAAAATTTTATGTATATGAAGTAGAAATGTATTATTTATATATTTCTTTTATAATTTACCTAATTGAGTTGAGTCATCTCTGTGCTTACTTTTAAGATTTCTTACTGGACCCTTGAACCTTAATGATCCAGAAGCAAAGTGCAGATTCCCCAAAATTTTTGTAAATACAGATGAAACTTATGAAGAGCTCCATTTAATTGTTTATAAGGTAACAACTGTTTTTCCCTTCAGCATTACAGATTAATACTAAATTAGATCCTTCTTGCATGTATACATAAATACGTACACAAACCTTTTAAATTTTTGTTGGAAAAGATGTTAGAAGTTCTTATTATCTTAAAACTCAAAATGGGTACTCTGCGGTAATAGTGAGTTTTATTTTCAGCTCTTTTTAAACAGTTGTGTTAATAGTGAAATGGAGGAGAAAAAACTTGTAATATTAAGAGAAAATACCTAGCTGTAGAGGAACACAGTTTTCCAAATTGAAAACACCTCTGAGCTGGCTGCTGGCATTATGGTTAAGGTGGCTGTATCCCGCATGGCCAACTGTATGACCTGGTGGCTTGAGAAATGGTACATGTTCACTTATACCCAAAGTCCCAAAAGGAGGGAGAGATGGGGGAGAAAGGATTGCAGTGTGACCATTCCGCTTGGTGGGGTGCTTTCTCACTTTCCCTCTCTCTCATTCTCTGTCTGTCTGGCATGTGCATGCACACTCTGGTAAAATTATAAAACAGAGTACATGCCTTCTGTATGTCTAGCAGAATGAAGAAGAAAGACCCACACCTACACACAACAATGGGCAATTTTTTAAAAAATAAAGAGGCCATTAAAGCTTCTGAAAGGAAAATCAGACCACCTTAAAAGAACAAAAATTAAATGCATTAGTGGTTTCATCTCCAGATCCAGGTGTTAGGTGATAGTGGACGAGAGACTTCCAAAGTTCTGAGCAACAGTGATTTTCAGTGTGGACTTTGTCACTAAGCCAAACTATTAATCACAGGTGAGACAGAAGGCATATTAAACATGAAAAGTGTCAGAAAAGAGCACCTCACCCCCATGCATCCTTTCTCAGAATGTTACATGAGGATGTACTTCAATAGAATAAGTGAGTAAACCAAGAAAGAGAAAATCTTTGAATCCACAGAACAGTAGTTTAATGCATGAGAATAGTAAAAAGAAATGTCGAGATAATAGAGCTCTTGAGGTCTGCTGGCAAACTTACCACCTAAAATTCTTCCACAGTGGCACAGAAGAGGGAAGGTTCTTAGGTTCAAGGGCTCCAGAATAAAAAGATGTTTCATTCATAAAATGGTATGCCTAAGAGATTTAAATGTGAGATGTGGTGAAAAGTGGCAAAGGGAGAATCGAGGGAAAACATACAAAAGTGACCAAACTTGGGACCAGCAGTTGGTATAATGGCCATGTCGCTGGACTCCCACCATGTAGTTGGCTGCGGTTCGAGTCCCGAACCTGGTGGCTTAAAACGTGCCGGGTGTGTGTGTGCACGTATGCCCAAGATCCTGAGAGGAGAATGGAGGAGAAGGGATTGCAGCGTGGCCATCCCCCTAGGGGATGATTTCTTGCTTTCTGTCTCTGTCTCTCTCTGTGGCAAACACACCAGAAATAAAATAGTAAAAACCTTTCAAAAAAAAAAAAAAAGGAATAAATAAAATTAAGTAATTCTTTTTTTAAAAAAAGTACATTTGTCTGGGGACCAGCAGGTGGCGTGGTGGTTAAGGCGCTGGACACTCCCACATGGCCGACCATGGTTCAAGTCCTGGACCTGGTGGCTTGCTTTCTCACTTTCTCTCTCTCTCTGTCTCTCTCTGGTCAAATTAAAATAAATGGATGAATAAATAAAATTAAATAATTATTTTTTTAAAAAAGAAGTACATTTGTCTGTCTAGCAAAAATCATTCTTCTTTGAGTCATTTTGAGGTAATGACTTTGAATTCTGAGTTCATCTGGTATGATGTGGTGTTTATTGGATTTCCATTTTTAGTCAACTTATAAACAATTTAAAATATGATAGTTGGATTATGGTCATATTAAAGAGGTTTTTTTTAATTAAACAACTTTGAGATATAATTCACATACATACAATTCACCCATTTAAAGTGTACAATTCAGTGATTTCTAGTTGGAAAGCTCAGGTGTTCCTAAGATCACCCTCACTTCTGATACCAGCTGCTAGTTCAGGGGTCCTCAAGACCATCTTTAGGTTCACTAGAAGGAGCACAGGACTCAGAAAAGCCTTTACACTCCCAGGATTTATTGTAATGAAAAAGTATAGATTAAAATCAGCCCATGTCTGAAGAGGTACATGATTTAGGGTCCAGGAGTCACCAGGTGCAAGCTTTCAATTGTCCTCTTCAGTGGAGTTATGTGGATGGCACAGCATCTATTTCTGTCATCACAGTTGTGTGGCAATGTATATAAAGTATTGCCATCCAAGGAAGCTTGTCTGAGCTTTGATGTCTAGTTTTTATTGGGATTCAACTATGTAGACATATCTGATCACTCACATGACCAACGTTATCTTCAGCCTTCCAGGGGCCAATACTGATACTGTGTGAGCTCAGAACTGTAAGAGATATTGACCTGTAGTTTTTGTGGGATGTTTTTTTCTGGTTTTGGTGTCAGAGTAATGCTAGCCTCATAACATGAATGCAGAAATATTTCCTCCTCTCCTACTTTTTCGGGAAGACTTGGGAGGGATTAGTGTTAATTCTTTAAATGTTTGGTAGAATAATAAAGCTATCTGAACCTGGACTTTCATTGTGGAAAATTTTTAAATAATTTATTTGTTTTAGGTCTATTTTGATTTTCTATTTCTTCTTGAGTCAGTTTTGGTAGTTTGTGTCTTTATAGGAATTTGTTAAGTTTTGTTTAAGTTATTCAGTTTGTTGGTATAAAGTTTTTCATAGTGGGACCAGCAGGTGACATGGTGGTTAAGGCACTGGACCCCGACATGGTTGATCACAGTTCACATCCCAGACCTGGCAGCTTGAAAATCACACCAGGCATGGATGCATATGTGCCCAAAATCCTGAGAGAAGAATGGAGAAGAAGGGATTGCAGTGTGGCTATTCCCCTGGGAGGCAATTTCTCACTTTCCCTCTCTGTCTTTCTCCAATGAGCACATATACCCTATGGGGAAAAAAAAAATTTATGGTGTTATATATGGCCTTATACTCCTGTTTCCTTCCTATGAAGTAGTAATGGTGTCTCTTTCTCATTTTATTTGAGTCTTCTTTTTTTCTTGGTCTGTAATCTAGCTGAAAATTTTAATTTTGTCGATCCTTTCAGAAAACCAACTTTTGGTTTATTTTCTCTGTTATCTTTTATTGAACTTATTTCTGTTCTAATCTTATTTCCTTTCTGTGTGGTTTAGGTTCAGTTTACTTTTTTTTTTTTTTTCAGGATCTTAAGATGGAAGGTTAGATGATTGATATGAGTTTTTATTTTTTATAATAGTATATGTGCACATAAGAGAAAGAGAGGAAGAAAACATCCTAGGCAAGACCTTGTCATGCTGCAATTTCCTTTCTCCAGCCTTCCTGCCCTTCAGGATCCTGTGTCCTGCATGCACTTAGTATGTTTCCAGGCCAACCATATGACCCAGCCATATGGCCTGTAGCCTTGCAGTGTACTGGACTACTGTTGTACCACAGTGGCTGTGCCTCTTCTTTCTTTTTTTTTTTTTTCCCCCAAAGAATTATTTTGGACCAGCAAGTGGAGTGGTGGTTAAGGGCAATGGACTCTCACATAGTCAGCTGTGGTTTGAGTCCCGGACCTGGCAGCTTGCTTTCTTACTTTTTCTGTCTGTCTGTCTATCTCTATCTCTCTCTCTGGTCAAATTAAAATAAATAAATAAAGTTAAATAAAATGATTCTTTTTCATTCTTCAGTAGTTGGTGTTGCAGACACTTGGGTTGCATGTGTCCCAAGTCAGCCACTCACCACTCAGATCCTTGTGGGAATACAGGTCATGTGGTCTGACCTTCTGAGATTTCAGACAACATTGGAGATTGGGATTTTGTATATAATTAGTTTATAATTAAGTCAAAATTATTTTATGCACAAAATATGTTGAATGGAACTGGCCTATAAGCCAGTAATTTTGCAACCTGTTTGTAGATGACAAATCATAATTATGATTTCAGTACCAAATATAGTAAATATTATTAACTTTGTGTAAAAATTAAGTTACAGCTGACAGAGATTGAGAGAAGTGAGAAGAGGTGCAGGGATAGGTGGGCATGTAATTGTCCTTATTTAAAAGGTAGCAATTCAGGATCTTATGCCCATACTGGTGGCACTTTAATGTTGCAAGCGTACCAGTGAAGAAAGGAGAATGGCTGTAAACTACAGGGAAGGAATGGGAAGCCAGATGAGGGGGTCATACCCATTGTGACTGGACTGGGAAGCCAATACTATGACTAAAGGCAACAAGTTAAACAGTGGTATAACTATGTTGTCTAAAAACCAGTTCAATGTGATTGCCCACAGGAGAGAGGTCATAGAAGGAAGTCTGTTGCTTTTCATCATAAGGTTATGTTCTGTTCAACCTCTTTTACTGCAGTACATCACTTTGATAAATTTTAATTTTAAGCATTTTTGGTCATAGTTGTTTCCCAACTTGTGATAAGCTGACTTACGATTTTTTTTTAACTTTACAATGGTGTGAAAGTGACACATTTAGTAGGAAGCATACTTCAAGTATTCATACAACCATTCTGTTTTTACTTTCAGTACAGTATTTAGCAAATTACATGAGATGTTCAACACTTTATTGTAAAATAGGCCCTGTGTTAGGTGATTTTGCCCAACTGTAGGCTCATGTAAGTGTTCTGAGTGTGTTTATGGTAGGCTGTGCTATGCTATGTTTGTTAATTTAGGTGTGTAACTGCATTTTCCACATATGATATTTTCAACTTAAAATAGATCTGTCATGACCTAACCCCATCGTAAGTCAGGGAGTGTCCATATTTTATTTGTGGTCTTGGTTGCTGTAGGTTGCTTTATTTGCTTAAATCATAACTGTAACTGTGTGTTCTAACAAAGTGAGACAAGGTAACTTCATTTTGCTAACTTTTTAAACTTATGTTAATGGAAATGATCAAAAATACACAAAAAACTAATGAATTCATCACACAGCTTATTTAAGAAAATGTTACTTTCACCTATCTCCTTACATGTTGTATTGTGTCTTGTTTGCTAGAGCATTTTAAATCAGCATATCATTTTACTCATTATTTAATATCCAGTCTGTATCCAGCTTGCTCTATTTGACTATAAAGTACCTTTTTAAAAGTTGGCTTGTTCAAATCAAAATGTAAATGAGGTCATTATTTGGTTATTATATTCTAGCATGCATTTGGTTATTGTAGTACCATTTTCTAATTGTTGGTTTGTTCTCTCTTCCCAGGCCATGAGTGCAGCTGTGTGCTTTATGATTGATGGTAGGTGCACATCTATCTGATTTCAGCCTGACTAGTTGCAGTTTTCTGCTCTGCGCTCTGTTCTGTTTTTAAATGATAAATATGTTGTCATAACTGCATAGGGGCTATAGTAAGCACTATTCCTCCTGTAGGACCTCTGCCATGGTATAGTCCCCCTTTCCCACATATCAGCAGTGACCTGATGCCTCCCTGTCTGAAATGGGGATGGCAGTAGTGCCTAGCTCAAAGGGGATCTAAGGATTAAGTCAAGTAATATTTGTAAAGTGTCAAACAGCACCTGGTCCATCAGTGCTGTGTAATGTTTATTAAATAGATATTTGATCTTAGTTTATCTTAGTCCTGTCTGAAATGGTTCCCAGGGAACTGTACCTAACGTTCCTGCCTGATGGTGATAGTTAGGCTTGGGTCTGCTATTAATGGATTCCCTTAGCTCCCTTGAATGGTGGCATGAACAAATGGGGTTCTGTGTGCTGTCTCTGCCTTTGGTACATTGCCTCTTGACTGAGCATCAGAAGACTCCAGATTTAACCATAGTGGTTAACCATTAGGAAGTCATTGAGCCTCTGTTTCCTCTCCTCTCAGTATAAAATAGAATTATTTTAACTGTAAATTGAGTGGGTGGAAAGCACTTTGAGAAAATTTACCAATTTACCACCCCTCAAAGGGAACCAGCAGTTAGCATAATGGCTATGTCGCTGGACTCCCACGTAGTCGACCGTGGTTCACGTCCCGGACCCGGTGGCTTAAAACTCACACTGGGCGCATGTGCGTGCGTGCCCAAGATCCCGAGAGGAGAATGGAGGAGAAGGGATTGCGACGTGACCATCCCCCCCGGGGGGTGATTTTTCGCTTTCTGTCTCTGTCTCTGTCTGTCTGGTGAGCGCATGCGCCCTATAGTGAAAACCTCTCCCAAAAAAATAAAAAAGACATGCTTAAATCAACTTTTCATATAAGATAGATCTTCAGTTCTTTTTCTAAAATATAACTAAGGTTGACCTTTGTGTTTCGCCTCTGTTTGAGAAGAGAGGGGTATCTTACCATTTGTTTTATTTCCTAAATTGGTAAAGTTTTCATTTGATTACTGTTGCTAAGTATTGAGTGGTAAAACAAATATTGACCTTTTTGATACAAAATATTATAATACTTAACTGTTATTTTCTAAATTACTTGTTAGCCTCTATACAGCTGACATTGGACTTTTGCCGAAGACTGGACAGCATTGTTGGGCCCCAGCTCACAGTGCTGGCATCTGACATTTGTGAGCAGTTTAACATCAACAAAAGAATATCTGGGTTTGTCCTTTGCTTCATGTTTACTTTAATGTGCTTAAGTGGTTTTGGAAAGATAAGAATGTTTTTACTTAAGAGTAGGGACAGTGGGCCAGCAGATGTTGTGGACATTAAGGCAGGTAGTATCCCACATGGCTGACTGCATGGTTGAAATCCCAGACCTAGTGCTGTGTAAAACACGCCAGGCATGTGTGCATGCATGCCCAAAAATCATGGAAGGAGAATGGAAGAAAAGGGATTGAGGCATGACTATTTCCCCTGGGGAGCACTTGCTCACATTTTTTTCTCTCTGTCCCTTTTTTCTTCCCCTTCCCTTTCTGTGTTTTTCTCTGGTGAGTATATGTACCCTATAGCAAAATTTAATAAAAAAAAAAAGAAAAAGAAAGAAAGAAAAAGAAAGGAAGAAAGAAAGAAAGAAAGAAAGAAAGAAAGAAAGAAAGAAAGAAAAGAAAAGAAAGAAAAGAAAAAAAAGAATTGGGGCGGTATTAATTAGTCTTAAGAAGAAGAATACATGGATAGGTCCTGTCCGAAATGACTCCCAGGGAACTGTACCTAGTTTTCTTGCCTGGTGATGATGATTGGGGTTGGGTCTGCTATTGATACATTCCCTCAGCTCTCCTCTGAATAGTGGCATGAATGAATCGGGTTAGGCATGCTGTCTCCATCTTTGGACTTTGGCCTTGTGAGTGTCACTTAAGCATACCCGATGAGCAGCCTAGATTTGTTATGTTTACTTTAACAGTAGTAATTGGCATGAGTTTAGCATACACTGAAAGCACTTTGCCTCTCATGTGGAAAAGTACAGGGTTAAGACTGGCTGTGATAAACCATTGGGGTATTGGTACTGATTCTGGTGGCTTAAAGGCTCTGGACTGAACGTCAGGAGACTACAAATTTAACCATCTTGTTTGTATAACACTAGAAAGTCATTGAGCCTCTATTTCTCTTCTCTCAATGGAAACTAGAATTAGTGTAACTATAAAGTGAGAGGGTGGAAAGCACTTTGGGAAATAAAAGCCCTGTTTATATGGGCTTTCTGTGTACTTGATAAGTTATTAAATGCTGTGGATTTCTATACAAACTTATATTTCTAGCAATCATCTCTAAAGAGTTCAGAAACAACCTCAAGGTGAAAGTACTCTTGTATGCCTGTGTAGATTGTTGCTGTTACCAGCTTACTTAGTATTAGAAAAGGTAAGACTGAGAAATGAAAATGCCTAACTTGCATTTTGAGAGTGTTGGTTATTTTTTTAATTTTTTGACCATAAAATCGCCAGATTTTCTTTCTTGAAAGGAGTCATATGTGAGTTAAATTTGTTTTGGATCATGCAACATATAGGTTAAGTGTGCCTTATCTGAAACTCTTAAGACCAGAAGTTTTTTTAGATATTCTTGGATTTGGGGCTACTTGCACATATATAATACATATCTTGGGGATGGGACCCAAGTCTGAACATGAAATTCATTTATGTTTTGTGTATACCTTATAGACCTTACCTGAAGGTAATTTAACAGAAATTTTTTGGTGGAAGAGGTTTTTGCTATAAGGCATGTGCATTCGCCAGAAAGACGGAGAAAGACAGACAGAAAGTGAGAAATCACCCCCCAGGGGAGATGGCCACGCCACAGTCCCTTCTCCTCCATTCTCCTCTCGGGATCTTGGGCATGCATGTACACATGCCCGGTGTGAGTTTTAAGCCACCAGGTCCGGGACGTGAACTGCGGTCGACTACACGGGAGTCCAGCGACGTTGCCATTACGCCAACTGCTGGTCCTGAATTTAATAGAAATTTTTGTATTGCACTGTTTGACTACAGCCTTATCACATGTGATCAGGGGCGGAACTTTCTACTTGTGGCATCATGTTGGTGCTCAAAAAGTTATAGATGTTGGAGGATTTGGGATTTCAGATTTCCTGATTAGGAATGCTCAACCTGTAGATGGAGTGTTTTGTAGTTACTTCCATTCCCAAAACTCTTGGAAAATTATTGTGCATATTAATTGTTTTCCCTGTCCTTTGTAGATATAACTTAGTAACAAATATCCAGAGGTAAAACTTGGTGTCAAGAACCTTTTATTTTAAAATAAAGTTAACTTGCCTTGGGATTGTACTAAAGGGGAGGGCCTTGGATATTAGTTACCCTGTTGTTGGAAAGCAGTTTCTCTCTCACATTTTGATATGAAAATTGTACAGTGAATACATATATACTTACCAGTTAGACTTTGCAATTAACATTTTTCTCTAGGTGTGTTTTCTCATATCTGTGTATATCTAAAGGATAGGGTTTGTTTTGTTTTGTTTTGTTTTACTGGTACAAGAACCGATATATGGTATAACTAGCATCCTGAAAAATAGGATACCTGGAAAACTTGATGGTAAAATAAACTTGACACCGTTTAGGGAAACATTCATGAGCAGGAATTCTAGGAATGTCATCATTGTTACCTTTTAAAGTTGACCTTAGGGCCAGCAGGTGGTATGGTGGTTAAGGAGCTGAAAGCTTAAAACTCATGCCAGGTGTGTGTGTGTGCACGTGTGTGCTCAAAAGCCCAAGAGGAGAATAGAGGAAAAGGGATCCCCCATGGAGATTGATTTCTCACTCAGTCTCAGGAGAGTATATGTGCTTTATGGCAAAAATACTAAATATAATGTATTTTATATGTTTATATAAGTATGTCTTATATATTTATATTTTAATATTTGTATATATAAATATATCAAAGTTTTATAAATCATTTGATTTCTATCTATACTTGTGCATATATATACACACACATATGTATGTACACATGGTGTTTTTTTACACTTTTTAAATATAATGATATAATAGAGTTTTTTTAAAGTATGGCATGAACATCACTTTATTTTTTTTTTAAGAATCATTTCATTTTATTTGTTATTATTATTTATTTGACTAGTGAGAGAGAGAAAGGGAAATTGAGAAATCAAGGCGCCAAGTGTGGGACTCGAACTGCAGTTGGCCATGTGGGAGTCCAGTGCCCCAACCACCATCCACCTGCTGTGCCCATGAACAACAAATATGATCTCCTAATTTTAATGGCTTTATGGTATTTAACTGGATAGGTCTATGTAATCGTTTTCCCATTTAATGGACAGGTTAGGTATGGCAATCCATTCTTAGTATTATAAACAGCTGTGTAGTAAACCATCTGGTACATATTATCCCCTGAAAATACATTTCTAGAATTGAGTTCAGGGACAAAGGGAATGTGCGTTTAAAATGTGGATGGCTGGTACCCTCATTTCTCACAGGGTGGTGCCATTTTATACTCCCACCAGCACCTTTGCCCAGCACCTATTTTCCATATGCTGCATTTTTTTTTTAAAGAGACATTGCTATAGGGCACATGTGCTGGCTGGAGAGACAGAGACAGAAAGCAAGAAATCACCGCCTGTAGTGATGGCTGCACTGTAATCTCTTCTTCATTCTCCTCTTGAGATTTTGGGCACACACTCACACATGCCCAGTGTGAGTTTTAATTTGGGGGACTTGAACTTCAGTTGAGTACGTGGGAGTCCCGCGATGTAACCATTATGCCATCTGCTGGTCCCACTGAATTGTTTTTTTTGGGGGGGGGGGTTGCAAGAGGGCATGTGTGCTTGCCAGAAAGACAGGGAGAGACAGAAAAGAAATCGCCCCCCCGGGGGGATGGCTACCCCGCAATCCTTTCTCCATCTCCTCTCAGGATCTTGGGCACACATGCACACACACCCAGCATGAGTTTAAGCCACTGGGTCCGGGATTCGAACCGCAGTCAACTACATGGGAGTCCAGTGACATAGCCATTACGCCAACTGCTGGTCCCCCGCTACATATTTTGATAGTCTGACAGATGACACTAAGGTTGGGCATTTCTTTCTTCGCATTTCTGTTTTCTGTGAATTGTCTGCTCTTGTCTGTTTACACTGAAGTGTTTTATGTTTCTTTTTTTACATCAGTACCCTTTGTGTAATACCCTTTAAGTCATTGCATATATTTTTTTCTTTTACTTTGATATATATATATATATTTACAATATATAAGCTTGGGGTTTATATAGAGTGAATTTTATTAATCATTTCTTTTGGATTCCCATATTTGGTGATGTTATATTTGAGACACTCTACCCTAATATAGAAATATCTCATTTTTATTTCCGATACCTTTTTGTTTTTTCTTGGCATCTGAGGACTTTATTTCTTCCATGAGAGAGACAGAGAAAGAAAGAGAGGTAGACACCCCTAATAGGGTCCCCATGCTGTTATCCACTCCCAGTGTCAGCTGGCCTGGTCATGGGCATGCGTATATGCATCCAGCATGCATGGGGGGGTCTTCAGACATGAACCCAGGCCCTTTCCCATGTGGGTTCAGGTGCATTACTGTTGCACCACCACCTGGCCCAATAGTTTTATTTGTGTATACTTAAGTCTTTAATTTACTTAGTTTTTGTTTGTTTAACCCCTTGCTAGAGGGTATGTGCACTCAGCAAGGAGAGATGGGTACAAGTAGAGAGTGAGAAAGCAAGCCCCCATGAGGAATGGTCACACTGCAATTCCTCTTCCTTCATTTCTCCATCAAGGATTTTGGGCACTCAGACACATGTGTTCAAATGTTTCTGAAGCCACCAGGTCTGGGACTGAATCGCACAATAGGCCATATGAAATTCAGCAGCCTTAACCACCATGCCACTGGCTGGTCCTCACCTGTAATTTTTAAGGGCTTGAGGAAGGAAGGGTTCTAACTTTAAAAAAAGAAAAAGAAAAAAACTCCCAAATCAGTAGTTTTATGAATTTGAGACGTTAGTTCCTATTTCTTTCACATATCCCTATTCATAACCTAATTTTTTTTTTTTTTAGAGAGAGAGATTTTCACTATAGGGTGCATGTGTTCACTGGAGAGATAGAGATAGAAAGCGAGAATTCACCCCCCATGCGGAATGGCCATGCCGTAATCCTTTCTCCATTCTTCTCTAGGGATTTTGGGCCTGCGCACACATGCACCAGGTGTGAGTTTCAAGCCACTGGGTCTGGGACTCGAACTGTGGTCAGTCACATGGGAGTCCAGTGTTTTAACCACGACACCACCTGCCGTCCCCTCATGACCTCTCTTGATACCTACCAGTCATAGTTACTTGGGTTTCTAGCCTATATAGTAAAAGGAAAAGGTAAAAAGATGTGAAGACAAAAAGGTGCTCATTACAGTACATACATCTACTGGTCCCCATATGCTCTTTTTTTAAAAAGACAAGAAATTGTATGATTTTGTGTTTGAAAAAATACTGTATTGTATAAAAGGAGTAACTATTGGCTCTTTGGAAAAGATGCAGGTAAATGTAGTTGTTGCTAATTAAAAACCAACATGTTAGATCTTAATTTTGATAACTAATAAATGTTGTAGAATGAAGATTATCCTTGCCATTTTGTTGTTTAGTTTTGCTTTAGAGTGCTTGTGTTTGCTGGAGAGGGGGAGAGAGAGAGAGGGAGTGAGTGTGGTATCACTCCCCAGCAGAGATGGCCACACCAGAATTCCTACTCCATTCTCCTCTCATGATTTTGTGCATGCACATACACACACCTGGCATGTTTTTAAAGCCACCAGGTCTAGAACTCAAACCATGCAGCTGGCCATGTGGGTGGGATCCAGCCACCCTTAACCACCATGCCACTGAATAACCTTATCTTGCTATTTTGAATGTGAACAGGTCTCTCTCTTAACAGTACTTTGCAAATAGCCATTTTTCTGTATCTGTTTTTATATTTTGCTTCATGAAAAGTGGAATAGTAAGAGTCCACATTTGTTTACCCAAGTTTTAACTATGTAAATAGCATTTCTAATGTGAATTCCAATGTGGGGGAGTGCAAAAGAAGAGTATTTGGGAACCAGCAGTTAGCATAATGGCTATGTCGCTGGACTCCCACGTAGTCGACCGCGGTTCACGTCCCGGACCCGGTGACTTAAAACTCATGCCGGGCGTGTGTGCGTGCGTGCCCAAGATCCTGAGAGGAGAATGGAGAAGGGATTGCGGCGTGACCATCCCCCCTGGGGGGTGATTTCTCGCTTTCTGTCTCTATGTCTCTCTCTGTCTGTCTGGCGAGCGCATGCGCCCTATAGTGAAAAACCTCTCCAAAAAAAACAAGAGTATTTAACTTAATATAAATGAAAAGGGGAACACCATAGAGGAGTTTTTGGGGCTAGACAAAACAAATTCAAGCCCAACTTAAGTTACTTGTCTACCAAGACAACTAAATTTACAACTCTTTCCAGTCATGTTTTTAAATTTTCATTTTTTTCCACGTAGTTTTTCTTGTAATTATACTTTTCTAGTTTTAGGAAAGTACTGAAAACAAATTGTTTTGTAAAAAATTTATTTTTATTTTTCTGGAAACTAAATCACCCACATTCTTTCTCTGCCTAGATGTAAAGTATTACAGTAGTAACCCTCTTATCCAGAGGTCGGATTTCCGGCACCCTCAGCCCGCCAGAACATGGCTGCTAACCCTGAAGTAAGCAGAGAAGGCTCTGAGCCTCCAGAGGCAGGGCTGTGTTCAGACTCTCCCCAGACCCCAGTATGTGAAATAAGGAATTAAGAAAGGGGAGGGGAGGGAGGCAGGGTGCCTGTGAGCTGGGGAGCCCTGCTGTTGTGGTGGTTCCCTGAGAAGGCCGCAGACTCTGCCCTGGGAGGCAGTGTAGTAGCTTTTCCCAGTCAGTTAAGAAATAAACTCGTACATCCCAGATTAAATGTTTATTATACTACAGCAGAAAAGGCTAATATATTCTAGAATGATTTCCACAAAGATACTACAATGCTTTTTACTTACAGTAGTAAGCTTCAATCACATGGCAGGTTAACTTACATGGAGCCACCTCCTTCATTCCTAGCACTCAGGGATAAATAAGATATTAATTCCCTAAATCAGGGGTCAGCAAACTTTCTGTAAGGGACTGAATAGTAATATCTTGGGCTTCATGGGCTGTTTATGTTGCAACGACTCTACTGTCATTTTAGTGTGAAAGCAATCTAGAGAACACAAACATGAGTGTGTCAGTGTTCCAGAAATCCTCAGTCAGAAAAACACAGCCAGATTTGGCCCTGGGGCCATAGTTTGCTGATCATTCCACTAGAAGATAAGTGGCCTATATTGATATTATTAGAATTATTTTCAAAGTCAATAATCCAGTGACCGCCATTGATGAAACACTTATAGTGAGAAAATCATGTCATTCTGGTTAAAATGTTTTTGGTGTTTAAAAAATAAATTTAAGCTCTCTGGAAAATTCCATTCCATGAGTTATTGAATACCTCATTTCTCCATGGACATCAAATAACTTACTACTGATTGAAGAGCCTGTTACATGTTAACTGAGATTCTTGATTTGAGGCCCAGTCTTTGAAAATACAAAGTGTTCGTCACACATTTTAAGTGTTAATAATGATGTAGTATATAGTTGAGATAATTACTCTTTCAAAATGTTACCATCTTAATGACATGTCTTTACAGGTCTGAAAAAGAACCCCAGTTTAAGTTTATCTACTTCAACCATATGAATTTAGCAGAGAAAAGTACAATTCACATGAGGAAAACACCCAGTGTGTCACTTACATCTGTTCATCCAGATTTAATGAAGATTCTAGGTGACATCAACAGTGATTTTACTAGGTAATTCTAACAACTTCTTAAATTAGGTGTCCTCTTTATAATAAGAAAAGAAGCCTTTAAAACCTAGCAACCCAGACCCTCTGCTTCCTTGAGTTTGACTATCTTCATGGGCACCAGTTCCAGACTGATCTGCAAACAGGGAAGTTGTGGTCACTCTCCAGGTGACTCCCTTAGCTTTTGAAATGTCTGCTGAGTTTGTGTTCTTGTTTTGGAATGTTTTTCATAGTCTAATTTATAATACATTTATTGCATTTTGAAACTCTTGTCTTACAGAGTGGATGAAGATGAAGAAATCATTGTGAAAGCAATGAGTGATTACTGGGTTGTTGGAAAAAAGTCTGATCAGCGGGAGCTATATGTTATTTTGAATCAAAAAAATGCAAACCTGATTGAAGTAAATGGTAAATAGGATTTGGCATTTGAGCAGAATTTGAGTGCTACTGATATTTTAAAACTGTCTTTTCTGTGTATAAAGAAACATGGTAAATATGTCACAACTGTTGAGGTTTTAAGCAAATGCCTTTAGTGCTGGTTTAGAAAAATCAGCATTTGATCCATTTTATGTTTTCCTATATGTGTGGCATAGTTCAGAAAAGCAGGTGACAGACTTAACCATGGGAAATTTGACAAGGACCAAAGGAAAGTTATTTACTATAATATGAAAAGAAACCTATTGTTTTACATAGATAATGTGCCTTTTTATATTCTGTGATTTAAAACACAGCTTCTTTTAAAATAATTATTTTATTTAACTTTATTTATGTATGTATGTACTTATTTTAATTTGACCAGAGAGGGACAGAGTAAGGAGGGGGTGATGAGAAAGCAGACTGCCAGGTTCGGGACTCGAACTGTGGTCGGCCACTTGGGATTTCAGCACCCTTAACCACCACACCACCTGCTGGCCCCTAAGACACAGCTTTTATATAAAGAGCTGCCAGGTTCATATGGCAGTTTACAACTGTCTCTGCCATGCTTTAGCAGAATAGTAGTGCAGAGATTTTCTTTCACCAGCGTTCCCCCAACCCCCAGAAGAATTTAAGGTACAAATAAATATGTATCATATAATCTTTGAAGTAAGAACCTTGATTCCTCACTTACTATTTTCTGTTCTTGTTCTTTTTGCAGAAGAGGTAAAGAAACTTTGTGCAACACAGTTCAATAACATATTCTTTTTGGATTGACTGGTAATGGCTCACTGACAACATCTTTACAAAAACTCAGTATTTTGTTTACCATTGCAAGTTATGGTCATATTATTGACTGGATTAATGACAATAGTAAAGCAATACTTGCTTTGAAGAATCAAATTTCTACTTGATCTGATGATCCCCTGAGGTTTTTAGATTTTAAATATTTATGTGGAATTAATTAAAAGTAGTCAGCTATATCTCTATCATTCCATTCTTTTGACATTATGTGAATATTTTACTGGAAATAAGACTAATAAATTGTTAAAGTTTTTAAAATGCTGTTTTTGCAGTGACTCTGTCCTCTTTGTTGCTTGTTTGTGGACTTCACCAGCAGTGGCTCATGCCCTGGGGATTTTAGAACTCATGGTCAGTTTTCTAGGGTTTCTCAGAGTTAAGGTTCCTTCTCTGGTCATGAAACCTGAAGCAGTAAATAGTAAGGCATTTGCCCGAAATAATGCTAGATTTTTTATCTTAAGTTCTACTATGAGTTTTACACTTTATCTAATATAAAGAATTTAATGATAAAATGCCACAGTGTGATCAAAACAAAAAGCTTTCATTTATCATGTGGATACTCCCTAGGAGCCACACTTTTTTGTGCCTCTTTGCAGTTGAAGTTTGCCTGAATTTTTACTTAACCTAAGTTTTTGTGGTCTAGACATCCTAGGGTGTGGGTAAAAACAAGCCAAGTAAGTAAAGTAGGAAGAAGCAGTATTTCCTCAGTCCTAAAACATGCTCTCTGTGGTCCCCTTCCCCTCACCTGTGGGCCTGCTACCTTAAAGAGGAGCGAGGAAATGGCTGTGTCAATCTGTAATGTTTCCATTTTCACTCAGTTCGGGTAGTTCACAGTTGCCCTGATGATTTCCTCAGGAGGATCACAGTGTGTGGTTTCTAGTCCAGGTGGCTCTGTGTGTGGGGGTTCACTCTGGCCGATTGCATGGCCTTAGAGCATGGACTGTGGTCAGTAGTTTTCTTGGTATGTATTCTGTGTTGCTTTCTGGTTTGTAACTCTATGTATTCAAAACATTTTAGTTTAGTTGCTTAAATTATCCATACTCTTGCCAACTCTTGTCTTCCTTTTTGGTTTCTTCCATCATAATTGTGGTTTTCTGCCAGAGACCTGCTCCAGCTGGGGTGGGTTGAGACTCGACGGAAGGCAATGCAAGCGAGAAGAAATTAGGCAGAAACCTCAATGCTCTTTAGCATGTTCTCAGCCGACTACAGTCAGAGCAAGCTCAAGACTGCAGCGTCTTTGGCTAGGTGACATACATATTTATTGAGGGATGTTTACAGGAGTAGGAGGAGTGAGGGAGAGTAAAAGATTTTACTGTAAAAATAGGGTATTCAAAACATGGGAATAACAATCATAAAACATGATGTCTGTTCTGTTTGATCAGGTATAAACAGTCACAGTCCTCTGGGCTAGAGAGTCCATTTGTCTGGCATATTTTCTTAGACCTTGATTACCAGGTAGAGTCTTTTGGGTGAGGGGGTTTTCAGCAAGCTTGATAGCTTCAGCCCCAGGCTGGAGGCCTAAATAGAAATCTTATTTGGTTAAGTAAAGACACGGTTAATAAATACTAAAATGGAATATCTATATTATCTCTGGGGTAATCTATAGCTAAGAGGGTGAGTGCCTAATGTCCATATGGGAAAGGAATGTGGTCTTGTGGGCAGCTTAAGGATTGTTCTAAAGGTTATCATGTATGTGTGACTCTGAGAGGGACTTCAGCATTCTTGTTATTTTCCAGGCAGGTGGGGTGAATCTCATGAAATAATTCCCATTCGTCACCACCTTAGGGATCCACATTCTTTTAGGATTATTAGTTGGTTTTACTGTAAAAGTTACAGTAAGGTTGGGGGTGTTATTTTACCCTTATGGGGTACCGTGACAGCAGTAGAGCCCATGGCAGAGAGATTGAAAGCAAAAACAGCACAAACCAGTACAGTACAACAAACACAGTTGAAAGCTTGAGCTCGTAACTGTAGCATTGCCTGCAGCTCTTCTCACCCAAGCCCTGCTTAGATGTGAGAGGCAGCTCTTTAGGCTCTGCCTGTGTTGGCTCCATGGCCTCCGCCAGTTTTCTTCCCTGGAATTCTGTTTTGGCAAGGCTAAAGTGTAGATTTATATGAGTAACGTCTCTTTGTGTTTGCTAGTTCTTTTATCATCTTTATTTTTACTCGTTAGGCAGGTTTTTAAATTATTATTCTATCTGTTCTTAATATCCCTTGCTGTTCTAGTCATCTTACTGAGAGTTGCCTGGTTCTTTTTTTTTTTTTTTTTTTTTAAGTTTTTGTTGTAGGGTACATGTGCTCATGAGAGAGAAAGTGAGAAATCACCCCACAGAGGGAATTGCCATGCCACAGTCCCTTATCCTTATCCTCCATTCTCTTTTTTTTTTTTAAAGTCTGATGTTTATTGCTGTTTTTGATTTTTAACTGAAAGGGATATAGAGAAGTCAGCAATCTCCCAGGTGTGGAGAGCCAAGATTAAGAACAGGATCATAGCTTATGTGAGAGACAAGAAAGGGGAAAAGCAAGAGAAGAAAAAGAGCAAACGGGGCTAACAAAACCAAAGGAACGAGAATGGAAAGGCAAGAACTACGGGAGGGGCAACGCTATTGTGTGTGTGTGTGTGTGTGCGTGTGTGTGTGTGTGTTTGTTCTGAAAAAATTTTTTTTATTATTTTACCTGAGCATCATCATAACATACTAAATGTGGTTCCCCATCTAGAATAAACTGCATAGTGGCTTAATCATGCATGTTATCCATAATATTCCATTTCTAATTTCATATATATATATGTTTTTTACCCCATGTCTGACCCTCTGCCCTATTCCACTCTCTTTCCTCCATTCTCCTCTTAGGATTTTGGGCACCCATGCACAGATGCCTGGAGTGATTTTCAAGCTGCCAGGTCCAGGGCTCAAACTGTGGTCAGCCACGTGGGAGTCCAGCATCTTAACCACCCACCATGCCAACTGCTGGCCCTTTTTGCATATCTTTCATTTTCATCCATCCCGTGTGGTTTTGTTTCTCTCATAAAGAATAACACTGGTGGAGTATTTTTAAATCTAATTATCTGTGTCCCCCACCACCACCACCACCACCTCCCGGGCAGAGGGGAGAATTAGCTTAATCTATTTACATTGGTAGTTACTAGTATACTTGCACTTTTCCCCACCATCTTTTGTGTTTTTGTGTACCATCATTTTCCTTTATTGTTTTCCTTTTGCCCAGATTTAAAATGGATTGATGATTTCATTTATTCCTGCATTGGCAGCTTTAGACTGTATTTTTATTCTTTTGGTTACCCTTTCAAGTTTTTAAAATTTAATATTACCCTTAAGCTTTAACTCAAATTATTAACCATAAGATTATCCCCAAACACCAAAAGTCCTCACCTAACCACCCATTGAGAGTTGTTTGGCGTATTTTAACAGTTGGGGCATTTGTGGGCAAGGACCAAGGAGGAGGTCCTATAAGAGGTGGTGTGTGAAGAACATAGGGTGGTTACCAGGGGCAAAGAAGGCATTGAGGGGGAGAGGGCTGAAGAAATATTCACATAACTTCATCTACCCCTCACTGTCATCTGATCATGTTACTAAATTCTGAACTTAATCACCAGTACTGTACTTTGACTTTTTAAAATATATATTTAATACACATTTGCTTAATATGCATATGTGTATATATTAATTTCACTCAGTTTTTAAAATTTGGGCATTTCAGTGATCTAACCACATAGCAGACCTCAAACACACTTGGGCTAAAGTAGGAGTATTTCAAAAACAATGAAATAACATTGTTTGGGATGTTTATTACTGTATTTACAGTTCTAAGGTATTTTACATTTGCATGTTCTTGTCACCAAGTAGTCTATTTTTTCTTTTTCTTGCTTGTGACGGTCTTGCTGAACTGAGATGTGGCCGTATCCTCTTTGGGGGGGCTCGGGGTGACATGAGAGGACGGAGCATCCACCGGCTCCTTGATCACAGTGATGTCAATGTCATAGTCTTGTCTTTTGGCCTCTTCCTCTCTCAAGATATTCAGCCTAAAAGCAAACATGAGAAGGCAGCTTTTTCTCTTTGAAATTTCAAAACCAGTTTTTATACTGTATGTCGTGTAAAGTAGTCCATACCTATATTTTGACAGGTGTTGAATATGTACACCAGGTGTAAATTGTCATCTAGCTGCCTGTCATATATGATGCCATATCTAGATAGTCCAAAACAAAATGTTCATACATGGAGCTGGCTTAGTGGCCTGGTGATTAAGGGAACTGGGCCCCACATGGCTAGCCACACTGTTTAAAACCTGACCCCAGTTGCCTGAAAAACATGCATGCCCAAAATAGAAAAATGGAGAAGAGACTGTGATGTGACTGCCCCGTTGAGGGTGCTTTCTCCCTCTCCTTTTGTCTCTGGTAAGCACACATGCCCTCTGACAAAAATTTTTAATTTTTTTCATGTATCAAAAGTGATTGTGGGAACCAGCAGTTAGCGTAATGGCTATGTCGCTGGACTCCCATGTAGTCGACCGCGGTTCGTGTCTCGGACCCGGTGGCTTAAAACTCACGCCGGGCGCGTGTGCGTGCGTGCCCAAGATCCCGAGAGGAGAATGGAGGAGAAGGGATTGCGGCGTGACCATCCCCCCTGGGGGGTGATTTCTCGCTTTCTGCCTCTATGTCTCTCTCTGTCTGTCTGGCGAGCGCACGCGCCCTACAGTGAAAATCTCTCCAAAAAAAA
>NW_006159762.1:2286008-2295135 GCF_000334495.1 Tupaia belangeri chinensis
CAGCGAAAAGACCTCCAAAAAAAAAAAAAAAACTTAAAAAAAAAAAATTGATTGTGAATTACTTTTTCCTGTAGCAACTTAGCGGCTAGAAAGTGCCCTTTTCAAATGTCTCATGTACCTTTTTCCTCAGGTATAGAATACTTTCTTCAGTAGGTTAATACGCACTTTACCAAGGGTGGTGTCTGTATTTGGACTGACATGAACAGATATACCTGAGCCTTAATGGTGGTTCTGAAAAGTAAGGGTACAGCATTTACAGGGAGCTTCCTCATTCCAGGCCATATATTCTAGCACTTTGCAAACATTAGCTCATGTAATCCTCACAGTAGTCTAATGAGGTATCATCTCCACCTTACAGATGAGGAAACTGAGGCACACAGAGGGAAGAACCTTGCCCAAACTTACCGAAGTGTCAAGTGGCAGTGTTGGGATTTGAACCTAGAAATTGAGATCTGTGGCCTCTACTGCCAGCCCTTACTTCCCATTGCCTCTTCCTGCAACCTTTGGGACACAGATGCCATCACCAACTCAGACAACCAAGAGACAGCAAGGCAGACCCACCGTCCTCAATGCCAGCCAAGGATGGGAGACTAAAAGGAATTTCCTCTATTCACAGTGCTCTGACACCAACTGTGAAGGGTTTTTATTCCCACCTTCACCAGTTCAACAGCAGCTGAATGTACTTCTATACAATTCTGACTCCGTCTACCTGGAGTTAGCACAGACTTTGGAGTTAACAGCTCAGTCCCACAAGACTATCCAAACTTCAAATGCCAGTCTAACTTCTGACCAACCAACTATACATGGGAGCTACTCAGGAACCCCTCTGGTTCAATAATGTGCTAGAATGGCTCGCATTCCCACAGAACTCACAAACATTTTACCTCAACCAGTTTATTATAAAAGCTAAAAATGGTCAGGAGGTACATAGGGCAAGATCTGGAAAGGTTCTAAGCATAGGAGCTTCTGGTTCTATAGAATGTGGGGTGTGCTACCCTCCCATCACCTAGATGAGATCACAAACCCAGAAACTCTCCAAGCCCCTTTGTTTTAGGGTTTCTAAGGGGGTTCCCTTACACAGGCATGATTGATCAAATCATTGGCCATTAGTAACTCAAGCTCCAGTCCCATTCCTCTCCCTGGATGATGGGATGGAGCTGAAAGTCCCAGCCCTCTAATCCCTGACTTGGTCTCTGGCAACCAGCTCCTGTCAGAAGCCTCCTAGAACCTTCCCTACCAGGTATTCGATCAGCATACAAAAAGAGTCTTATCGCTCCAGAGATCCTAAAGGGTCTCAGAAGCTCTTGGTGGCAGACCAAGACCAAATACAACAAAAGAGCTCCGATTACTCCTATCACTGGGAAGTTACCAAGGCTTTGAGGCTCTGCCAGGAACCAGGAACAGAGGCCAGATGATTTATTTTTTCACTATGTCGAAGACACTGTTGTGAAGTTTACACTCCCCCCCCACCCTGCCCGCGGAGCATGTTGGTGCTCACCAGAGAGACAGAAAGGGAGTAAGCACCCCCAGTGGGGTGTGGTCGTGCCACAATACTTTATCCCCTATTTCTGCATCCCACTGGGATTTGGGACATACATACACATGTACCTGGCATGTTTTTCAAGCTCTCGGGTAGGATTTGAACCATGCATAATAGGCCATGTGGGATCTGGCTCCCTTAATAACCAGGCCACAGGCAGGTTCAGGAAGTTTACACTTTCAGTCAAACAGTCCTGGTGATTCTGGTAGCTGCAGAAGTCAGGAAAGAAAGATAACTGAGCTCACAAAGGAGAGGAGGAACTGAGAGATTTTATAAAGTTACCTTGCTTCCAATTCATCATTTTCAACTTTCCTCTGTTGAGCCATTACTGCATTATGTAACCGATTTTCCTTTATTTTCTCCTTGAGAGTTTCTTCGTGTTTATATGCATGGAAAAGTGTGTTCACAAAAAATATACACATATTACTGACCCACACATTAAGTTTTTCCTTGTGATCCTCCTTGTGTTTTTCAAATTTCTCTAGAACACAATTTAGTTAAAAGGAGCATTAATACAACCCCATAGTATATTTGGAGTCTGTTCGTATTCTAGTTCTGGCCCTTCCTACAGTGGGCTGTGAGTCCTTATCCTGGGTCACATGGGGTGATGCTGAGTTCTCAGAGGGTTGTGAATACTAAGGAAACTGGGGACCAGCAGTTAGCGTAATGGCTATGTTGCTGGACTCTCATGTAGTTGACTGTGGTTCAAGTCCCAGACCCGGTGGCTTAAAACTCACACTGGGTGCGTGTGCATGCGTGCCCAATATTTTGAGAGGAGAATCGAGGAGGAGGAATTGTGTCATGGCCATCCCCCCTTCGGGGGTGATTTCTCGCTTTCTGTCTCTCTGTCTGTCTGACGAGCGCACATGCCCTATAGCAAAAACCTCTCCAATAAAAAAAAGAAAGACTAAGGAAACTGCAAAATGCTCAGTGACTATCTGGAATAAGGCTGGTGCTTGGCAGACCATGGCTGTTACTGTTGGCATTGCCTTTGAGGCTCCTGGAACCTTTATTCCACCCCCATCCCCTTTTTCCTAATAGCTTGGGTTTTTTTGGTTGGTTTGTTTTTTCTCTGTCTTTTTTCCAAATAGCTTATTTTAGGGAAAATTTACATTTTCCATATTTCGGGAACTAGAGGCAACTTTCATTTAAAAAATAATAGTGATATAAAGAGATTTAATTCTGAATTGAACAAGAAAGTAAGTAGATTAAATCTTTAGTTTGTGTTACTTCACTATACAAGAGTAGGGAAGGGGGAGGAGTCTTGGGTAGAGGTACCATAGAAAGGTGAGATTCTGTGAACTATCCACCCTATCAATGTCATCTTCCATTCCAGGAACCACTTGGAAGGCTCAGAGTGAAAGTACAGTGGAAGAACCATGATGCCGATGACAAATTTTACAGAGACTGATAGAAATCTTCATGAGTGCTTCCCAGATGAACTACTAGATTCTAAAATATCAGCAAAATCTATGGTAGGCCTAACGTGTGGGTGAGTGGTGTACATGGAGGTATGGGCCAGGACTGCTGGCCCCAGCTTGCTAAGGATCTTACCCAGCCTCTACTAGAAGCAGCACAGTACAGTAGTTGAAAGCACAGATTTGAGCCAAATTAGTCTCAAGGCCCAGCTGCTACCTCCTATCTGTGTAATCTGGGCAAACTGACGAGACTTTGTGCTCATTTCCTCATCTGCAAAAAGGAATCCAAAGTAGTACTTTCCTCACAGGAAGGTGTGGAGATGGGTACATTCATGCATATAAGCACTGAGCTCCACCCACACAGTAAGCACTCAATGATGTCTTATCATTGTCCTCCCCCAGCCTTGTGTGCTACAACAAATTACTGTCTTATATATTATTGTAAAGTAAAATAGATAAGCCACATACTGGAAGAAAATATCTGCAAGCATCTATCTGATAAGAAACGACTTGTCTCCAGGAAACAAAGAATGTTCTTTTTTTTTTGCAGAGGTTTTTGCTACAGGGTGCATGCGCTCACCAGACAGACAGAGAAAGAGAGACAGAGAGATAGAAAGCGAGAAATCACCCCCCAGGGGGGATGGCCACACTGCAAACCCTTCCCCTCCATTCTCCTCTCGGGATCTTGGGCACGCACGCACATGCGCCTGGCGTGAGTTTTAAGCCACCGGGTCCGGGATGCAAACCGCGGTCGACTACGTGGGAGTCCAGCAACATAGCCATTACGCTAACTGCTGGTCCCAAAGAATGTTCTTTTTTTATACTTAATCACTGTACATCTTCACAGTACACAAAATGCAACTTCCCAGCATTAACTAAATAAGACACATAAGTCATTAAAAGCCATTTTTTTTTTAACACACTGCTAAGTGTTAGAGAGGACATAGAGATGTACCTGTAAATTGGAGTGGCCAATCAGGAAAATCATTTTGCACTTTTTTAAAGTTCAGCTTATATCTTACATATGATGCAGCAATTCCACTGCTAGATGCCTACCCAAGAGAAAGTACACACATCAAAGGCTTGTACACCCATGTTCATAGCAGCATTATTCACGGTAGCCAAAATGTGGAAAAAATCCAATTGTTCACCAACTGCTGAATGGATAAAATGTGGTATACTCACACAGTGGAGTACCATTAGTGATACGAAGAACAAAATGCTAATGCATGCTATTATACAACATGAGTGAACCTCAAGATAATTACAATAAGCAAAAGAAGCTAGATACAAAAGACATGATTCCAAGCCAGCCAGCGGCATGATGATTAAGGCAGCTGTGCTCCCACATAGCTGACTGCTTAGTCTGAATATCAGACCTGGAAGCTTGAAAAACACACTGAGCAGGGACCAGCAGTTAGTATAATGGCTATGTCGCTGCACTCCCATGTAGTCGACCATGGTTCGCGTCCCAGACCCAGTGGCTTAAAACTCATACTGGGCGCGTGTGCGTGCGTGCCCAAGATCCTGAGAGGAGAATGGAGGAGAAGGGATTGCGGTGTGGCCATCCCCCCTGGTGGGTGATTTCTCGCTTTCTGTCCCTCTGTCTCTCTGTCTCTGTTTGTCTGACGAGCACACAAGCCCTATAGCAAAAACATCTCAAAAAATAAAAAAAAAGATGAAAAACACACTGAGCACATGTGCATGTGTGCCCAAAATCCCAAAGGCAGGGAGAGCTGAAGGAGGAGGGATTACAGCATGAACCATGCCTCATGGGGTTGGGGGTGTGATTTCTTGCTTCTTCTCCCTCCATTTCTCTTTGGGAAGCGTGTGTACCCCGTGGCAAAATTTAAAAGAAAAAAAAGAAAAGAAAAAAGACATGATTGCATTCCTAAGAAATTTCCAGAAAGGGGGTCAGCAGGTGGCACAGTGGTTAAGGACGCTGAACTTCCACATGGCTGACCACAGTTTGAGTCCTGAACCTGGTGGCTTGTTTTCTCACTTTTTCTCTCTCTTGCTTGCTCTGTCCCTCTCTGATCAAATTGAAAGAAAGAAAGAAATGTCCAGGAAGGGCAAATTTATGGATAGAAAATGCAGTCATCAGTTGCCAGGGCCAGGGATGAAAGGAGATTAATTTCAAAGGAGCGCAAGAAAACATGTTGACCCAGAACTGTTGTGGTGATGGCTATTATACACTTCAATGGGTGGTTTTCTAATGGTTAATAAATTATATCTCAGTAACCCTGTAATGCCATTTAAAGGAGAGGGAGAAGAGTGGCAATGTCATCTAAAATAATTTTTAACTTAAATATTAAAAATGTGTTTTTACATATTAACAAAAAGTCAACCCTTAGCACCTCTAATTATATAAGCACTTCTATTGTTATAGGGTACATGTACCCACCAGAGAGACAGAAAGCAAGAAATCACCCTCTGAGGGGTGATGGCCGTGCCATAATCCCTTCTCTTTCATTTTGCTCTCAGGGTCTTGGGCACACACTCACACATACCGGGAATGAGATTTAAGCCGCTGGGTATGGGACTCGAACCCAGTCAACTACATGGGAGTCCAGCAATGTAACCACTACACCATCTACTGGTCCCTATAATCCATTATTATTAACTATGGTCACCATGCTCTGCAATAGATCTCAAAAAATGTATTCCTTCTACCTCACTGAAACTTTGTACCCTTTGGCCAACATCTCCCTGTTTCCCCAACTCTCTAGCCTCTGGTAACCACCATTCCACTCACTGCACCTGTGAGTTCAGTTGTTTTAGATTCCACATATAAGTGATATCTGGTATTTGTCTTTCTATGCCTGTCTTAGTTTACTTAGCATAATGTCCTCCAGATTCATCCATGTTGTTGTAAATAGCAGAATTTCCTTCCTTTTTAAGGTAGACTAGTATTCCATTGTGTATGTATACTACATTTTCTTTCTTTCTTTTTTAAATTGCCAGAGAATGCATACACTTGTCAGAGAGAGAGAGAGAAAGAGAGGGAGAGAAGGAGAGGGAGCACCCTCCAGTGTGGCTAGGATGTGCCACAATCCCCTCTCCATTTCTCCATCCTGTTGGGATTTGGGAAACACAAGCACACATGCCTGGCAAGTCTTTCAAGCTGCCAGAACTGGGACTCAAACCATGGTCAACCATGTGAGATACAGTCCTTTCAACCATTAGGCTACAGGGCTGGCTCACCACATTTTCTTCTTCCATCATGTGTTGATGAATATTTAGGTTGATTATGTATGTTAGCTATTGTAAATAATGCTGTGAACATGGGCATCTCCAAATCTCTTTGGCATACTGACTTCAAATCCTTTGGATATGGATATATGCCCTGTAGTGAGATTGCCAGATAATATGGTAATTCTCTTTTTAGCTTTTTGTAGAATCTCCATCCAGATTTCCATAATGGCTGTACTAATGTACATTCCCACCAACAGGGTCCCCATTTTTCCATATCCTTATCAACACTTGTTATCATTCTTCTTCCTTTTTTTAGGTTTTTGTCACAGGGAACATGTGCTATTGAGAGAGAAAGTGAGACATCATCCCTTGAAGGAATAGTCATGCAGCAATCCTTTCTCTTCTTAGGACTTTGGACACACACATATGTGCCTGCACTGATTATCAAGCTGTTGAGTCCAGGACTTGAACTGCAGTTGGCCATGTGGGAGTCCAGTGCCTTAATCACCATGTCACCTTCTGGTCCCATCATTTGTCTTTTTGATAACAGCTATTTTGACAGTTATGAGGTGGTATCTTACTGTGGTTTTAATTTTAATTTCCCTAAAGATTAATGATATTGATAATTTTTTCACATATCTGTTGGCCACTTATATGTCTTTTGAGAAAAGTCCATTTGAGTCCTTTGCCTATTTTTAAAAATGGGATTGTTTTCTAATTATTTGAGTTGAGTTTCTCAGATATTTTGTATATTAACCTATTATCAGATGTATGGCTCACAAATATTTTCTTCCAATCCATAGTTTGTCTCTTCACTCTATTAATTATTTGGTTGTACAGAAGCTTTAGTTTAATGAGATTCCATATGTCTATTTTTGATCTTGCTAAGAGTTTTTTTTTTTTAATGTAAGTCCCACAAATCTTTTATGTTTACTCCTAGATACTTTTTAGTTTGTTGTTATCACCAACTGGAACTTCTCTCTTAATATTTTCTCTCCTTTTACCACATTTTCTGACTATTGATAGTAATGTACGGGACAGCTATGGATTTTTTTTTTGAGAGGTTTTTGCTCTAAGGTGCATGCGCTTGCCAGAAAGACAGAGAGAGACAGAGAGACAGAAAGTGAGTAATCACCGCCCAGGGGGGATGGCCACGCCGCAATCCCTTCTCCTCCATTTTCCTCTCAGGATCTTGGGCACACATGCACACATGCCCAGCATGAGTTTAAGCCACTGGGTCCAGGACTTGAACCGCGGTTGACTACATGGGAGTCCAGTGACAGCCATTACGCCAACTGCTGGTCCAGGGCTATGGATTTTTTTTTTAACTTCTATTTTGTAAACCAGATATCTCACTTAATTCTTGCTCATTCTTTTTTTAAGTAATTATTTTATTTTACGTTATTTATTTATTTATTTTAATTTGACCAGAGAGGGACAGAGCAAGAGAGAGAGTGACAGAAAGTGAGAAAGCAAGCCACCATGTCTGGGACTCAAACTGCAGTCGGCCATGTGGGAGTTCTTACCCACCAAGCCACCTGCCAGCCCCAATTCTTGCTAATTTTAATGGCTTTTCAACTAATGCTCTTTCTAGATAGACTGTGAGATCATTCATTTGTTAATCCTTTTACTAACATTGATTGAGCCTCTAGAATAACACTTAGCATTGTTTAGACTCCGAAAATATAGCAATGATTACAACTAAGTCTCTGCTCTCAGGACACTTCTATTCTAGAATTAGGGAGAGAAAGGAGAGAAAAGGGAAGTACAGATGTTTTAGGTAGTGAAACTGCCAAAAACAAACCAAAAACTGGGACCAGCAGGTGGCATGGTGGTTAAGGTGCTGGACACTCCCACATGGCTGACCACGGTTCAAGACTCGGATCTGGCAGCTTGCTTTCTCACTTTCCTCTCTCTCTCTGTGTGTCTCTCACTCTCTGGTCAAATTAAAATAAATGAATAAATTAAAAAAAAAAAACTAAAGCAGGGTTAAAGGGCAAATGACAGAGTAGATTGTTATTTTCATAATATAGCCAGGGAAGAGTTTTCATGAGGTAAAATCTCTCGCCATCCTCACAGCAGTGTTGTTATGGTCATTTGGTTGTGTAGTCTGAAAGTCCATCTCTGGTAGATTCATCAGAAAAGGCTTGTGAGAACAGCAGTCCTGGAGTTCATAAATAACCTTGAGAGTCCTTCTGAAGGCTAAATATAAAATCCTTAGCTCATACTTTCTGTCCTTGAGGAACTTAAATAAATTCTGCTGTTTTCTAGTATAAAGCATTGCTATAAATAATAATAATAATATCTGATGACAGTATGATCTTCCTTCCTTCCTTCCTTCCTTCCTTCCTTCCTTCCTTTTAGTTTTTGCTATAGGGTTTGTGCACTCAACAGAGAGAAACAAAAGAGGGGGGGTGAAAATCACCCCCAAAGTGGGATGGCCATGCCACAATCCCTTCTTCTCTACTCTCCTGTGGGGATTTTGGGCATGCAGGCGTACATGCCCAGTGTGATTTTCAAACCAGTGGGTTCAAAACTTGAACTGTGGAGTTGGCCATGTGGGATTCAGTGCCTTAACCTCCAGGCCACCTGCTGGCCCTTTTTTTTCCCCTCAGTTGTTTTTGCCATAGGATGCGTGTACTCATCAGGCAGAGACAGAAAGGGAGAGGGAAAGTGAGAAAGAACTCCCCAGGAGGATGGTCACAATCACATCTGCGCCATTCTCTTGTCAGGATTTTGGGCACACACACACATGTGCCTAGCATGTTTTTCAAGCTGTCAGGTCCAGGATTCGAATCACAGAGTCAGCTATGTGGGATCCAGCTGCCTTAACCACAATGACACCTAGCAGGCCCAAGTTCTATTATCTTATCTGAGGTTTTCTAATTCTGATTTATTTTGTCCTGTCATCTCTTCTCTCACTTTTTAAGGTTTTTTTTTTTTTTTTTTTTACCTTTCTTTGAACATGCGCAGT
>NW_006159762.1:2295320-2306354 GCF_000334495.1 Tupaia belangeri chinensis
CATCTGGAGTCCCCATCTCTTTCATGGCAAATTTCCGGATTTCTTTGAGTGCCTGAGGGGCACGTTTCTTGAAGCCCACACCATGGATGCACTTGTGAATGTTGATGGTGTATTCCCGGGTCACCACCTCGTTGATGGCAGAACGGCCCTTCTTCTTGCCACCCTTCTTTGCAGGAGCCATTCTGCCGGGCCTAAGCTGGAAAGAAGGGCTCACTTTTTAAGTTTCTTTTAGCTCATGTTTCAATATTAGGTAACATTTTTTTATCTGTTTTATGCGCCCCTCTTTTTGGCATGTTTTCACGGCAGGGGGGTTTTTCTCCTTTTTATATTTTTTTTCTTATAATAATTTTGTTTTGGATTTGACTACAAACCTCTTCATTTTTACAGGAAAGTAGTTTTCCTGAATTTTGAGGGTATGGGTAGATAGATCATGACCTTTCTTTCTAATCTCATGACTCTAGAACTCTCCCATCTGTTCTTTTCACAAAAAGAAAAGATAATCCAGTACTTTGAGAACTTTTGCCACGATGTGATTATATACACAGTTTATGGCTTTTTGGTCTTTTTTCTAATTGTGCTGTCTTAGTTTGGAGATCTAGAAATAAGAAAATAACAAATACCACCTCTATCCTGCCAGATTTAGGTTTTTTGGTTTTTGGTTTTGGTTTTTGTTTGTTTTTTTTTTATAAAAATCATACATCCTTTTTATTGTTAAGTCATAAAGAGGTATCAAAATTAAAAGCAAAATTACAGGGTAAGACTTAACAAAACTACTAGGAGCATCAAAGGAAGTGAAATGGGACCAGGCACAGGGCAGTATGAATTAATGAACATGGGAAGGACAAAGATGGGGAGAACAGTGAACATGTGCTGAAGATACTAGGGAGAGGATCTGGTGAAAATTTTGATCTTAGACAAGCACCTAGGTAAAGAAATAATGGGTAAGATTTCTAAACCCCTCTATGTGCTTAAGAGTGATCCTCGCCATTGACGCTGTCTCTGTCATCCTCTCCTTCCTCAGCCTCTTTTTCATCATCCTTGATCAACTCTAGCTGTTAGTCTGCTCGGTTCCTTTTCGATTTTTTCCAGGTTTTCCAGAAGAAAGTCCACTTTTTGTTTTATCTGGGTCAACTCCTTCCTAATGGCCTAAATGTCATCTCCTTTCAACTTTTCAGAGTTGGAAGACGATCCTCGTTGTCCACTTTTAGAATTGAAGCTTTTGCCCCTCTGTGAAGTGTTCCCTGATACACGCTAGTGTTTCGAGGGCACTACAGCATGAGCAATAGGAGGTGGCGGTGGAACATGTGCTGGGTAACTGTATATCCTGTCATAATAATCACATTGGAAGTCATAGTCCAAATCAAAAGATGAGCCGTACATCTCCGCTGCAGATCGTTTCACACCTGCTTTTCCTGGGTTCACTTTTGGCTCTGCAGCCCGATCAACATCTAAAACCCGGCTGGCAATCATACTGCCATCCTCTCCTGCCACAGCAGCCCGGGCATTCCTCTCATTAACATACTGAACGAAGGCAACGCCCTTATGAACAGAGCAACCCACAATTTTGCCATACTTCGAGAAGAATGCCTCCACATCAGACTTCTTGATCACAAGAGTGTTGAGATTCCCAATGAGCACACGGGAGTTCATGGAGTGAGGATCTGTCTTGTTGGTAACATTGTGGCCATTGCGATTGATCATAAGATTCCTCCCAGAGCCAAAAAGTATAGCTGAAGATCAAAAACATCTCACAAGAAGGTGAGGGAAAAAGATTCAATTCTGAATCTCTCGCTCCCAAGTTCTAGGCAAAGAAACTGACTGCAGCTGGAGGTAGGAAATGCAGCTACAACCACTCTGTCTCCAACTCTTCACAAAATAGATTTAGGTTTTTTTCATGTCATCCTCTCCTTCCCAGTTGAGAACAATGCTCTATTATTGTCATTATCGTGGTCATGCAAATTTTGTTAAATTAATTGAAAAGCTTTTTTATTTTATGCTTTAGACTTTTAAAAAAATAATTTTAAACATGTAAAAATGTATATTTTAATAAGTATAAAGTATATAAACAATTAGGTAAGCTTGGAGCTGACCAAGATACATAAATTAAGAGATACAAGTGTCTATCTAAATTTTCTATATTTCTTTACAGCCTATTTACTAAAGTAAATTGTTTAATATACAATTTCTCATTTGTCATTTTGTAAGTCCTTCATTGTAAAGACTTCTGTCTGTTGAAAACAGCAGCCACAGTGATTACTCTGGACCACCACATTGGATAAATTCAATTTCTTCTTGAGACAGCAGTTTCTTTCTGAATTTCTGAGGTAAAGTTTTCATTATTTCTGCCGTGTCGGTAGACCCTGATACATCAGCAAATATGGTGATTTACTTCCCTTAGAATGCTGTGAATCTGCAGAAGAATGGATGGTAGTCCTACTGACCTCAAAGCTTCTGATACATTGGGTTTAGGATTGTCTCTTCTGTCAGGAAACCTTATTAATGGCATATGTGGCTTCACTAGCTACTCGACCCTGTTGGCAGACACCATGTTGCTGCCCACCATGACCACAGGGAAGGTTAAAATATAATTTAAAAATAATTCTTATATTTTTTCTTGGTTGGTTTTTTTCTCTTTTTCAATTTATTTTCACATCTTGGGAGATTGTGATATGGTACCACTGACAGGGGCTTACCATGCCACAATCCTCCCCCAACTTCCCAGCCAATCAAGACCATGAGGTGCATACATATGCCCAGTGTGTTCAGGTCCACCCCAGGCCTTCCACATAGCTTCAGTATCACACAGCAGTGCCCTGTCACCTGCCCTACCATCCTGATTATGGTACTTTGGGAAAGTCCTAAGTACATGTGGTTCTCTGCTAGGATCCTGAATGCTTAGGAGAAAAATGACACAACCTTGCATATTAGTACCAGAGGGAAAGGGAAACTAAGAGAGTGGAGTTGCAGAAGCTGAATGTTTTTCAAGAAGATGACAGCATTTATTCTGCAGAAATCAGTTCATGTGAAGGAAGCATTACTGGGTAACCATGTGAAAGTCCCTGGTGATGATCCATAAGAGAAGGAGAAAGTAGTGTGGGAAGAGACAGTCACTGTAGAGCAGACTAGATGGAAGGCCTTTGAGAGGAGGAGGGCTCAGGATACAGCGTTACGGAACCTGCCATTTAGTGGGCAGCCCACCAGAGAGGAGGGACATCAGGAGCCTGCCAAGTGATGAAAGCTAGGCCACGTTCAGCATGAGGGCCAGCAGGATGATGGCAGAAGACTCCACTACATGTATGGGCACGGTGGCGTGGATAGCCCAAACTAAACGAGAAGGGGAAGCTGAAAGTCCTTGTGGACAGGGCTGAGGAATCAATAGGGAGGTGAGGAATTGCAGTCCATAGGTAGAAGAACTCTAGATGTTTTCCTACATAAAAGGAAGAAGGCTAACTTTAAGAATGTGAGGGATTCAATAAGGGTTGCTGAAGTTGCTTTTAACTTGAGTATATTTAACAACCAAAGAGAATGAGACTCTAGAGAGACAAAAGCTGACTAGATAAGGATCAAGTCAACAGCATCAGGCTCTGAGAAATTGCATGCAGGACCCAGGGAAGGACAGTTTTCTACTCCTAGCCCTGTCCTGTTAGGCAACAGATTGATTCAGTGCAGGAAGATAGTACCTGAAATATTTGTTATTATTATTATTTTTTTTAATTTGACAAGAGAGAGAGAAAGTGAGAAAGCAAGGTGACGGGTCCAGGATTCAAACCACAGTCAGCCACACGGGAGTCCAACACCTTACCCACAACACCATAATGCCTTTATATAATTTTTAAGCAACAGTTTATAAATATTAAAGATCTATTATTAAAATACTCACCATTTGGAGATACGAAAAAGGTTAGTCCTTTTCCCGTAGATTTAAAATTCATTTTGGAAACTTTTTCATCACTTAGAGACTTCCTGATCTTGGGCTTTTACATTAAAAAGAATCATAAAGTAAAATATTACTTCTGCATCATTATGAACTAAAATTAGTTTTCTATATTACAAACAAAAAATTATAAATGAGGTCACTTTTCTTTTAGATCATTTGACCTTAAAAAAAATTTTTTTTATTATAATTTGTTAGAGGGTGTATGCGCTTGCCAGAAAGAGAGAGAAAGAAAAAGTGAGAAAACATCCCTCGGGGGGATGATCACACCACAATCCCTTCTCCTCCATTCTCCCCTCAGGACCTGTGGACTCACGCAAATGGTGTATTTTTCAAGTCACCAGGTTGGGGATTTAAACTGGGGATTTAAACTACGTAGTTGACCATAATGGGATCCAGTCGCTTAACCACCACACCACCTGGCTAGCTCAAATTTGACTATGTTTAACCTTCATAAAATACTGATATTTGTACTGCTAAGGAAATGAATAACAGAAAGACTGCATCTACTGCAAGGCTCATCCCAAAACCCCAAAGATTTAAAAATATGCCCTGAAACCATTTGGGAAGCATATATTACATGCAATTACCTTTGCTTAGATTCATATTTTAATGGCTTTAATTACTCCCACATTTCTATCTCCAGCTAGATCTTATACTTGAACTTCAGACTTGTCTCCAGCCATGTCGTTCAGTGTCACCACTAGGATGCCTAATTAGGAATTTAAGCCTAATGTGTCCAAAATTAACCCCTTAATTTGGCCCATAAAACTTATTCCCACTGTCTGATCTTACCCATCTAATAAATGGCAACTCTATTCTTCCAGTTGCTCAGGCCAAAAACCTTAGTGTCACCCTTGCCCCCTATTCCCTTTCAAACCCCTCATCCTTCAAAACACCTTGGACCTGTGCCCTCCCCATCTCTTTAGTCCACGTCACCATCACCTTAACCATGATGGTTCCCGAGCATCCTTATTGGTTTGTCAACAGTGAAGCCATAGAGAGCCTAGTGATGCCCCATAAAGACAGCTTGTCATCCATTTCACTCATAATGAAAGCCAGCCACAGCCAGATACGTAAAGAAGTAAGTGTAAAGAAGTATGGCTTGTGTTCAAACTGCCTGAGTACAGATTCCTGGCCCCAATACTTTCTGGGTATGAGACCACAGGCAAGTTACTTTTCTGTGCCTCAGTTCCCTCCTAGAGAGTAACTATATCTGAAGGTTGTTCTGGGCATTTAATGAGTTAATACCTAGAAAGTGGTTGGCATCTGGTGAACCCCTGGTAAATGTTAGCTATTGTGATCATCTCCCTCCCCTCATTAGCATGTGAGGTCCACAAGAGGATAGGTTTTTCTTCACTGCAAGGTCCCTCACACACACAGAAGAGTGCTCTTCATAGGCACACGATAGTGGTTCACTCTACAACCATGTAACTGTTTGTTTCCTGGTCAGTGATAAACACAAACCTCTGATTTCCTTATTTTGTTCATATCTGACAGGAGTCCTAGCTTGCTTGAAGATGACTTGACGCTGCCATAGGGTACATCAGATTCATGGCTTGTGGCTGCACTCTGGCTCCTGTTCTGGATGATCTGAGCAATGACAAATACAGACGAGATCTCTGTATAACATATACATGTGTGTATATATGTATATATATGTATATATATTAATATATTGGGTCAACGGAAATGTCAGACATATTTTTCTATGCCAAAAATGCATACATTTATGCATATACACACATCTATATATATTACATTAATAAAGTATAATTGATTTGCAGTAAAGTACATATAAACTGTACTATTTGGTTTGACCTATGTCTATTCAGTGAAGCCATCATGTCAGTCAAGACAATGAACAAAATATCCACCACCCCCAAATTCCTTGTGCCCCTTGGTAATCTATCCCTCATCATCCATCCCCAGATTATCACCAATTTGTACTATAGATTACTTTGCACTTTCTAGAATTTTATATAAATGGACTCAGCAGTTATAAACGTTTTTTACATTTTTGCCATAGCACGTGTACACTTGCTGGAGAGGAGACAGTGAGTGAGAAAGTGAGACATTACCCCTCACCCCCCACCGGGTGAGGCTGTATTCCCTTCACCTCCATTCTCCTCTCAGGATTCTGGGCATGTTTGCACGTGCACCCTGCATGATCTTCAAGCCACTTGGTCTTGGACTCAAACCATGGTCAGCTATGTGGGAATCCAGCCACCTTAACCACCAGGCCACCTGCTGGCCCCTTGCCTGGCTACTTTTACCCAGCATAATTGCTTCAAGATCCGTCTATGTGGTTGCAGGTAGCATGAGTTACTTTCTTGCCGAGTCATACTCCACGGTATGACTACAGTATGACCAGTTTATCTTGATGGATTGTCTACAGATGTCGACCCTTGGACTTCTTTTACAATCCCAGGATATGGTCTAGCTTGGTATATTTCACTTACACCAGAAAAGAGCACGGATTCAGCTGTTGTTATTTAGATCAAGTTAGTTAATGGTGTTATTCAAAGTTTCTATAAGCTTACTGCTTGTCTGTTTCTTTGCTCTATTAATTACTGAGAGCAGGGTTGAATCTACAATTTTAATTGTGGATTTGTCTATTTTATCTAGCAGTTTTTGCATGTATCAGTACTCCGAAGTTCTAACACACAGATCCACTTAGGATTATTATGTCTCTCACTTTTCTTTTTTTTTTTTTGAGAGGTTTTTCCTATAGGGCACGTGTGCTTGCCAGAAAGACAGAGAGAGATAGAGAGACAGAAAGCGAGAAATCACCCCCCTGGGGGTGATTGCGGCCACACCCACAATCCCTTCTCCTCCCTTCTCCTCTCGGGATCTTGGGCATGCATGCACACAAACCCAGCCTGAGTTTAAGCCACAGGGTCCGGGACTCGAACCATGGTCAACTACAGGGGAGTCATAACACATTTTGCATATAAAAACATGAAAAAATATGTCAAGACTTTTCCAACAACCCCCCCCCAAATTTTTTAACTAATTAATAAATTTATTTAGTTTTGCTATAGGGTATATGCACTTGGTAGAGAGAAACAAAGACAGGTAAATGAGAAATCACCTCCCAAGGGGATGGCCATGCCACAGTCCCTTCTCCATTCTCCTCCCAGATTCTGGGCACACACGCACACACGCTCATGATTTTCAAGTATCTAGTCCAGGCCTCAAACCATGTTCAGCCATGTGGGAATCTAGCACCTTAACCAGCACACCATCTGCTGGCCCCAGCATGCTTTTTTTTTTTTTTTTAAGTTTCTCTCTGTGTACACATCAGAGAGAAGAAGGAAGAGACAGAAAATGCACTCACAATGGGGCATGGTCATGCTGAAATCACCTTTCTTCTATTTCTCCATCCTGTCAGGATTTAGGACATGCATACACACATGCCAACATGTTTTTCTTTCTTTTCTTTTCTTTTAATAATTATTTTAATTTCACTTATTATTATTTTACATACACTCACTAGAGAGAGACAGAGAGTGAGTCAGCAAAAGGAAAAGCAAGAAAGCAAGCTGCCAGTCCCAGGACTCTATCTGCAGTCAGGCATGTGGGAAGTGCAGTTTCTCAACCACCATGCCACCTGCTGGCCCAACCCAGCCTGTTTTTCAAGCCACTAGTGCAGGAATTCAAACCCTGTGGGATCTGCTAATAGCTCTCTTAATCACCCTGCTACCGGTGGTCCTGCAGCATACGTGTTTAACTCAGCTCAGTCTACCTTTGAGTGATATATACTTCACTTACAGTATAAAAATCTTGGAGTCAGCAGGTGGTGTAGTGGTTAAGGCACTGGGCCCCCACATGGCTGATTGCAATTTGAGTCCCAGACCCAGCAGCTTGGAAACTCACTCTGGGTATGTGTGCATGCGTGCCCAAAATCTCAAAAGGAAAATGGAGGAGAAGGGATTATGGCATGGCCATAAGGGGGTGATTTCTTGCTGTCTCTCAGTGTTGTGCCAGTGAGCATTCATGCCCTATAGCAAAAAAATCTCTAAAAATAAATAAATAAATCTTAAAGCACAGGGCCAGCTGGTGGCATGGTGGTTAAGACCCTAGACTCTCATGTGGCCAACCATAGTTCGAATCTAAGACTGGTGGCTTGACACTCACAAAGGATGCACGTGCATGCATGTCAGGATCCTGACAGGAGAATGGTGGAGGGAAGACTGCAGTGTGGCCATCCCCTTGGGGGGTAATTTCTCACTTTGCCTCTTTCTGTCTCTGTCTTTCTCTCTCTGGCCAGTGTATGCTCCCTATGCCAAAAACTTTTTAAAAAAACTCTTAAAACACTATACTCTCTTTTCTCCACTTCTAGTATTTGGACTGTTGTCATACTTCATGTATTTTTTAAATTATTTTTTTCATTAATTTACTTCTGAAAAATTTGATAAGAGAGATACACACACACACACACACACAGAGAGAGAGAGAGAGAAAGTGAGAAAGCAAGCCACCAGGAGGTCTGGGATTCGAACTGTGGTCAGCCATGTGGGAGTGTCCAGTGCCTTAACCACCATACCACCTGCTGGACCCCATACTGCATATATTCTAAACTTCACAAACATTGTTTTTATCATTGCTCTAAAGAGTCAATTATCGGGACCAGCAGTTAGCGTAATGCCTATGTCACTGGACTCCCACGTAGTCGACCACGGTTTGAGTCCTGGACCTGGTGGCTTAAACTCACGCCGGGCACGTGTGCGTGTGTGCCCAAGATCCTGAGAGGAGAATGGAGAAGAAGGGATTGCGGTGTGTCCATCCCCCCTGGGGGGTGATTTCTCGCTTTCTGTCTCTCTCTCTCTGTCTGGCGAGTGAGTGCACGCGCCCTATAGCAAAAACCTCTCCAAAAAAAAGAGAGTCAATTATCTTTTAAAGATAATTTAAAACATAGAAAACTTATTTTATATTTATTCACAAAGTTACAGGGCTCTTGGTTCCTTGATTGCTCTAGATTTCCATCTGGTAACATATTCATTTTCCTGAAGGGCTTCCTTTAACATTATTTGCAGTGGCTGACCTTTTGATAATTAATTCTTTGAGCTTTTGTATGTTTGAGGAGTCTTTATCTCACTTTTACTTTTATAATTCAATTTTTGTTATTGTGGTCAAACATAGTTTCCATAAATTTTGGAAAATTTTCAGTCATTTCTTCTTTAAATAATTTTTCTATTCCCTTTCCTTTTTTTTTTTTTTTTTTTTTTAGGAGTTTTGGGTGCGTACACCCGCCAGACAGACAGGGACAGAGAGACAGAAAGCGAGAAATCACCCCCCAGAGGGGATGGCCACGCCACAATCCCTTCTCCTCCTTTCTCCTCTTGGGATCTTGGGCACACATGCACACGCACCCAGCATGAGTTTTAAGCAACCAGGTCTGGGATGCAAACCGCGGTCAACTACATGGGAGTCCAGCAACATAGCCATTATGCTAACTGCTGGTCCTATTCCCTTTCCTTTTGGGATGTGAATCATATTAGACTGCTTAAAGTCTTATAGCCTGCTGATACTCATTCTTTTTATTTTCTTTTTCAATCTTTTTTTTTTCTGCATGCTTTGATTTGGATTGTTTCTATTGCTATACCTTCAAGTTTACTAATCTTTTCTTTTGTAGCATCTAAAGTATTATTTCTTTCCAGAGTATTTTTCATCATTGATATCTTTCGTTAACATGTTCATGCTTTTTTCTACTTTCTTGAGCATATGAAGTATATTAATAATAACTACTAGTCTACTAATTATATCATCTGTATCATTTCTGAGATTCGTTTTACTGATGTATTCTTCTCATTATAAGTTGTATTTCACCCATGGCTGATATTTCTGATTGGCTACTAGAAATTTTGAATTTTACATGTCGAGAGTTGGAAATATTTGGCACTTTTTTAAAGAAGTTTGTGCTATCAGGAGCGTGTGAGTGCGTGCCCAAGATCCCGAGAGTAGAATGGAGGAGAAGGAATTGCGGTGTGGCCATCCCCCCCCCCGGGGGGGTGATTTCTCGCTTTCTGTCTCTCTGTCTCTCTCTGACTTTCTGGTGAACACACGCCCTATAGCAAAAAAAACTCTCAAAAAAAAAGAAAAAAAAAGAAGTTTGTGCTGGGGCCAGCAAGTGGTGTGGTGGTTAAAGGCACTGAACTCCCACATGGACAACTGCAGCTCAAGTCCTAGACCTGGCAGCTTGTTTTCTCACTCTCCCTCCCCTCTCACTCTGTCCCTCTCTGATCAAATTAAAATAAATAAATAAATATTAAATAAATAATAAATAATTCTTAAAAAATAAAGAAGAAGAACAAGTTTGTGCTTTGTTCTGGGAGGCAGTTAAGTTACTTGGAAATACTTTGATCCTTTTGAGTCTTGCTTTTTAGGCTTTGTTAGGTGGGCCCAGCCTTTGCTCTAGGACTCAAACACTCAAATACTCAATCCAGTGCCCCTTATTCATTATAAGATTTCTGCACTCTGGCTCTTGAGAATGTAAACAATTTCTGGCCTTATGTGAGTCCAAATGGTTATTCTGCTTCTTTCTGGTGGTTCTTTCCTTGATCCCTAGTAATTTCTTTCTTTCTTTTTTTTTTTAAAAGATTTATTTATTTATTCATTCATTCATTCATTTTTAATTTGACCAGAGAGAGACACAGAGAGAGAGAGAGGAAAGTGAGAAAGCAAGCCACCAGGTCCAGAACTCAAACAGTGGTTGGCCATGTGGAATATACTAGCGCCACCTACTGGTCCCAACCCCTAGTAGTTTCTTCACATGCATGCACACATCAGTACACTCAGCTGACAATTTGAGGGGAGCCTTCTCCCTTCAAATTGTCAGCTGCAGATCTCTGGAACTGGTGAACTGGTTCTTCCTCTCTGCACAGCTCTTTTCTCTCTAGAGAAAACTCTTCCTCATTGACCTCTCTAAATTATTGGAATGTGTGAAGCTGGTGTGACTTGAGCAAGATCAAGCTTTACTAAGTTTTTTGTTTTTTGTTTTTGTTTTTTAAAGAGATTTTTGCTATAGGGCATATGCACTTGCCAGAGAAACAGAGAGAGACAGAGACAGAAAGTGAAAAATCACACCCCTGGGGCGA
>NW_006159762.1:2306961-2320775 GCF_000334495.1 Tupaia belangeri chinensis
TCCATAGAAATCCAAGGTACACCCAAGGGATTTATAGTCAGAAATATGCTCCTTGAACAGCATTAAGAAGGTTCCTCATATGACCAGCTTTAAAGTTTCCCCTGTCGACTCAGTAAGCATTCCAAGACCGTCTTGTATAGATTCGAACAAATGTCTCAAAAATCAGAAATCCTTGGGACCAGCAGTTAGCGGTTATGTCGCTGGACTCCCATGTAGTCAACCACAGTTCAAGTCCTGGACCCAGTGGCTTAAATTCACGCTGGGCACGTGTCGGTGCGTGCCCAAGATCCTGAGAGGAGAATGGAGGAGAAGGGATTGAGATGTGTCCATCGTCCCTGGGGGGTGACTTCTCGCTTTTTCCGTCTCTCTCTTTCTGGCAAGCACACGCATCCTATAGCAAAAACCTCTCAAAAAAAAGAAAAAATCCAGAAATCCTTCAAACCCAGTAACCAGAACCCCTACCCAAAACTAGTTTGTCTCAATTTGACCAAAAGATTGGATCCTTCATAAACTGTTGACACCACACCTGCTCTGCCAGGGTCTCACAGAGAAGCCTATACTTGGAAGAAAGCCCCATCCTCAGGATCTATGCGCACTCAGCATCTTTCCTTGATACCTTTCTTCTGCAACAAGCTTCCATTGTGATGGACACTAGAAAAATATGATGAAACATCTCAATAAAATACATTACCTTTTCTAGCCTGGTCTAATGTTCCAGCAAGCATGTAGGTGTGCATTATGACCTTCATTATGAAATCTCCACTACTGTGAAGAGGCTTCATACTTACTAGGAAATATATTTCTTCCTAACTTAAAAGGAAAAAAAAAAATGCATTCCTTTCAAATCATGAAAGACATCTTATTTTTTTTATTTTTATTTTTGGAGAGGTTTTTGCTATAGGGCGTGTGCACTCGCCAAAAAGACAAGAGAGAGACAGAGAGACAGAAAGCAAGAAATCACCCTCCAGGGGGTATGGCCACACCACAATCCCTTCTCCTCCATTCTCCTCTTGGGATTTTGGGCATGTACACACACACGCCCAGCATGAGTTTAAGCCACCAGGTCCAGGACTTGAAACACAGTCGACTACCTGGGAGTCCAGTGATACAGCCATTATGCTAACTGCTGGTCTCCTTAAATGATTTCTTAACTCTTAATTATTCCCTGGGAGGGTTACAAAAGCCCACGAAGGGGTTTAGAATAAATCCATTCCTTGTGCTGTAAATTCTAAGATATTATTTGTTACCTGATTTATTAATGTAGCCCACAATACTTTTAATGAAGGTTTAGAATAAATCCATTCCTTGTGCTGTAAATTCTAAGATATTATTTGTTACCTGATTTATTAATGTATGAATACTTCCATGTTTGTTTCCAGACCAATCATCACTTAGAACATTTAAGTAGGATTTCGTCATTTGGTCAGTAACACAGGTGAGGGCAAAACTTAAAAGAGCTTCAAAGAATTCCAGGAAAACCAGCTGAAATATAAGAAAGCATAGAGAGTCTCATTCATTCTGACACACTCGGAGGTATACTAGTGATTGATGTGGGTATTTATTTCTTACTCATTTTTTTCCTGGCATCTGAAATATCCTTCTTTTTAATATTGATCTCTAGTTTTCTAATGCAGTCAATGACCTATATATAGTTTTATGTATTTTGGTTCAGATTATTTTCAATCCAATCTTGGTTCCTGGTATCCAAGGCAAAATAAACAACATAAATTGGATCTGCACCATTTGCAGTACCTCTCTACAAACCTCAAGTTCGAAGCTGCTGTCAATTCCATCATGTATGAAAGGGTTATCCTCCGCTATTACTGCTACGAATTTGGTTGCTGTTAATTCTTTATTTATCATTTTAAAGTCCTGTAAAAGAAACAACCAACCAAACCATAACTGCCTGTAATTACAAACAGCTAGGCATTTTAATGTCAATTTCTATCATTACAACACTTTAAGAAAATGTACCAGAAATTAATATCTTAAAAACTGATCATTTTGAAAAGCATTCTGGATTAACATTGGTATTCACCTCTGTATCTCTTCCTAATCCCTCCAAAATAATAGTGCCGGATTGGTAGACTCAACAGAACAGAGGGAGAAGAGAGCTCAGAGGGTCAAGGAGAAAGTCACTTTGTGCTGCAGGAACTCAGGGAGGACAGGCATCTCTGGAAACTGTGGTATAGGAGGGCCGAACACAGGAGGACTAATTAATGTCTAGGTAAGAGACCTTTCCACATAGAAGCTGAAGACAGTTTAATCCTTTAATCCTTTTTTTTTTTTTTGAGACTTTTTTTTACTATATGGCGCATGCACTCACCAGAAAGACAGAGAGAGACAGAGAGAGACAGAAAGCGAAAAATCACCCCCCGGGGGGATGTCCATACTGCAATCCCTTCTCCTCCATTCTCCTCTCGGGATCTGGGGCATACACGCACACGCGCCCAGTGTGAGTTTAAGCCACTGGGTCCAGGACTCGAACTGCGGTCAGCTACGTGAGAGTTTAGCGACATAGCCATTACACTAACTGCTGATCCCAAGACAGTTTAATCCTTAGAAATACTGAACCAGACAGACTTTGACCTTAAATACACTGAATCTCCTAAAGTAATAGAACTATGCTAAAAACAAGGATTAAGTAAAAATGAGTCTTGGTAAGGCCTTTCTGTCATACTCAACTCTGCCCTTCACTATGTTCTAAGAAAAACAGGTACAGATCCCCTATGCAGGAGTTAGGAGAAGTCCTCTCAGAAAACTGAATATCTCAAAAGACCTATCAATAGTTACAGTAAACTGGAGGGACAGTGAGGGAGTGATGGGGCAGTTAGTTTCCTACCAGGTTACTCTACAGTGAAATCTAATCTTTGACAAGTGTTACCTCTGCACCAAGAGCTTCCAATAAGTTTTTTTTTTTTTTTTGAGAGGTCTTTGCTATAGGGTGTGTGTGCTTGCCAGAAAGACAGAGAGACAGAGAGACAGAGAGACAGAAAGTAAGAAATCACCCCCCAGGGGGGATGGCCATGCCACAATCCCTTCTCCTCCATTCTCCTCTCAGGACCCTGGGCACACACGCACATACACCTGGCATGAGTTTAAACCACCGGGTCTGGGACTCGACTACATGGGAGTCCAGTGACATAGCCATTATGCCAACTGCTGGTCCCGAGCTTCTAATAAGTTTTATAGTGCCACAACCTTCTATTTTGAGGACAGTCAAAAGTTCCCCACACATTTGAGGGAAAGGCTTCAGGTAAAAAACAGAGAACAAAATCAAAACGAACAAATGAAAAAACAGAACTTGCTGGGAACAGAGGCAATGTGAAAGAGCAAAGGAAAAGACATTTAGGCTCCCTCCTCTAAATCACTCACTTCTTTAGTGAGATAGAGAAATATTATATCCATGTAAAAAACAAAAACAAGGCCTGGCTGGTGGTATGGTGGTTAAGGGCACTGAACTACCACATGGCCAACCACGGTTCAAGTCCTGGACTTGGCGGTTTGCTTTCTCACTTTTCCTCTCTCTCTTTCTCTCTCACTCATACTGTCCCTCTCTGGTCAAAATAAATAAATAAATAAATAAATAAAGTTAAATAAAATAATTCTTTGGGGGAAAAAATGGCCTCCCATTGTTCATAATTTTTTTTAAGAATTATTTATTATTATTATTTGTTTTAATTTGACCAAAGAAAGACAGAAAGAGAAAAAAGGAAAGTAGGAAAGCAAGCCTCCAGGTCCAGGACTCAAACCATGGTTGGCCATGTGGGATTCCAGCATCTTAACCATCATGCCACCTGCCTGCCCCATCCATGAACTTCTGGAAGTCCCTTTGTATTGTAGGCTGCAGGCCATCCTCTGTCCCTAATCTGTGATCACTGTAGGCAGACAATCTGTTTCTATTTCTTCCACTATCACCCACCATTTGAGTCCCTCTGTTCTGCCAAGAGACTCACTAAACATTCAATGGCCATAAATATTCATTCTACATTGTTTCCTCATTGTTTGTATATAGTAGCTAGAATATCTTCCCTTTAATTAAAATCAAATATATAAATATAAAACCAATATCAAACTTAAGTGATTACTTTCAACATCCAGAGGAAGTATCTCAACTTCATTGTAAGCTCATTGGGAGGAACTTCATTTGGTTTGCAGTAAGTGGAATAAATCTCCCAGCACTTGTCAATATAATGTATTGAATATAGTGTCCGCTGTTGCTCACTGAATAAATTGCCTAAAAATATAACATTCAAAAATTATTATAGAATTGTATTTAAAAAAAAATATGGTGGGTAAATATAACCCCATTACTTGTGTATTTACCTTTTACTTGGCAGGCATTTGGATGAATGTTCTCAGTCATCAGTTTTGTAAAACACAAAAAGAGTGATGGTCTTTTATGTCTGTGATTAAAAAGATATATAATGACTCCTCCCTCCAAGAGGTAGAACTTAATTTCTCTCTCCTTGAGTGTAAGCTAGACTTAATTTGTTTCTAATAGAGTATAGAAAGAGGAAAATAGTAACTTATAGTAGGAAAATCTGACACTATTTTAACCAAGTGATCAAGGCTAACATCGTAGAAATAAGACATATTAACATCATGTGACCCTTGATACGATGTGATGAGAAGGGCAATTCACTTCCGTAGTATCTTCCCCCAAATAACCCCATTACTTGTGTATTTACCTTTTACTTGGCAGGCATTTGGATGAATGTTCTCAGTCATCAGTTTTGTAAAACACAAAAAGAGTGATGGTCTTTTATGTCTGTGATTAAAAAGATATATAATGACTCCTCCCTCCAAGAGGTAGAACTTAATTTCTCTCTCCTTGAGTGTAAGCTAGACTTAATTTGTTTCTAATAGAGTATAGAAAGAGGAAAATAGTAACTTATAGTAGGAAAATCTGACACTATTTTAACCAAGTGATCAAGGCTAACATCGTAGAAATAAGACATATTAACATCATGTGACCCTTGATACGATGTGATGAGAAGGGCAATTCACTTCCGTAGTATCTTCCCCCAAATGCACAGCCTCAGTGTAATCATGAAAAACATCAGCAAACCAAAATCATGGGACATTTCACAAATAAGGTAACCGGTATAAATGTAAAGTCATGAAAGACAAAGCCTGAGAAACCATTACAGTTTAGTGGAAACTGAGAAGACATGACAGTCAAATGTGATGTGGGATCCTGGGTTAGATTCTGGAACATCAGGGGAAAAAATGAGACATCAGGGAGAAAATGAGAAATCCTAATAAAGTAATTTGTTTTGTTTTTATCTTTAACTACAGGGTCTTGCTATATTACAATCCTCCTGCCTCGGCCTCCTCAGTAGCAGGAATATAGGTATGCTACCACCATGTTCAGTGTTTTAGGTTGTGCTGGGAATTGAACCTGGGCATTCCATGTGACCACAGGCTGATGGGTAGCAGCATCAACCAGCACACACCACAGCTACTGGGCCCAAAGTCCCTGATTTAGTTAGTGGTCTTATAGCAATGCTGATGCCTTACTTTTGATAAAGGTACCATAGCTTTATGGCAGACGTTAATAACAGGGGAATCTGGGTGAAGGTTTAACCAGTACTAACTTGGTTACAGTTCTGTAAAACTATTTCAAAATAAAAAGTTAAAAAAAAAAAGATACTTTTGTTCTGAGCGAGACAAAATTTTCTGACTTAAGGAGGAAGGGTTAGTATTGATTATTTTTGAAAAAACTCCAAGAGTTATTTGTACTATTGAAATGACTCAAAAATGAAAAGTTATCAGTTTTAACCTATTTTCTAGTGGCTTTGTGATTAGTACTTGTGTAAAAGGCTATGTTTTTTTGAGAGACTTTTGCTAAAGGGTGTGTGTGCTCACCAGAGAGACAGGGAGAGAGAAAGTGAGCAATAACACAATCCCTTCTCCTCCATTCTCCTCTCAGAATTTTGGGCACACATGCATATGCGCCCAGTGTGAGTTTCAAGCCTCCAGGTCCAGGACTGAAACCATAGTTAGCCATCTGCTGGCCCCATACTTGTAGAAAAGTTTTGTTCTAGTCCTTCATTTCAAGAGTATGTAAGAACAATGACTAATGAAGAAAAGAACACAGCATTATTTCTATAGTAAATGTTAACTCTGTCCTTATCCCTTAGATGGGCCCCAAAATAGTACTTACTGGAATTCTTTGTGATGAATGTGGTAAGCCAGCTGCAGGAGATAATTCAAAAATGTCCTCAAAAGTATTGTTGTAAATGGAGAATGAATTTCTTCAACTGGTATGCCATTATTGACTACAATAAGAAAATGGGAAAGGATGCCTAGGTTTTTGCTAGAACCTTCTACTTTATTTTGTCTTGGTATATAACTACCTCAAAGAACTGAATGTGACAGAGAGTACCTACTTCCTAGAGCATATTCTGAAAAAATATATAAGCATCTGACTAAAAAGTACTTCATAAAAGATCTCTATCTGGTTACTTTATAAGAAACTTACAAAATACCTTGTCCCCAAAGATTTTTCAAAGTAGTCTGAACCACAATTTGATTGCTGCTGATAACTCTAAATATAAGTAAATTTCATATACTGAAGTATGAAATAAACAGATATTTTTCCTACTCTTATTTTTCAAATACATGATTTGAGGCTTTCAGTTCTGCCTCCCAAATTCAGCTAGGGAGTAAAATCTTCCAGGCTGTTAGATGAACTTTCTAATTTGAAATCAAGACCAATCCTAAGACTACTTAAAGCCTTTTCTAGACTATTCCAAACTCTCCCTGATCCTCCCTGTTTCTGGCATGACGATTTAGTGGTTTGGTTTGGTTTGGTCTGTTTGTGTACTATACATCCAGGAGAGGCAAACTTCTCTGTAAAGGGCCTGAAAGGAAGTGTATAGGGTTTTGTGGCCCAGACTGCTTCTGTCTCAGCTACTCAGCTCTGCTGGTGAAAGGCAAAAGCAGTCACAGACAGTGTGTCTAAACAGCCATGGCATTGTGTGCTAGTAAGGCTTTATTTCCAGAAACAGACTGTGAGCTGAATCTGGGCTGACAGTGAGCTCATATTTGACGGACCCCCGCTATCATTGATCTCTGACTGTTATTAATATTTCACAAGACTATTAACACCTTGAGAACAAGACTACATGCTGATTTCTGGGACACCTCTCCCAATACTTGCCTTCCCTACTCCCTCAACATTTCATTGCCAGCTGTTTGTAGGTAACATTATGCCAGCAATTCTTTAAACCAAAAGGTGTGAAGGACTTGGAATACTCACGACTTAATATCCTGTCCATATCAGCAAGAGTGATATTGTGGTGATGAAACTTGCAGTCTTTTAAAAATCTCCAGAAGTGAAGCTTTGTCATCAGAAAGGCATTATCCAGAGAGTGATCACATCCTAGGCTGCTGTAAAAGCTATAGATTCTTCTTAATTCTGTAATATTTCTTAAAATCGCATATTCTACCTGAAAAGAAGCCATGCATAGCTTAATCTTGCCTAATAAGAACAACTATAAAAATCTAACACCTGTTTTCTACATTAAATAACACATGCAAAGTAACAGCATTTACCTCTTACCACTTAATAGATCAATTAAATGTATTATTCTGCTTGCCCCCCTTCTGGCCAAAAAAATGCAATTTCTAAATAACTGTTAAAAATATTTAAAGTCGGGACCAGCAGTTAGCGTAATGGTTATGTCGTTGGACTTCCATGTAGTCGACTGCGGTTCGCGTCCTGGACCCGGTGGCTTAAACTCACGCCGGGCGCGTGTGCGTGCGTGCCCAAGATCCCGAGAGAAGAATGAAGGAGAAGGGACTGCGGCGTGGCCATCCCCTCTGGGGGGTGATTTCTTGCTTTCTCTCTCTGTGTCTCTCTCTGTCTGGCGAGAGCACGCACCCTATAGCAAAAACCTCTCCAAAAAAAAAAAAAAAAAAAGGAAAGTAGAATTCCTTTCATACTGTTGTGTGATCACATCTTATTTCAGTGGAAGCAATAAAATTCTATAGTCTACAGATCACTATCCCTCATGAACATAGGTACAAAAATCCTTGACAAAATAAACTGAATCTAATGATATATAAAAATAATAATACACCAACACCAAGTGGGGTTTATCCTCGGATTGCAAGAATGTGACATTTGAAAATAATTCACAATACCAAGAGACTGAAGAATGAACACATCAATTGATGTGTTCGACAAAAATGAACATGGATGGGGGCCAGAAAGTGATGCTCTGCAGGGTGGACCCACATGGGAAGGTTACCAATTAGTGTCCAGAGACCTCCCCAAGTACACTGGGAGCATGTGTGCCTATTATCCAGGGTTGGCTGGAGTTGGATCAAGACCCTGTCAGACAGACTCTGTCTGTCTCTGTCTCTCACTCACAAATAGAATAAATTATTTTGAAAACTTTTTAAAAATTAACATACATTCATAATAAACACACTCAAAAAAATAGGAGCAGAAAGAGATGCCTTAAGCTAATCAACAACATGTTTTAAAAAAAACATATAACTAATATACTTAAGTCTGAAAGTCTAAAATGAGGAATATTCCCACTGATTGCTTCATTAACCTCCCTATCTATCTCCATTTCACTTTTTAGTATTTTCCCAGACCCACACCATCCTTATGATGCCCCAGATCCCCCCATCCATGCAACTCTGTAACCTACGTCATGTCTGGCCTCCAAAGCCACTGACTACATGCCTCACTCTCTTAAAGGCAGCATTCAGAGAATGTGAAGAGCAGTATTGGAGGTTCTCAGGGTGGGAGAAAAGCCTCACCTTGGCAGTTGCATCAGTTTAAAATTTTAATTAGATAACACTTATATCCACCCTATCAAAAAAGCATTGTTCTAGAGCACAGCACAGAATCTGTTTTCATGAAACATAAAATCTAGTAAAGAACACAAGAAGCACACATAGTAAGGAAGTATGAGGGGAGGTCCTCAAAAGTTCATGAAGAGTTAGCCGGCGCAGAGTTGGTTGAGGTGGCTGGATCCCACATGGCCCCCTGAGCATTTCAAGTCCCAGACCAACCAACAGCTTGAGTAAAACCCACCAGGCACATGTGTCTGCACGCCCAAAATCCTGACAGAATACAGACTGGAGCAAACAGGATTATAGCATGATCATGCCCCATTGGGGGTGCTTTCCCTCTCTCTCTGACAAGTTGACAAGTACATGTTGCACTCTGGGGAAAAAAAAAAAAAAAGGTGAGGGAAGGAATGTTCATAAAAAAATTAAAGTATTGCAACCAGTAGATGGCACAATGGTTACATCACTGGACTCCTACATGACACCCCCCCAAGAGGAGAAAAGAGGAGAAGGGATTGCAGCATGGCCATCCCCTCTAAAGGGGATGGATGATTTCTTGCTTTCTGTCTCTCTGGTGAGTGCATGTCCCTATAGCAAAACTCTCTCTTAAAAAAAATGTTTAAGTGTGAGTTTATTTTGGTGCAATCAAATTTAAAATCCATGCATAGTTTTTTCTTTTTTTAGAGAGTTTTTTGCTATAGGGCGCGTGTGCTCGCCAGACAGACAGAGACAGACAGAGAGACAGAAAGCAAGAAATCACCCCCCAGAGGAGATGGCCACACTGCAATCCCTTCTCCTCCATTCTCCTCTCGGGATCTTGGGCACGCATGCACACGCACCTGGCATGAGTATAAGCCACCGGGTCGAGGACACAAACCGCGGTTGACCACATGGGAGTCCAGCGACATAGCCATTACGTTAACTGCTTGTCCCCATAGTTTTTTCATAATACTAATTTTCTACGAATGTGTTGAAGATCCTCATATATATATATATAAGAATTATTATATATGGGAGAGAGAAAAACAAGATAAGCAATATGATCCTTTTTTGGTAAGTTAATACTTACTAATTTACAACATATGTTGGGGTCAACAGGTGGCATAGAAGTTAAGGTGACTGGATTCCACACAGTCGACTGCATAGTTTGAGTTCCTGTCCTAGTGGCTTGATGCTATATGTGTGTGTGCATTGCATGCCCAAAATCCCAAGAGAAGAATGGAAGAGAAGGAACTGCAGCATGGCCATATCCCTGTGAAGTAATTTCTAACTTTCTTTTTCTCTGTCTCTCTTAGGAAAGTGCACATTCTCTACAGCAAAATTTTAAAAATAAAATTTAAAATATCTTATGTTGGGACCAGCAGTTAAGTGTAATGGCTATGTCACTGGACTCTCATGTAATCAACTGTGGTTAGAGTCCTGGACCCACTGGCCAGAGAAAGAATGAGGGAAAGTGAGAGAGCAAGCCACCAGGTCCGGGACTTGAACCATAGTCCACCATGTGACAGTCCAGCACATTAACCACCGTGCCACCTGCTGGCCCCGAGTTCTTTATTTTTAACAGTAACCTTGCAGCAAAGATGAATGCTCCTAGGAGCCTGAATTACAATGTTGGCCATGAAACAAAAATTGGGAGGATGGGTTTCTTTGGAGGCCCAAAGAACCAAGAGCCACATGAGGCAGGGATGAAGGAAAAGGGTCAAGATGCTTTGTAGTTCTGAGGTACCAACAGTTCCCTTAGAGTAGAGAGCAATTTTTTAAGGGAGGTGGGGGGGTTGCCATAGGGTATGCACGCTTACTGGAGAGACAGAGAGAGGGAAAGTAAGGAACCACCCCCCAGGGGAAATGTGAACAACACAATCCCTTCTCCATTCTCCTCTCAGGATCTTGGGCATGCTCATAAACACACCTGGTATGATCTTCAAGCCACTGGGTCTAGGACTCAAAGGGCAGTTGACCATGTGGGAATCTAGTGCCTTAACCACCACATCACTGACCTAGAAAAGAGCATCATTAACAACAGTTTCACAGAAGAAAAAATCAACCCCCATCAAAGTAAGAGGTCATGGCTCTAAAATATAATGTCATGGCTGTGATTTGTCAAATATGAATCAAATGAAGTCCAAGTACACATTATTTTCTCTTAAGTATTTCTGGATGTCTAATGATTTCTTTTTTATATAAGAATTATTTTATTTAACTTTATTTTTTAATTTGGCCAGAGAGGGGTAGAGTGAGAGAGAGAGAGAGAGAGAGGGAGAGAAAGTGAGAAAGCAAGCCACCAGGTCCGGGACTCAAACCAAGGTCAGCCATGTGTGAGTCCAGCACCCTTCATCACCACGCCACCTGCCAGCCCTAATGTCTAATGATTTCTAAGGGCTTGAAGTTATTTTGAACCCAAGTAGTCCATAATAATGCCCAACAGAATTAATGTCCCACTGAGATGGGGTGGCCACAGCCTTGGTTAATTTGCCAAGTCTTCCATCTGGGCTTCCATTTTCTCATAGGGTTCCTTTGGAAATTCAACAAAAGCAAAGAAAGCATATTATCAGGGATATAAAGGATATTTAATACATGATAGAAATCACAGCTGTAATTTCTCAGGACTATGGAGACTTCATTAATATTTAAGCCTAAAATATACATTTATAGGGGATCAGAAAATGACATAATGATTACATTGCTGGACTCCCATGTAGTCAACTGTGGTTCAAATCCTAGAGCCAATGAATTGAAACCCACACTGAGCACATGTGCGTGCATGCCCAAAATCCCAAGAGGAGAATGGAGAAGAAGGGACTGCACTGTGGCCAACCCCCCAGGGAGTGATTTCTTGCTTTCTGTCTGTCTCTCTCTCTAGCAAGCAAACGTGTCTTATAGAAAAAAAAAAAACAAAAACTCTATCTAAAAAAACAAAAAAAACAAAAACACGCACACTTACATTTATAACAATACAGAAGATTTTTACCTGCTTCTTTTCTTCTGCTCGGTCTTCCTCAGGGTACATGTCCAGCAACAAATTTAGATTCAGTTCAATGCTTGATCCTAATACAGGATGACTTTCAGTACCATCAAGCTTTCTGATAATTTCTAGCAAATGAAGGCAAAAAAGGGGGGATAATTCTAAAAAGTGGTGTTAAATGTTTCAATGTTATATCAAAATGATTTCCCACCGGGACCAGCAGTTAGTATAATGGCTATGTTGCTGAACTCCCATGTAGCTTACCGCGGTTTGAGTCCCAGACACGATGGCTTAAAGTCACGCCAGGTGTGTGTGTGTGCGTGCCCAAGATCCCAAGAGGAGATGGAGGAGAAGGGATTGCAGCAGGGCCATCCCCACTGGGGGGTGATTTCTCACTTTCTATCTCTCTGTCTCTCTCTGTCTTTCTGGTGAGCATATGCGCCCTATAGCAAAAACCTCTCCAAAAAAACAGAGAGATCCCACCAAAATGTTGACACAAGGGTATTCATGAAGAGCAGAGTCATAGCCTTGTGATTAAATGAGCCAGATCCCACACAGCCAACCAGGTACATATCCCAGCCCTGGAGGCTTAAAAATCATGCTAGGCATGTGCCCCAAATCCCAATGAAATGAAGACATAGAGGAGAGCGGATCTGGGAATGTCCATATCCCAAGAGGCTCTGCTTTCTCTCTCTGTACCTTCTGGCAATTAAAAATTTTAGGAAAATAAAAAAGCTACTAAGCAAGCAGTTGCACACAGGAAACTTTTGAAGTGTTAGGTCTGTTTTCCTGGTTTCCACATGCCATAGAACAAAATAAATGACTGTTTTCAACTGACAACTACCAGCACTAACGGAAGATCTGCGTTGCCTGCCTCTTTGGCAGGCAACTTCTGAAGGCAGTTCCAGGTAATTCATAGATTCAGCTTCATAGTCTGGGAACTGTGCTATGTGGTCATTGGAAAACAAGCCTTCATATACACGTCCATTCTTGAAAGTTAATCGGCCCTGCAGACAAAACATATTTGTAGTTTAGGGCAAGTTCTCCTAGAAAAACATCAGTAAATGTATACCGATAGCTTTTTCGAAGGTTTAGAGCTTTTGTTTGCTTGGTTTTGTTTTAATTTTAAAAGTTTTTATTCATTTATTTCTTCCATGAGAGAGACAGAGAGAAAGAGACAGCACTCTCAGTGGGGTCCCAATACCATAGTTCACCCCGGCCTCTGCCATTCCCAGATCATGAGTATACACGTGCTCAGCATACTCAGAGGTCTCTGGGCAAAAACCCCAAACCTTCCCATGGTCAGCCTCTCAAAGCATCACATTTTATTACTGTACCATCATCTGCTGCCATTTATTTTCAAGATACACACATATAGGACAGCACACATATAACCAGGCTCCTAGAATCTCACATCACTGTGTAAATCCTCTCTCTCTCAACTCCTCCTCCTTCTGTTCCTCTTCCCCCTTGCGTCTCTTCTCTTCTCTCACTACATATGCCCCCACCCAACAACCTTTCCCCAACTGTAAGCACCTCTAGGTCACAGACTGATCTTATTAAACTGCACTAGTGACCAGTAGAGTACCTATCACACAACAGAAACTCTCCTGACATTTGTTGAACCCAGGCCAATGATCACTAATTCAAAGGTGGTCAAATGATTCAATTCAGCTCTGTAAAATGAAAGATATTTGTAGGCATTTCTAGGAAAAGTTTTTTCTCTTCTTCCAGTTAGTGTGAAATGTCGATGTGAAGCCTGGAGCCACAGCAGCCATTTTACATCATCAGGGATGGGTAATACTAGAGTATAGCTGACTCGGTGGGAGCTAACTGTAGATACATGAAAGAGAAATCCTGGCATCACTGAGTCACTGAATCAAACCAGCCTAGAAGCTCACATTATATGGCAGATTAAACTAGACTCTTATTTGCAGCCCAAGCCACCCTAATCTACACATATACATCCACACATCCACATATAACATAAATAAAAATGGCAAAGCAAGGCGGCCCACCCGCGCCCGGCTGCGGG
>NW_006159762.1:2321431-2323151 GCF_000334495.1 Tupaia belangeri chinensis
AAAAAAAAAAAAGTTGCAGGAGGAAAAAAAAAATGCACATTGATGACTGCAGCGAGCTGTATGGGCACAGCTGGGTACTACTTTATAGTATGTTCATTCTACTCACCGGGGTTTATGCCTAGGGTCAGACTTGGATACATGTGTAGGTTTGTGTCAGCTGTGCTAGCTAATGGATTTATTTAGACTAATTAAGTTCATTGGCAGAACAATTGAATGGGGTGGGGAGGAAGGTATGGAGGGCAACCATGGATGCCAGGGACAATGGGGGAGGAAGATGGGATATAGCAGAGGGTGGGGGATGGGGAATCAGGGATGGCAAGACAAAGGGCAAGGTATGCAGGACGTAAAAATTGGAAAATTATTTGCTGAGAACATGTATGTGTGGATGTGCTTGATTGAGCCAATGCACAGTGTATTTTGGATGGAAAATTCATTTGTGTGTTGTGATGGTGTAAAGTTAATTAATAAAAAAAAACATAAATAAGAATAACTTCTAAATATACAAGAAATCAATAATATGTTGAAACTATTTTAAAACTCATGTAATCACCTTAACAAAACAGTAGGTTATCCTCCACTACAAAATGGATCATGTAATTTACTAGAGGATAACATACTTTTTACTGTATTTCAATTTTTTTATATCACTTTTCAAATGTAATCTTCATGAGTCTATACCAACCATGCCATGTTTTTTATTGGAAACCCATTCTCCCTCATACATGGCTCCACTAGCATAGTAAAATTTCCCATGTCCATGACGACATCCATTCACAAACTCTCCTATGTATTCATTTCTCAAAGGATACTGCGAGTTGAGGATTCTCTTCAGAAACCATGTGTGTGTTCCAAAGCCATTCTGAAAAGAAGACAAACTGCCATCAGACACGTTCAAACTATTTATGTATTTTGCCTTGGTTTCTTCTTGTTAGATCAACAAAGAGCGGAAAAATTGGTTATAGTGAAAACACAAAAATATCAGAGAAAATAAATAAAACTAAAACTGGCTCTTTAGGAAGATTAATAACGGCCAGCTAAGTGGCAGAGTGGTTAAGGTGGCTGGACCCCATATGGCTAACTGTGTGGTGTGGTTCGAGTTGGGGACTCAGTGGCTTGAAACACACTGGAGTGGAGCCCGTGGGTGGCGTGGTGATTGAGGTACAGGACTCCCACATGGCCACCCATGGTTAGAGTCCTGAACCCAGCAGTGTGTGTGTATGCCTGTGTCCCAAGAGGAGAGTGGAGGAGAGGGGACTGCTGCATAGCCATACCCCCCAGACAGTGATTTCTCAATTTCCCTCTCTCTGTCTCTCTCCAGCAAGCACATGTGCCCTGTTACAAAAACCTAACCAAAAGAAAAGAAAAGAAAAGAAAAACACATGGGTCCCATGTGTGTGCATGCCCAAAATCCCTAAAGGAGAATGGAGAAGAACAAATTGTGGCATAGTTATCCCTCTGGAGGAGATGGGGGAGGTGGTGCTGTCTCTCTCTGTCTCTGGCAAGTACACGTGCTCTATAGCAAAAAAAAAAAAAAAAAAAAATTAAGAAAGGAAGATTAATGAAATTTATATACCTCTACAGTCCACAAAGACAGATGAAGAAAAAAGAGAGAAAACACAAATTATTAGTATAGGAGAAAGAGGGAATATCACTACAGATTCTACTTACATTAAAAGAACAATAAGGGAATTCAGGGGGGCCAGCAGGTGGTGTGGTGGAT
>NW_006159762.1:2323954-2331651 GCF_000334495.1 Tupaia belangeri chinensis
GTGACCATCCCCCCTGGGGGGTGATTTCTCACTTTCTGTCTCTCTGTCTCTCTCTGTCTGTCTGGCGAGCGCACGCGCCCTATAGCAAAAACCTCTCAAAAAGAAAAAATCAGGAACAGTATAAGATATCCCCTCTCCCCACTCCTACATGATACTGGCAGTATTACCTAGATAGTGCTACACAGCAAGGGAAAAGACATCAAATACAAATTTGAAGGAAAGATAGAAAGCTTGGCCACCCCAATTGCACTGCAATTAGGCACTGTGCAGAGGAAGCTGGAACCATATGGCTGACTGGGGTTTGAGTCTTGGCTCTGTTTCCCTTTATCTCTCTCTCTTTTTTTTTTAAGAATTATTTTATTTATTTATCTTTTTGTCACATGAGTTTTGCCAGAGAAGGACAGAGAGCGAGCGTGAGAGAGTGAGAAAGCAAGCCGCCAGCCAGGTCCAGAACTTGAACCTCAGTCAGCTGCCTTAACCACCACGCCACCTGCTGGCCCCTCTCTTTATATCTTTCTCATGTGTGTGCACACATGTGCCCTCTGCCATAAAAAATATGTATATTAGGAAATTTAAGGGTTGGCTCTGTGGCCTACTGGTTAAGGGAGCCAGAGTCTACATGGTCAACATCATGGTTCAAATCTGAGCCTTAGCAGTTAAGAAAACGCACTCTGCGCATGTATCTTGTGACAATTTTTTTTAAAATTCAGTAAGATGGCTTTTCGGGACCAGCAGTTGGCGTAATGACTATGTTTCTGGACTCCCATGTGGTCGACCGTGGTTCAAGTCCTGGACCCGGTGGCTTAAACTAATGCCGGGCACATGTACGTACATGCCCAAGATCCTGAGAGGAGAATGGAGGAGAAGGGATTGGGGCGTGGCCATCCCCCCGGGGGGTGATTTCTCACCTTCTGTCTCTCTGTCTCTCTTTGTCTTTCTGGCAAGCACACGTGCCCTATAGCAAAAACCTCTCCAAAAAAAAAAGGATGAAAAAGTTGACTGTATTTGCAAACATGAATAGCTATATGGAAAATCCCAAAGAATCTACAAAACTGTAACTAGACTGTTACGTGAGTTTAGCAAGGTCTGTAATTACTGGGTCAATATATAAGGTATTATCAGAAAATTCTAGTTATGTAAACTATATAAAATTGACCATATAAAGTTTTTTTTTTCTGATCAAGATATCCATAGCTTCTGAAGTATAAATAATAAATCAGTCCTCATGAGCACTATGTGAATTTATGCCTTTGCCAATGGCTGAACTTAGCTTGTGTGTGAGACCACTAGAGAAAACTAATAAAATAGCAATAAAAAAGTACTGTTGAGACCATGAGTAGTAATTTGAGTGTCTGAATTTAGCAGAGTTTAAATTTCAGATTGCCATACAATATCATTCCAAATAAGCTATGTGCTGTGATTAACAGAGCATCCACTTCTGGGTAGAAACTGCTGAGCTGGGCTAGCGCGTACCTGGACTCCCCGCTCCCACTGGCCGGTGTACTCTTCATTGGTTGTCAGCCACCTCATCCTCCCCTCCCCATGGCGCATGTTGTCTTCCCACTGGCCTTCGTATATATTTCCAGATTTGTAACTAGGACAAATGAAAACAATCAGTTGCTTCACAGACAGGTACCTTTAAACTTTCTTTTCAGCTTCTTTCCAAACACCCTTGAAAAAATCTAAGCCTTGCATATATACGTCCTTATCTATGTTTAAATTCTTTTTCACTATTATTACTTTATTGAACTTTATTTATTTATTTTAATTTGACCAGACAGGAATAGGGAGCGAGAGAGAGGAGAAAAAGCAAGGCACCAGGTCTGGGACTCAAACCATGGTCAGTCATATGGGAGTCCAGCACCCTTAACCATCATGCTATCTGCTGACTCCCTATGTTTAAATTCTATGGATAGGCATGTGGTCATTAAAATAAAAAGTCATTTTAGGGAAAAGAATAATATTTTTATTAACCTTGTGATTACTTTTTCTAATTACTTTGTAAAAAATTGATTATTTGTCAGAGGGTAACATGTGCTCACCAGAGACACAGAAAGAGAGAGAAAGCACACTCCCATGGAGGGTAGACATGCCACAATCCCTTCTCTGTTTCTCTTCCCTGTCAATATTTTGGGCGAGGACACACATGCACTTGTAATGCTTTTCAAGCCATTGGGCCAGGACTCAAACCACAGTTAACTAAAGGGTCAACCCAAAGTTCCTAATTATTTAATAAAAAGACAAAGTAGAATAGAGTGGATTTCGTCTTTTAAAAATAATCCCTATAGTATTATGATTAGTTAATATTTTGCCCCCCAATATTTTAATCCTTAAAATATTTGACTTGGGACTGACCAGCAGATGGCATAATGGTTACATGTTGGACTCCCACGTAGTCAACTGCAGTTCGAGTCTTGGACCCAGCAGCTTAAAACTCCACCAGGTGCGTGTGTGTGCGTGCCTACAATCCCGAGAGGAGAATGGAGAAGAGATTGTGGCATGGCCATTCCCACTGGGATGTGTGTTTGTGTGTGTGCTATCTCACTTTCTGTCTCTCCCTGTCTCTCCAGCAAAAGCAAATACCCTATAGCAAAAAACCTCTCTTAAAAAAAATTGACTCAGTAAGTCCAATCTAAATTCAAGCAAATGTGTGAGCATTCTTCAGAAAACTTACAGCTAATGGAGATCCACAAAATCATGTGGGGTGCATGTGTGTGTGTGCCCAAAATTCCAGGAGGAGGATGGAGGAGAAGGGATTGAAGCATGGTCATCCCCCCAGGGGCTGAGTTTTCACTATCCCTCTTACTGTCTCTCTCTGGCAAATGCACATGCCTTATGACAAAAACAAAAAGCAAAACAAAACATAGGACCAGCAGTTGGTGTAATGGCTATGTCACTGGACTCCCATGTAGTTGACTGTGGTTTGAGTCCTGGACCCGGTGGCTTAAGCTCATGCCAGGTGTGTGTGCGTGCCCGAGATCCTGAGAGGAGAAGAGAAGAGAAGGGATTGTGGCATGGCCATCCCCCTGGGGGGTGATTTCTCGCTTTCTGTCTCTCTGTCTCTCTCTTTCTGGAGAGCACACGTGCCCTACAGCCAAAACCTCTCAAAAAAAAAAAAAAAAAAAGGGAACACAGGTTTGCGAAAAGGCTATTTTCTTGTAGCCGACAGTGGTTCGAGTCCTGGACCCAGTGGCTTAAGAATGGAGGAGAAGGGATTGCGGCGTGGCCATCCCCCCTGGGGGTGATTTCTCGCTTTCTATTTCTCTGTCTCTGTCTTTCTGGCGAGCACATGTGCCCTATAGCAAAAACCTCTCCAAAAAAAAAAAAGGCAAAACAAAACAAAAATGGAGATCCACAAGTAATATAGGGAGCAAAAAATGGCAGCTTCCACATATAGTCAGGACAAACAGTATGACTACAGATCATGTAATGTGGTGGTGTTTTTTTACAGAAAGACAAGGCTATTTACTGAGATCAGGCCTATGGCTGTTACTTCGCCATCACTGACTCAGCCTTCTGGACTTAGCATGACTCTGCTGCACAGATTCAACACTGATTCAGCAAACATTGCATGAACACCAATACAGTGTTTTTCTAAAGTCTTCATAAAACTTTTTCATTGCTATGTTGATTATATTAGGATTAAGTTCAATATTTCATCCTGCTTAGAAAATATGTTCTCTATCATTTCTGCACCTTATCTTTATTAAAGAATTATTAATTATTTATTTAATTCCATTTATTATTATTATTTTTCTATTTGACCAGATAGAGAGAGAGGATGGGAAAGCAAGAAAGCAAGCCAACAGTTCCGAGACTTGAACTGCAGTCAGCCACGTGGAAATCCAGCACCTTTAACTACACACCACTTGCCAGCCCCCTCTGCACCTTATCTTTAAAGAGCCTAAATGAAAATGACTTGGGCCCACAAGCTCTGTCCACCCATATCCCGAATGTGGCAGTGGTCATACCTACCATCTTATGCCCCAGCCCTTTCTGATGTTGTACACCCAGTCTCCCTCATACCAGGAGGTACCCTCTTGGTTATAATAAATGGAGCCCTAAAACAAACAATATCATTTTTAAATATCAAGCCTCATAACACAAATGCTTTTTAAAATATAAAGATGAAAATGTATGAATTTTAAAAAATGCAAACTATGCAGAAGTCAACGGCATACCTAAACAAGACATATAATCCACTGTGTTTCCATTTTGCAATCAAGAAAATGGAAGGGAGAATGAGGTAACGTCAGGGCTCAATTATTCCTTAATAACAAAGTGTCACATTAAGGCACGTAATGATTACATTCATTAGATTCAGGTATATTCAATACACTCAGAAACTACTAATCAAATAAATACCTAGGAAATCCTGGCTCATTGCTATTTAAATAGCTGCCCCTTCCATGTAACTGAAGATCACTCTACTGTATGTAGAAACCATTTTGGGGGCCAGCAGACGGTGTGATGGTTAAGGGCACTGGACTCCCATATGGATGACTGTGGTTTGAGTCCTAGACTCATTTTATCCCGAGTGTAAGTGAACACATGTACTGTATGATTCCATTTACATAAAATGTCCAGATTGGGTAAAACCAGAGACACAGAAATCAGATGAGTGGGTGCCAGGGGGTGTGGGGATTGATGGGGATGGGGTTTTATTTTGGAGTGATGAAAATGATTTGAGATTAGACAGAGGTGATGGTTGCACAATGCTGTGAGTGTATTTAATGCCACACTGAATTATAAACTTTAAAATGGTTCATTTTGAGGCCAGCAGATGGTGTGGTGGTTACGCTACTGGACTCCCACATGGCCAACCGCGGTTTGAGTCCCAGACCTGGAGGCTTGACACTCACACCAGGTGCATGTGCGTGAGTGCCTAAAGTCTTGGAAGGAAAATGGAGAAGGGACTGTGGCATGGCCAGACCCCCTGGGGGGGTGATTTCTCACTTTCCCTCTTGCTGTCTCTGTCTCTCTCCCTGGGCAAGCACATGCACCCTAAAACCAAAACCTCCACAAAAAATAAAATTAAAAATAAGATTAATTTTATGCAATGTGAATTTCACCTTGAAAAAGAAAAAGTGATTATGTCCTTAACAGCCACCACTCCCTGCCCTCGGTCACATGGCTGCCTCACTGACCTTCCCGTGTCTCCTGCCTTGGCACCAGTGGCCGATGTAGGACACAGGCTGCGTGCTGCACTTGAACATACCAAATCCGTTCCTCATGCCATTTATTACTTCTCCTTCATAGGTGCTGCCATCCGGCCATGTGTACACACCATGGTTCATGGGGATGTTCTTCACAAAGTCCCCCTAAAGTAGAAAAAGAGTGACAGGAGGAAGGCTGTGAGGGAACCCAATCTTATGACCATTTGAAATATCTCCAAGATTACTGATATCATTCCTGACTCTTCCATGGAAATAGTTGAAAATCCTCCTGCTCCCCATCTCCTCCTTCCTTCTCCACTTTTCCCATCCTCTCTCACCTGATCCCTCCATTGGGTGAAACCTAGGCAGAATGACCTATGTGGAAGTGTATGCGTAGACTAAGCTCCAAGAAGCAAACAGATGACATGATAAAGTGCTGGCTTCCAATCCTGACCTCAGGAACTTTAGATGCTCAGAACCCACCTAGAAGACAGTTAACTCATTTTTCCCTCCAGGAGATTCAGATGATTCACCAGACTTGATGATCACTGAGAGAAATCCTTCTTTCTGCCTGTGGTACATCAGCATATTCTGCAGTCATGTCATTCCATGGGCCACCCGATGGGCACCTTCTAGAGAATCTGCTCCACGCAGGCGAAATCTGGAGACTGGGCAGCAGTCAGCTCAATGTGCCATAGCCCAGAGCATGGGGATCTCATGGCTATGAGATTTCCTTTAGGAACCTGAACTCACTGGAGGCAGCCAGTCAGCACAGAAAAGGAGACAGTGCAGCCCCATATGACCAGTGGCCAGACTGGGTGAGGCCAGCTGCTGCCCAAAGGATGCTTTTCCATGAAAGCCTTAATCATATCCTTCCACCTTCCTGTCTGGGCTATGCAGGGGTCTGTGCCTGCAAGAATGATCTCTCTCTTCCCAAAGACTTTCCACAGATAATGAAGCAGTGGCTGGGACTCCTTGGCAAATCACCATTAAGGGATCACAAACTTTGAATGTTGGCCATAGGTTGGAAGGTCAGATATTGCATAGAAAAGGAGTCCCCAGAAAGGCTGGCCCCAAACCATTGTTGGGTCCCCTGGACCTTTGCGGTTTCTCTGTCCCCTGGGTAGTGAGGGTCAACCCCTGCTAGGCTCTCCTGCATCTCAGTAACATGTGTCCAACCACCAGCTCCAATTAGCTGCCCTCCAGGCCTTCCGTCTGTTTCCATCATTACTTGGCTTCATTCAGATAAATGCATTATGTGCATGTTTTTAATGTCTCTGTTATCATTTATAAACACCATCATGTTAGGAGTTCTAAAATCGAGACTTGGCATAGTGTTTTAAGTACTCACATACTTTGGAGAGGGATGTGAAACTAGTAAAATCCCAAGGAGAACAAATCCACCCTAGCAATCAATTTAAAAATATACATCCCTTGGGCAAGAAGGTGGCATGACGGTAAAGGCACTGGATCCCACATGACTGACTCTGTGGTGTGAGTCCTGGATCTGGCTGCTGGAAGAACGTGCCAGGAAAGTGTGCCTTCATGCCCAAAATCCCAAGAGAAGAATGGAGGAGAAGGGACTGTGACATGGGCATGCCCCCTGGGAAGTGATTTCTCACTTTCTGTCTCTGTCTCTATCTCTGTTCAGTGAGCACCCACACCCTTTGGCAAAAAAATCTGAAAGAAACAAACCAAAAAAATGCCTCTCCACCTAGCAGGACAGATTAGGTGAAATCCACATAATGGAATACATGCTGCTAGCAAAAAAAATTAAGATATTAAAGAGAGTATATAATAAATTATTTGTGTTTGTGCTTTCCACAAATGTGGGGCTAAAAATTTAAGTGTGCTATATATGCACAGAACATAGAATACCTTTAGAGCATGTAAATGAGACCAGTAACACCAACTCCCAGTGGGCCCCATGTAGTCATGAGTTACTGTATCCTTTGGTTCTGTGACCCTTCTTTTTTTTTTTAAACCCATGTGCTGAATTACTTTAATGAAAATAGTTCATTTAATTGTGGGAATCTGGTCATTAAATTTTATAATTAATTTACACTGTAAACTTGTATATTTTACCTCATATTTTAATCCATCAGCCCAAATGTAAGTTCCTTGTCCATGCATGAGTCCTTCTGAAAACATACCCTTCAAAACAAAATGAAACAACAAACCATTAGAATGCAGGGGCTGACTTTATACAACTGCCATCCTGGCTTCAGTTCTCAGAACAAAGACTAGCATCCTGCCGTGTACATGAGTATGCTTGTCTACACAGCAGCAGGAGAACCTGCTTTGAGCTGGCACCACACTGTGGTCTGTCCTCTGCTAAGAAGGATCTCAGGAGGGGTCCAAAACTATCCAATTTCCTAAAACTTTCACCAAGCAGTCCTGTGCAGTGGTTAAAAATGAACCATAAATTCCAATCGAGCCTTCCTCTCTTAATCAAGCTACTGGAAAACTCTGAATTTCAAGATAATTGGAATACTTTCAGTTTTGCACGTTAATGTTTAAGTTTTCTTTCTTTTTTTTTTT
>NW_006159762.1:2331793-2343560 GCF_000334495.1 Tupaia belangeri chinensis
CACACACACGCGCCTGGCGTGAATTTAAGCCACCGGGTCCGGGACACGAACCGCGGTCGACTATGTGGGAGTCCAGCGACATAGCCATTACACTAACTGCTGGTCTCAATGTTTAAGTTTTCAAGACTTCAAGGCCCACTGTCCTAACTACATAATCATACCAGGTTAATACAGACTCACAATAGACAAGGCTAAACTGAGGTGGCAGCCCAGCAATTTTCAAACTGCAGACTGTGACCCTAGTTTGCATTAAGGGATCACTTTAAAGTGTCACAACAACCAGCATTTTTAAATGACTACTTCAGTGATATTATGCTATGTTTTTGCACAATAAATATATATTCGAGTTCAAAATAAATCATCATGAAGTACTTATAATTTCTTCTGAAGAATCAATGGACTTCATTGAAGATTTGCAAATCTAAAACTGCCACCTCCCTCTCCCTGTGGATTCCCAAGTGCATAACTCACATGGTAGGTACAGCCTCCTTGAAAGACTGCAAAGCCTTCGCCTTCATACAGTCCACGGACTTTTTCTCCTTCGTAGCTACAATGAAATAAAGCTCGAGGTAATGAATGATATGAAAAAGCCTAAATGACAGTGCAGTAAAATATATCACTAAAAAGTAGACTAGAGGGACAGCAGTTAGCATGGTGGCTAAGGCACTGGATCCCACATGGCTGGCTCTGCAGTTCAAGTCCCAGACCTGGTGGCTTGAAAAACACACTGAGTGTGTGTACATGTGTGCCCAAAATCCTGAGAGGAGAACGGAGAAGGCATTACGGCATGGCCATTACCCTAGGGAGTGATTTCTCACTTTCCCTCTCTGTTTTTCTCCAAGCGCATATGCCCGATGGCAAAAACTAAAAACCAACAAACAAAAACAAGTAGAGGTTCTCAGAGGTGTGGGACTGAAGAACAGGTGGTTATTGTTTAATAGATACCGAGTTTCTGTTTGGGATGATGAACAAGTTCTGAAAATGGGTAGTGATGATGGCTGTGCAGCATTGTGAATATACTTACTGTCACTGAATTGCACACTTAGAAATGGTTAAAGTGATAAATTTGTTATGTACATTCTACCATGACAATAAAAAAAGTGCATGTGTATGAAATTAACATCAAAGAAGAGGTACCAGTGATATCTCATATTCATTCATTCATTCAACAAATATTTGGAGTACCTGACCTCCTTTAAATAAAATTCCTGTGTTTAGGAGCTTACAGTCCACTAAGGACAGAGAGACAACAAACAAAAAACAAATGAACAAGGTAACTCCAGATCATTCAATTTTTTTGAAAGCAAAGATCAAATAATATGACAGAGTAAGCAGGAGCTTCCAGTATACAGTCAGCATAAAAACTCTTCTGAATACCTAAGTTTGTATTGAGACCTGAAAGACATGAAACAGCCACGAGAAGAATTCTGGGAAGACGATCGCAGATGTGAATCCTGTGTAGAGAGAACAGCAAGGACAAAGGCCCTGAGACAGGAAGAAGCCTGACCCCAATTCAGTAAATAGAAAAGAGAGCACATAGGGACCAGCAGATGGCGTAATGGCTATGTTGTTGGAATTCCATGTAGCTAACCACAGTTCAAGTCCTGGATCCAGTGGATTAAACTCACGCCGGTGCATGTGCATGCGCATGCATGCCCAAGGTCCTGAGAGGAGAAGGAATTGAGGTATGGCCATCCACCATGAGGGGGTGATTTCTCACTTCCTGTCTCTCTTTTTTTTTTTTTTTGGAGAGGTTTTGGCTATAGGGCGCGTGCACTCACCACGAAAGACAGAGAGAAACAGAGAGACAGAAAGTGGGAAATCACCTCCCCTGGGGGGATGGCCACAATGTAATTCCTTCTCCATTCTCCTCTCGGGATCTTGGGCATGCATGCACACACGCTCGGCGTGAGTTTAAGCCACTGGGTCTGGGACTTGAACTGCGGTCAACTACATGGGAGTCCAGCGACATAGCCATTACGCCATCTGCTGGTCCCTGTTGCCAGTATCTTTCATATACTGGATGAGAATAGCACACATGGAGAGCTCTCAATGTTGACACCTTTGCTGCCATCTCTGATTGCTGAGTCTGAATGGGCACTGGACCTCCTGGGCACACAGATTGCAGATCCTGGGCGGTGGACGAGCGGGGCCCATTTTTCTTTAGAGAGATGAGGAATGGGAGTGGGGGAATATTACCTTTATATTTTAAAAATATCACTGTGAGGGCCAGACAGTGACACAGCAGTAAAACACATGTTCTGCAAAGCAATCCCACATGGGAAGTTTTCCAGTTCAAGTCTAGAGACTCCCAAGAGCACATCAGGAACAGGCTTGCCTGTGATCAGGGGCTGGCTGAAGCTAGGAATGTGTCACATCAGGACCTTGTTGGGGCGCTGTTTCTCTGTCTCTTCCTCTCTTGCTTATGGAAGAAATAAATTAATAAACTTAAAAATACGTATCACTGAGGCTGCTGGGTGGAGAACAGACTGTGGGGAGAACTAATGGTGGCCTGATAACTGTGAGAAGGGGCAGTGTAAGGGAGAAAGATGGAAGTCTTCTCTATATTCTGGATGGTTTCTGTTTGGAATTATAAAAATGTTCTGGAGACCAGATGGCATGGTGGTTAAGGCACTGGGATCCTGCATGGTTGGCTGTATGGTGTGAGTCCCAGACCAGGCAACTTGAAAAACATGCCAGCATGCGTGTGCATGCATGTCCAAAATCCTCAAAGGAGGAGATGAAGGAACTGTGGCATAGTCATACACTCTAGGGGTACTTTCTCACTCTCTTACTCTTTCTCTCCAGTGAGCACACATGCCTTATAGCCAAAAAGAAAAAAGTTCTGGAAATAGGTAGTTCTGATGGCTGCCCAACAATGTGACTATACCTGAAGACCACTGAATTGTTTATTTTAAATGGTTAAATAATACATTTTATGTATATTTTATGATAAAAATTAAAATGGGGGCAGCAGGTGGCATGGTGATTAAGGAGCTGGATCTTATATGACCGATGACACGATTTGAGTCCCAGACCTGGCTGCATAAAAAAACACGCTGGGCTTACACACATGTGTGTCCAGAATCCTGAGAGGAGAATGGAGAAGGGACTACAGTGTGGCCATCCCCCTTAGGGGATGATGTCTCACTTTTCCTCTCTCTCTCTCTGTCTCTTTCTGTTTCTCTGGTGCATGTATGTGCTCTATGGCAAACATTTTTTAAAAGTAAAAAATATATTAAAATGGGCCAGTCTGTGGTATGGTGGTTAAGGTGGCTGGGTCCCACATGGCCAACTGTCTAGTCTGAGTTACAGACCTGGCAGCTTGAGAAACGTGCCCCATGTGTGCCCACAAGCCCAAGAGGGAGAAGTAGAAAAGTAAGGACTGCAGTGTGACCATCCCCCATGGGGAGTGCTATCTCACTTTCTCTGTCTCTGGTGGGCACATGCAACCTCTGGTAAAATTTTTTAAATTAAAATTAATTTTTAGAAAGATATATTGTGAATATAGACCGAACAGGGCTTTCTGCTATGTTAGCTTTGGGAGAAGGGTGCATCAAGAATACATTTTCAGTTTAGAACTAAATGAATAATGTGTGATTTGTCACATAGCTCATCTCTGAAGTAAGTGAGATAAAAAACAAATGAACTTGTGATAGCTGAGGCCAAACTGATCGTATTCCAAGAATCCAAGAAAGATTAAATATTAGGAAAATCTATAAATATAATTCATTACATCAGCAATTTAAAGGGGGAAAAAATATGTGCACATCGCAGTGAAAGTACCAAGAAAGGTACTTGGCAATTTTTTTAGAGAGAGATTTTTGCTATAGGGTACATTCGCTTGCTGGAGAGATAGACAGAAAGCGAGAAATCACCCCCCACGGGGAATGGCCACACTGCAATCCTTTCTCCTCCATTCTCCTTTTGGGACACATACACACGCCCAGCCTTGAGTTTCAAGCCACCAGGTTCAGGACTCAAACTGCATTGTGCTACCAGACTGGGCAATGTAAGGGTTTTTAAGAGAACAACTCCTATAACATAACAACTCCGTAACAACTCCTCTTCTCACCCCCCAAAACACACATCTATGTTTTCAGGTTCTTAGTCTAGAAGACAATTGCAGGTTCCACTTTCCCTAAACTGAGAGCACACTGATGACACCATGTTCTGAATTTCCCGAAAAGCATCACTACATAGAACATAATTATACACTGCCTATATAAACCATACTTCATACTATTTTTTTTTTTTTTAGACAAGGTCTTGTTATGTCATGATCCCCCTGCCACAGCCTCCCAGGGAAACTACTGCACCCAGGTTTTAAGAGTGGGTGGGAAACAAACCTGCACCTTTCATGGACCCTTATTTGCCAAGTAGCAACATCAACCGCACACTATCACAGCTGGGCCCATATTTCATGTGTGTGTGTGTGTTTGTGTATTAGGGCGTTGGAGAAGTCATGGCATACTTTCCAATGTTTTCAGTGCAAAAATGTGTCATAACTTTCCCAACCATGTACATACATACATTATATATGTGTGTATGTGTAATTTTTGTTTTAGGTTTTTGCCACAGGGCACATATGCTCACCAGAGAGAAACAGAAAGTGAGAAATCACCTTTATTTCACATTTTAAAAATGTCCTTCTATAGCACTCAGCTATAGCTGTGAGCTGGTACATGGTAGATAATGAATAAATTATTAGGCCAGGAGATAGTGTGGTGGTTAAGGTAGCTAGATCCCACATAGCTGACTGCACAGTTCAAGCCCCAGACCCAGTGGCTTGAAAAACATAGGGGCAGTGTGTGTAAAATCCCAAGAGGAGAACAGAGAAGGGATTATAGCATGACTATCTTCTGTGTATGTGTGAGGGGATGCTTTCTCACTTCCCCCTGCCATACTCTCTCTTTCCAGTAAGCATACACATCCCATAGCAAAATTAAATAAAATTAATAAATAGCTACTGATATTCAAACCATAAATCTCAATCAGTTACCTCACAAGCCTAAGATCTGATGTTTGAGGTTTTGGCTATATCTCTACTATGGAGGAATTTTCAGCCAAGTAAAGCTGAGAGTTATAAACAATTCATAGTAATTACATACACAATTAAGTATGCAATAAAAATTGAGAAGTATAATAAATACATAATACAAAATGATAAGAATGATTGAAGAACTTTAAAGTTTAAAGAAATTTTGAGCACTGGCTTCATGGCTACTAGTTAAGGCAGTCAAACCTGACTGCACTTGAAGCAAACTTTCAAAATGCCTGGTTAGTAGTTTTAAATCCCGTTGCACCCCATTAAAATCACCTTTCCACTATGAGTTTGGTTAGAATGGGCTCTTCATATTGAGTGGCATCTTCATTCTGCTGCACAGTTTTGAAATCTCTTTTGGATCCGATTTCAGTGAGCTGCATTTCCGCTGGTGGAATACCACTTGAGGACGTTTCTTGCTTAGCGGTGTTGCCATCTTGCTTGGAAAACTCTGGGTAATCAGTGAGAGATGAGGGAGAGCGAGCAGACTTATCTCCTTTTTTGTCTGCTCTTTTCTTTTCTTTCACCATTGCCTTTGGAAGACCTAAAGTTTACTTTCTATATGTAAGTATGAAATGATTCCTTGGATCGAGAGCTGTCTATTTCAAAGCACTGATGAGTTTTATCTGAAAAAATAAAAATTATGTCTCTAAATACTTGGGGTCCTCACTTGTTAAAATTTTGTTTTTATGACATGATGTTATTATCATCCTCCTCCTAGGCCTAAAATCTAATCATAAGTATCAGTTTATAAAAATAATAGGTGGTGTGATAGTTTAAGGTACTGGACTCCCACATGGCCGACCGCAGCTCAAGTCCTGGACTTGGTGACTTGAAAATCACACCAGGTATGTCTGCATGCATACCCAGACTCTGGAGAGAATTGCTTAATGACCATCCCTCCTGGGGAGTGATTTCTCACTTTCCTGTTGTCTCACTCTGGTGAGTGCATGCTCTTTATGGCAAAAAACTTAAAAAAATAAAATCTCAATTGCAGACTGCTTGTTCCTAAAATGTTTAAAATCAAAACCGTTGTTTGTTCCTAAAATGTTTAAAATCAAAACCATTGTCTAATGTTATTTCTTTTCAAATAGTGTTGCAGTAAGAAGAGAAGTCCTATATATGCAAAATGGTAACTTAACCTTAAAGGTTTTGGACGCTGTCAATTCATATTTTAAAAGTCCCTCTTTCAGTATGTCTGTATTGGAAAGTGCCAAAGAGGTGCATTTAGACTCCTGCATTGCACATTACCAGCTCCATTCTTAAGCAAGTTGCTTAATCTCTTTTGCCTCAGATATCAAACAGGAATAATCGTAACTTGTCTCATTTTAAGAGTTAAACGAGATGATGCTCAGAGAAATCCCAAAAATAGGGACCAGCAGGTGATGTGATGGTTAAGGCATTGGTATTCCCACATGGCCGACCACAGTTTGAGTCCTGGACCTGGCGGCTTTCTTTCTCACTCTTCCTCTCTTTCTCTGGCAAAATTCATGTGAAAATAATAAATAAATAAATAAAATAATTCTTAAGAAAAAGAAAAATCTCTAAAGCATAGGATACAGAGCACAGTTAATAAATGGATTGGTTATCTCTTCACTTTTCTGCTTTCAAATGAAGTCATTAGCTGCTTGTTCCCTCTAATACTGCTATTGATTACTTCTTATATACCAGACAAGGAAGGATGTGCTAATAATTTGTTCAAGTTCACAGAGCTGTAGGGCAGAGCTCCAAAGCTGTAGTTTTCATGGTTCTCCAAAATTAGCCCCACTGAAAGCATCCTAGTACCTTAAGCAGGGTACACAGACAAGTCCTGGGGTGCAAGGTAAGGTCTAGTGCCTCTTCCTGTCTGAGGGCTGGAGTGGGTACCCCTTGCCCTTCTTTGCCTAGATGGCATCAGTGGATGCCCCGCCTCCCAGCTCAACCCCATCTCTAGACCACTTTTGCCAGTACAGTCCTGCCTCTCTCTTCCTGCTCTTTCCAGCCCCCTGGGTAATCTAGCTCAAACTGCTGTCACCTCGAACCTCGGACAGGGCTTTGCTATAGGGCTTCTGGTCCTCTACCAATAATTTAAACTATTAATACAGATTAAATAAAGTTTCATTTCTCAAGGAATGTTCTCCTCCCTCCACCCCCGTTTTCCCAAGATTAAGAAACTGCATCATTTCGTAGCTACATTTACTATCAACACCTGCATTTTGGCTTTTAGCTCTCAGCACTGTCTTGCCCTGCCCAGCCTAGGATCCTCCTCGTCCACCACGCACGTGTTCAGATCATGAGATGAGGGTGAAACCGGCCCTACTTGTCCCATTTGTTGCGCCACCCAGCAGGACTGCGTCCTGGGGTCCCCACCTCGACCTCCTTCCGGATGCCCAGGGGTCTCTCTGCCAGGCCAGGCCAGGCCAGCCAGGGCGTCCTAGACCCAGCTCTGGTCTCCAGGCAACTGCTAATCCGCAGGCCCCTCCCACTCACTCTCTTAAAGGGGCCGCAATGCCGTGCCTACCACTGCAGTAGAGCATCTGGCCCTAGTTTTCCCAGCTCTGCTAACTGCTAGTACCTTTCTTCCGGATGCCCAGGGGTCTCTCTGCCAGGCCAGGCCAGGCCAGCCAGGGCGTCCTAGACCCAGCTCTGGTCTCCAGGCAACTGCTAATCCGCAGGCCCCTCCCACTCACTCTCTTAAAGGGGCCGCAATGCCGTGCCTACCACTGCAGTAGAGCATCTGGCCCTAGTTTTCCCAGCTCTGCTAACTGCTAGTACCTTTCTTTGCTTTTTTTTTAGGAAACTTCGGGCACTGGTTTTTCATACAGATTACCACAAATTTAGTGGCTAGAAGCAACATATATTTATTATCCTACAATGCTGTAGATAGTTTCACAGAGCTGGTTCCTTCTGGATGCCCCACGGGAGAATACATTTCCTTACCTTTTCCAGTGTCAGAAGCTGCCAGCATGGCTGACCCAGTGGTGCCTTCCTCCATCTTCAAAATTGGCAGCTGCATCTCTCTAGCCAGCTGGGAAAGGACTTCCACTCTGAAGAACTCACATGAAAAATGGCCCACCAAACAATCCAGGACAATCGCTCCAATGCAAGTCCTTAATGTAATCCTATCTGCAGAGGCCCTTCTGCCATGGAAGGTAACACAGTCACAGGTTCTAGAGACTAGGACACAGCCATCTTTGAGAGACCATTATCCTGCCAATACAACTCCCAACTACAGAGCTCTTAGGAATATTAAATGAGATCCTGCAGACCTAGTGCTTGACACAATAAGTGGCAATAAATATTACTTCACTGTCACGTCACATCTAAAGAATTCTAAACTTAGAACAGTGACTCCCCTCACAGGAGAGGGTCTGGAGAAAGAGGTGAGCAGGAGGGTAGCCCACACTCATCATCACAGCACTCCAGCACCAGGTGCTCTTTTTTTTTTTTTTTTTTTTTTTTTTTGAGAGATTTTCACTGTAGGGCGCGTGCGCTCGCCAGACAGAGAGAGACAGAGAGACAGAAAGCAAGAAATCACCCCCCAGGGGGGATGGTCACACCGCAATCCCTTCTCCTCCATTCTCCTCTCGGGATCTTGGGCACGCACGCACACGCGCCCGGTGTGAGTTTTAAGCCACTGGGTCCGGGACACGAACCGCAGTCAACTACGTGCGAGTCCAGCGACATAGCCATTATGCTAACTGCTGGTTCCCGAGCACCATGTGCTCTTTAAAAGGCATTTTTAGGTCCATTTTTGGCACAGTTCAAATGGGACAAGATTCCATGAAAACTATTGGGTCATCGGAAAAGTCATGACACATTTTCACATAAAAACAGAGATATCTGACAGGTTGGACAGAGACTGATTCTTGTATCCACAGGACCATTCAAGGCCAGTGACTAGAATGTCCTACAGTTCAGACCTTGAGGAAACCAAACCACAGCATAAGTACAGAAAATCAAAATCTTTTCTTTGCCCTTCCTAGAACAGTGCTTTCCTATCCTGCCCAACTGGGGAACATGGAAATCAGTGAACCAATTCCCATCCAGTTAGGCAGAGAATCCCTCTGGAGATTTTTGGATTATTCCTTTTTTAATGTTTGTTTTAAAGAGATTTATTTATTTATTTATTTGTTATTCACATAAATTTTGCCAGAGAAAGACAGAGAGTGAGAGAGGGAGAGTTGGAAAGTAAGCAGCCAGGTCTGGAAACTGAACCACCTTAACCACCTTGACACCTGCTGGTCCCAAATCCTTTTTAAAAACTTCATGTGTGTTGGTTTTGAGAATCACTAACCCAATAAGACCATAATTAAAAATTTATATAATTTATATAATTAAACCAATATGCATTTAATTACCATTAAGAGCCCAAACTTGCAGAATAAAATACATCAGCCAAAGTAGAAGTCTCTGCTCTTATTTGTGTAAAACATGTTCTTATCTGTACATACACACACACATATTCAAATGCTGAACAAAATATGCTGTAAGCAACATTTCACATGTTTGACAAGGTTCTCAAGATCATTTTGAAATGGACCTGGTAACTTATTATCATTTTTCTTTTATTTTGGTCAGAAAGTGTGTGCATTTGCCAGAGAAAGAGAAGGAGAGGGAGAAAGCATCTCAATGGGGTTTGGTCACACCATAGTCCCTTCTCCATTTTTCCATCCTGTTGGGAATTTGGACATGCACCCAGTGTGGGATCTGATACACTGTTTTTAAATAGCGGATTAATTTTGAAACAAAAGTTAGTTAAGATCTGTCTTTCAAAACCAAAAAATCTACAATAAAAGCTGTCATTTTATGCAGCGGGAAGTGTCAGTTTTGAGAAATGATATCCAGATTGGCAATGTGTCTCATGGTTGGCCTTCCATGGGGACAGTTCCAGGGGTGGTCCATCTCACCCATGTGAGTGATGAGTTTCTTCATCTCATTTGTGTTAAGAGCAGTTCCGATCATCACCTGCATATAAGACACAATGGTTTAAAAGTTTTACTGTTTGTTTTTGTGTGTGTGTGTTGTTGCTGTTAGAATACAACTCTTCAGAAGCACTTTTCTCTAACATAAGACTGGACAAGATTACAATTCGAAATCAGTGTTTCTAAAAACCTTCCCCTAAAGAACCCTGCCTTCTGTCACCTCAACCCTCCACCTTCATGTACAATCTAGGACCTCCCTGGCTCCTTTATGGTGGCACCACCTCTACTCAAGACAATGGCTATACCAGGCCAGAATCCAACCACTCTCAGCATCTCCACCACAACTTCTGCTCCCCACCTCCACCCCGGACCTCTCACTCTGGTAACTGCAGCTGCCTCCTGACAGGCCTCCCTGCTCCTACTAGTCCCTCAAAGGGCCTTCTCCACTTGGCACCCAGTGGTTATTTTGAAGGTATGTCAGTCTAATCACTCTCATTCACAGCTCTACTCACTCAACTCAGAGACTGAGTCTATCACCTAGGCTGGCTCTCTGGGCCCCACTCTAAGCATGCGTCCTTCTCCCACGTTCCCACCACACTGGCACCCCCTTCCTCTTGTGCAAGTTTGTAAAGCAAGCACCTGCCCAAGGACCAAGGGAATAGCTAACTCCCCTGCCCAGGGTACTCTTTCCTCAAATAATCGCATATGTTGCCTCCCCTTCCCTTCAGGATTGCACTCACATCCCATGTCTCTCCATCTCCAGCCCTGCCCTACTTTCTCCCTACATCATGGAACACTCTCTGGCATGGAGGTGGAGGAGAGCACAACCTATGGTCAGCACAGAGACACTGAGGCCTGAGAAACATGGAGAGATGGTGAGAGGTGGCCAGCCTGAAACTGTCACCTCTTTTTCCCTACCGCCCACTGAGGGCCCATCATGTGCCAAGCCTAGTCCAGAGGTGGGATATACAGCAGAGCTATTCTCGTTGGAGGAAGAGAGACAATAAGCAAGTTAACAGAGAAACTAAACAAGTGCAATGCCCCAGGCTGGGACTGTGAGCCTGACAGAGGCTACTTTAGTCAGCTGCTCAGGGAGGGCCTGCATATAGGAGGACGCCAGGTGTGTGATGAACTAAGTGGTGAATCCAGGCTGAGGGAGCAGCAAGAGCTAGAGGTGAGAAGGACACTGAAACAACTGCACATTTGGAGGGTCAGAGTGCAGAGCACAGGAAACAGGGCTAGGAGGTCAGGCAGGGCTCAGGGCAGGGGGTGACAATGGAGAGCCCACCAGGGTCACCACTGAAGATGGAGGAAGAAGAGCTGTAGCAGGACATGTCTACCAGGGCAGGAACAAAGGTACAACCTGGGACTTCACAGGTCTTTGAGTTACATGAAGATATAGAATGCTAAAGTGCCTGGCAACCAGCACAGGCCAGTCCCAGTTCACTTAAGACTCCAGGGTTGGGGCCAGCAGGTGGCATGGTGGTTAAGGTGCTGGACACTCCCACATGGCTGACCATGGTTTGAGTCCTCAACCTGGTGGCTTGCTTTTCCACTTTCTCTCCCTCTCTGTGTCTCTATGAAATCAAAATAAATGAATGAATAAATGAAAAATTAAATAATTATGAAAAAAAAAAAGACTCCAGGGTTAAAAGGTCAGTCAGTATTACATCTTTATCCAAGAAATAGCCATGCTGGAAGCCAGAATCTTAGCCCTTTTATTTTTCTTATTTTTTTTGGAGAGGTTTTTGCCATAGAGGGCGTGCACTCGCCAGAAAGACAGACAGAGACAGAGACAGAAAGCAAGAAATCACCCACT